>NC_081325.1:11541622-11851284 GCF_026419965.1 Kogia breviceps
TAACTCACTTTTCTCATAGCTATGTTTTTAGATAGTTGATTTAATAAAGTATGTTATTTTAATCTCCTAAATGGATAAATATACCGTGCTTGTAGACTCAAGACTGTATCTTTCTTCATTTTCTTTGTCTCATTTTGATATCCAGACCTCAAAATACCTTTCAGCACTTTTTAAAACATTGTATGCCTCCAATACATCCATACTGAATATAGTTCTAAAGACATGGGGGGAAAGTTTTATGTTTATATGTAACACAAAGTGTCTATATCTGGGTTTTCATTTAAATGTGGTGGATAGAGCAAAAAATTGTTTCCCACAGTCCATCTGCCCTACTGCATCCCTCTGATTCTATGATGGGATGGTCTTAATTCAGGATATTCCTCCTATGGATGCAGGGGGTTGGTGGTGGACATGATGGGGGGCAGAGCTATAGCTGAAGGGAAGGAGGAGGTTTACCAACTGTAATGGCTCCACTCTGACCCGGGTTGAGTCTTCTTATAGTGTATACACGCATACAAACACACATGTACACACACAATCAAGGGGCACACATGTAAAACACATACTCAAACACACGAATGCACACACATACATACAAAGACACATGTATAAACACACATAGAGCAGTGCTCACTCAGAGGGTATTACAGCAGCAAGAGGCATTTACTTCTCACTTGATACACACTTAAAGGTGGTCAGAAAAACAAAATATGACGTTATTTATTAGCTCAGCTTTCAAAATCTTGCTGGAGGGCACAAAATTTAGTAATACAAAAATAGTGGAATTATTTTACGACCAGTTCTTTCTGATCACTACAAAACAATTAATTTATTCAGACTCAAATAGTCTAAGTCAAAATGTATTCAGTGTAGCTTTCATTCCCTTTTTCCCAAGGTGAGGTGATGCAAAAATATCCTTTAGAAAACTCTCCACATAAAGAATAAATGATGAATCCATTGCTGTGCATGTTGAGTTTGAGGTGACAGTGGGATATCCTGTGGTTTGAAATGACACCCATGGAGTAGGTAGGAGTGTAGCTTGGGTGAGAATCAGGGCTAGAAATAGAAATTTGGAAGTGAGCAGCATAGAACGTTTTCATTAGGCCTTGGAAGAACTCAGAGGTATTTCAGAAAAACGTCACCTCGGAGAACGTCAGGTGATATCATTAAGTAAGCATCACTCAAAGAATGTCAGCTTTTAATGAAGAGCCCCTGGATGTACATTTATTAGATTTTTAAGTGATATACTCAAGGGACTCTGAGTTTGTTGATCTAAGTTTTGTTTTTAGTCACGTAGAAATAAGTTCTCCCTCATTCATGAGCCATTCCCTTAGAGAAAGGCTATGTTGATATGACCCCAAACTACCAGGTCACAATTAATTTGGTGCTTGCAGTAGGCCCAGCAAGTGATATAAATTGCTCTGGAATTGAATTATAAATAGAAACCAAACACAGGCAAGGAGAGGGGAAGACTGAGGCAGGAGAAGAGACATTTGTTGTTATGCCATGGCTGACTTCATCATGCTCTGAAGATATAACCTCCTTTGGAATTATTAATAGTTAATTAATGAATCTCTTCTGAGCTCTTGAGTTTTAGAGGCAGGTTTTTGCCAGGACTTTGGAGTCCAAAAGATATTGCGACCTTACCATCTATAACAGTTTGACCTCGAGCTTATCATCAAAGCATCTGAGCTTTGGTTTTCTTACTTGCCCAGTGGGGACTTTCCTACACACCCCAGAGGGTTGTATGAGGACTGAATGAGATACAGATATGAGAAGCATAACGAATGTTGGCTCCTTCCACCACACCAAGCTACCCTCAGAGACAGGGCATCGCAGAGACACTTATCCAAGGATCTGGGTTTGTGCGGGCCTGTAGTAGCTTAGATTCAAGTCCACACTGGTTTTTGCAGAGACTTAGCACCAAGGTCATCCATCACACACCTGGGTTAGGCCCAGTGTAAACTGGACCTCACTTCTTGGATTGGGTCCTTGGAACTTGGGGATGGAGCAACATGAGAAGATGACTTATTTTCTGGAAAAGAATGAGGCAGTGACCGCCAGGAGCAAGCTCATGCTGGTCATTCTTGAATTCCCCTTTCTTCCTCCTCATTCCATCTTCAAGTCTCCTCAGTCTTTTATTGATCCTTTCCTCCTTTGAAACTCTTCTGGAAGACAACAGAGGCCTGTTAATGGTCAGATCCAATTGTTTCTTCTTAATCCTCACCCTGTTTCATCTATTTGTCAGATTTGATGCTGCGGACCTTTTCAGTTTTGAAGTGTTTCTCCCTCGATTTCTGCAGAACTTCTCTGATAGGTGGTTTCCTGCCTCTCCTTGTTTTTCTCCCCTCGGCTTTTAAACATCTTTTGTTTTGTCCTCAGTCTTTTATGTTCTGACTCTACACTTTCCTTTGTGCATTTGTGGGGGGTCATCTGTCCCTGTGAATGCAACTGTCATCCTCTAGTTTCTCACCTCCAATCCATGCTGCACACAGTGTAGTGATTTTATTTTAAAAGTAGTTCACGGGAGTTGCTGGAATACACATGTGTACCAGAGAATGATTGGGGGATGACTTGAGAGGTAGGCAGGGATGAAATCACACAGCTCCTTGTACACTTGTTAATGGATCAATCTCAGTAGGGTAGTTATGCTGGCATAACAAACAGACCTGCAATCTTATTGGCTTATTACAACAAGAACTTGTTCACACCGAACTTCTTCCACAGGTCAGCTTCAAGCTCTTCTTCACATCATCCCCGCTCTGGGACCCAGGCTGCTGAAGTGGCCTTCATCTGGAGCACTGCTTAGTGCCAAAGCAGACAGAGAGAGGAGAGATTGCATGTGGCTCTTGAAACATCTACCTAGAAAACAGTTACAGCACTACTGACAAAATTCCATTGACTAGAACAGATCATATGGCCACATCCAATTTCAAGAGTGCAGAGTGTTGCTCTCCTAGCATGTATCTGAAGGAGAGCTGGAAATATCTGGTGGATAGCCCTGATGTCTACCCAGTTCTGTCACATAACACATAGTCAGCTCAAATTCCTTCTGACATAAAAAACTTTACCACCTCTCTAAGGGATTATAGACCAAAAGTTCAACCAAGTCATTGCATCCCACTCCAAATCCAGGGTCTCCAAATGAGGCTTTGGTCCTGCCTTGTCTCCTCTTTCTGCAGAGACCTATAAACTAATAAGGTAAGCTGTTGTTGTATACACCCAGTATAGAACAGCATAGTAGGGGCAGGGTAGCTACAATAGCACTAAGATGGAGGAAGAATGAGCCACTGGTCCACCGCAACTCTGAAATCCCCCTGGGTCAAGGTTGCAGTGACACCCCACCCTGGGAATAGAGAATGTTCTACATGATTAGGGCCTGTATCCCATTCCCTGGGAAGAGCTCATCAGTCTTGTTTTCTGTAGCTCTTGGCTCTTCCCTCCATGAAGTTTTCTACTCCATTATCCTTCTCAGAAATTGCTGGAATATTCCTTCTTAGGAAAGCATTTCTCAGCTGACTCCCAGCCCACTGATGTTTGAGGGTCTAGGGATCATTTTGAGTTTCAAAAAGTCAAAGGCTTTCTTAGTCTAGCCTGGTAATTCTTTTGTGTGTGATTCTCTCAAAATCTTAGATTCTTATCTCTTCACTTCCAGTCAGTTTTATCTACCAATAGCAAGACATACAATATTCAAGACATGAGTCTTAGTTTTCATTTCAGGTATATTTCTTTACTTTCCTGTTCTCATGAGCTATCACTGCAACCCCTCCCTGAGTTAACTGCAGCTTCCTCAGACTACCAGATACAGGTGGAAAAACCACCTTTAGGTTCTTTTCCCTGAGCCATCGTAACCAATTGAAAAGATTTACTGGATGCTACATCTTAATTTGACATTTGCCCCGAGGTTCTTTATCCAGAGATGTTAACAATGGGTCTGATGACAAATCCTTAATTCGGTCCAGGTACAAGGTTCAGTTTTTAATGAGTCATCGTTACTCAAAGTCCTTCTCATTTTCTTCTGTTTCAGTTTAAGCAGTTGCCTCTTCAATGCCAAAGTTCTCTGAATTTCTAGGCCCTCTCCACATTTTTTTTTTTACATTATGCTTACAACTGGTCATTGCTTTTTTCAGCTCATTTCTTTCTCAGAGTACCATGTCAAGTACAGTCAACTGCAGCCAACATACACTTCTAACTCTGTGTTTCAGTCATTTTCCATATTGTTACAAGTTCATTATGTTCATGATCTGCCTAAAGTTAGTTTAGATTAGGGTTTTCCAACTACTTTTCTCCTGTATAACTTGACTTACCATATTTGTACTCTCCATTATGTTTCCTCACCACTACCATTCAGCCCGTCAACTAATTGCCACATCTTTTAATCTTCTTTGTTAGGAATTACCCCACTTCTGGTAACTATAAATGTATCTGTCAAAATAGGCAAGGTTATGCTGAGGTTAAAAACCCAACAGAACACTCTGTGGCTTTACCCGACAAAAGTTTATTGCTTCTCCAAAGTCCACTACAGACCTGGACAAGATAATAATTTGCTTCTAGGCAAAATTATAATTATAATAGCTCATATGCACTGAGCATTTAATATGTGCTAGGCAATTCTTGTGTGTTATTTAATTTAGTCTACACAATAACTCCACGAGGTAGGTCTTATTGTAACCACTTTACATGTGGGAAAAGTGATGCTTTTATTCCGGCAACTGGCCCAAGGTCATAAAATTAGTAAGTAGTTGGGCTAGGATTCAAATTTAGGTCAATGAAGATCCAAAGCCTGTGGTCTTAACCACTATGCAGGCTCCTCATGGTGTGATTTAGACGTCCTGTGTTTGTCTTCTACATCACATTATTTATGGTGCACTGTGTTCAGCATTTTCTGCCTCTTTCCTTCTCCATCTGCAAACTCTCCCATTGCAGACACTATGTACTCAATGCTGAGCATGGGGTGTGGTATTTGGAGGCATTAAGCAAGTATCTGCTGAATGAATGGATGAAAGAGTGAATAAATTACTGAGTTAAAGTAAGATTCTGTAACAAATGTTTACATTGGGTCCTTGTGTTAGTTTTCTGTTGCTGTGCAAAGAATTATCACAAACTTGTGGCTTAACACAGCATATATTTTTTATCTCCCAATTTCTGTGGGTCACAAGTCCAGGCCCAGCTTAACAGGTTCCTCTACTGAAAGTCATACAAGGCAGCAATCAGATTGTCAGCCAATCTGCATTCTTTTCATGAGCTTGGGGTACCCTTCTGAGCTCATGTGGTTGTTGACAGAATTCAGTTCCCTGTAATTATAGGACTAAGGACCTAATTTCTTGCTGTCATCAGGGGCCCTCTGTCATGTTCTGGAGGCCTCCACACTTCTCTGTCACCTGGCCCTTTCATAGCTCCACTTACAACATGGCAGCTGACTTCTTCAGAGCCAGCAAGAGAAGCTCTTGCTCTGATCTCCTGAGACAGAGTCTTGTCTATGGTAAGAAAGTTATGGTAGTGACTATGCCATTACCTTTGCCATATTCTATTGGCTAGAAGCAAGTTATAGGTTTTCTCACATTCAAGGGGAGGGATTGTACACGGATATGGTTCACTGGGGGTTATCTTAGCACTCTGCCTACCATAGTTCCCTTTTCTCCTTTAAGTGTATTCATTTTTCTTTGGAGACAATCTTCCCATTCTCTATTACTCAAACCAGATTTCCCTGGCTCAAATTTTTTCATAGATCTTAAGAGCTATTTGAACACTTTCCAGATTGCATTGGAATAATAAAACTATCCACATCCCCTTAATGAGACATAACCATTGTTAATATTGTGATATAAATTCATAATGCCACTATATATATGATATATAGAAAATCATACCTGTGTAATTTTAAACAAAAATTGGTTCCACTGCCATTTTTACAATTTACTTCTTTATTTAACAATATATTATGAATATTCCAATGCCATTAAATATTCTTTTATAGCATAATTTATAATTGCTTTGCAGTATTGTATCATACAGATACCTTATGATTTATTTAACTGGCTTACAGTTGTTGGACATTTAGATTATTTCTAACATTGTGCTATTATGAAAATTGTAAAATAAACTTTTCCATGGTTATCTTTGCCTATAATTGTAGTTGGTTTCAGTGGGGTAAGTTTCTAGAAGTAAATTTTTGTGCATCAAAGAATATGTGCATTTAAAAAATTTTATTTTAATTACCAAATCGCCCTCCAGAAATTTACTGTTTAACCAACAGTGGAGAACTGTGTGTGTATTTTTCCTATTACTTTCTAGAATATTGCTATTTTTCAAGTTACATGACTAATGCATGTTGTTTTAAACAGATAGGAAATTTCAAAAATCTCTAATACAGAATTAATTTACTCTTTTTTCTTCCAATTCCATCTGTCTGAGGTAGCCAATATGAACAAATTCCTGGGAATACCTATAAACCATCCTCAGTGGATTTGTCTGTGTCTTTTGTAATTGAATAGTTGAAAGTGGTATCTCATTGTTGTTTAATTTTATTTCCCCGACTTATTAGTGAGGCTACACTCTTGGTAATTTGTGTTTTTCTTTGTTTAGTTGCTGGTTCATTTCTTTTCATTGGCCTTTAATTATTATGGTATCAAACATTCTTTACCTTTAGATGATCCAGTTCCAGTATTGTTCATAACATTTACACTTGAGTTTACCTCCCTTTGCTGTACAAAATATCTCTTTGGTACATTGTTTCACAGCACAAATAACTTAAGTTTGAGGAATAAAAACTACTGATACTTTAATATAGATCAAAGACCAGTCCAAAAATATCTTTTAATTACAAAATATTTCAATTCCCAAGTGATGGCTTATTTATTTCAAATAAAATTCCATATCACTTAATTCCAATACACTGAAAGCGTTTAAGATGTACCCAATATTATTGTAATAAGAGTTTATCTATATTAGAAAAATTCGTAAAACAGTGTTCAAAAGACAATACCATATTTGTACTTTTGCATTGTTGCTTCTCTTGGATATGTCACACATCTATTATATTCTTTAACTATGAAGACACAATCTTTGACTAGTATTAAGCCTAAAAGAGTTCATATACTTCCTAAAATTGCCCAGGCACAAAACTAGGAATAAAATTTATCCTGTGAGAGGCTGACATATTTTTCATTAGCATAGTGAAAAAGCAAATGTAAAATGGCACGGTGCATTTTCAGAGGGTGGATTTCCCTTTTGGTTCTTTGATATATAAAACTCCAAAGTGCCTCTGTGAAAAGCTTCAGATTTAGAGAAAGAGATGAAAGGCAACAGGCAGAGCTTAGTAGAGTTAGCTTTCAAAGCAGTTTTTGTTGTGCTTTTCCTTTTCCCTGGAAATGGGTTATAGAATCTAATTTACAATTTTATAAATCTGTGCTGAAGACAGGGAAACAAGGAATAGCTTGTTCTTTATTGATCACACTATCTCTTCATCTGCTCTCTCAATCTGCACCAGGGTTTTCCCTCATTCTCTAGTGTTGTGTAGATTCCTTCAGCATGCCTGCTTTTTAACAACTTTTAAAAAAAATAGTAGGACTACTGATCACTGATAAGAGTTATTGATTTCAAATGTACAAATGTTAGGAGTGACTACTATCAGTGACTAGGAGATACTCAAATTCAGCACAGAGAGAAATGGGATCACAGACCCCAGCACTGAAAACAACCAGGAAGAGAGCAGGGAGAACAAATTGTATTCAGCTTTGGAAATTAAGAAATCTTCTGTGCACAGTGCATGAGAAGAATACCAAAGCCGCTGAACAGGAGGAAGCAACCGCGATTTCAAATAGGTTTGTTAAATGTAGCGTGGAGGTACACAGGTACTATAAGATTATTTTCAGTACTTGTTTGTATATCTATATCATTCCATAGTGAAAATAAAAGAATTTTTAAAATGCATATGGAAAACAGAGAAAGAAAATATGGATAATGATGTTCTCCCAACAGCAACCTTCAGTTTTTGTGAAAGAATATCTTCTTGATACTCTCTACTCAGTAATAATTGCACTCAGTGCTGTCATTCTTCTCTCTTAGCAAGACCATGAGATTGTGCCCCCTCCTCTCACAACTCCAGCATTCCTTAGAAGTCACACTGGAGAACCGGCTCAGTATAACCGCAGCTGAGAAAGTTAATTAGGGCATGTTGAAAGCCCAATGAAAACTGGGCCAACCCTAAAGATAACCATCACCCCAGAGGAAGGAGGAGAGATAATCAGTGTGGTTAAAAAGTAAGCTGAAACCAAGGATTGGGATCAAGAATTCTAGGTCCTTGGAACACATCCCCTGCCCTCAGCCTGTGTGTCAGGCAGAAAAGTGATCTCATTTCAGTCAGCATGTGGGTGTTTTCCCCTCTTCTACCAGCAATGGAGTGACTAGTCTTCTGGGCAATTTTCATTTGACTGTGTAAGATGTTATATTGATATTTGGGGGAAATAGCAGTCTTATTTCTTCGTGGACTTAATACTTAATTGTTTTTAAAATGTACTGCTCTATGCTTTTGGTGTCCTCGGAAAATCTTAGCCTACCCAAGGCTTGTGAAGATTTTCTCATGTTTACTCATAGATGTTTCATGGCTTTAGCTTTACGGTTAAGTTTATATTCTGTAGAGAATTAGTTTTTAATGTATGATGTGATGTAAGAACATATGTTTTGTTTATTTTTTTTCCGATTGGATATCCAGTTGTCCCCCAATCATTTGTTGAAAACTCTATTTTTTTCCCCATGGAACTACCTTGGCACCATTGTTGAAAATCTATTGACCGTAAATGTGTGGTTCTATTTCTAAACTCAGTTTTGTTTCATTGATACGTATGTTCATTCTTAGTCCATCAGAACTAAAAACATCTGCCAAATGAATGACACTATTAAGAAAATGGAAAGGTAAGCCACAGACTGGGAGAAAATATCACAATACACATATATAACAAAGGACATGTATCTCAAATACATAAAGAACTCTCATAACTCAGTAGAAAGAAGTAAATAAACCAATAAAAATGGACAAAAGATTTTAACAGAAATGTCACAACAGAAGATATTAGTAATATAATTACTAATTATTACAAATTAGTAATAAGCACATGAAAAGATGCTCAACATCTTAGTCATTAGGGAAATGCAAATAAAAACCAGAATCAGATACCACTGCACACCCACTAGAATGACTGAAGTTGAAAATCTCAATAATATCAGATGATGATGAGGATGCAGGTTGAGGTTTGAATAATGATTTTTATTAATTTTATCTTGAATGCACACACATGGTGTTCTGGATGAGAAGACAGATTTATGTTATTGTTTATATATTAATAAGTACACCAGTTCTCCTTGCCCCATTAATTATCCCTGAGGCAATGCAGTGAAAGTCAGGTGGAAAAGTCCCCTATACAAGCGGACCCGCACTCCATAGGCAAGAGATGGAGAAGCCTGGATTTTCTCTGCTTCTGTACAGAAGAAAGGGGCAGCTACTGCCTCCTCCCTTCCCAGAAGGAAGCTTTTCTCCTTGGAGATGGGATAGAAAGACTCCTGGGTTCTCATCTCTTCCATGACCAGATAAGCAACTTTATCTCCAGCTTTTATGATTTAGAGATGTCTCCAAAGTCAGAGGCCTCATTTCCCCCTGAAATGTAAACACGTATGTCCAAAGTTAGGTAATTCTCTCTGGAGTTCTCTTACTATCTGTACATTTGTAAATTAATTTCCCAAGGCTGGTCCTTAACTCAGGATCTCACATTTTTAGCCCCAGTTCTCAGAAATACAAAATGGTTTCTCTACATCCCAAAATGTGAAACAATTGGAACTTATATACAGCTGATGGGAATATAAAATGATACAACTACTTTACAAACAATTTTGTCAGAATACCTATTTATTCAATAAGGTTAAATATATAATTACCCTATGATCCAGCAATTTCACTTCTGAGTATTTACCTAAGAGGAGTGAAAACATATCCATACAAGGACTTATATACAAATATCATAACACTGTTATTTACAGTAAGCAAAATCTAGAAACAACTCAAATATTCAGCAACAGGTGAGGGGGTAAACAACTTGGGTATATCCATACAAAGGAATACCACTACCCAGCAATAAAAAGGAAAGAAGTACTCAGCCACTCAACATGAATGGATTTCAAAACAATTTTGCTGAGTAAAAGAAGGCAAACACAAAAGAGTACATACTACATGATTCCATCAATATGAAATCCTAGAAAAGGCAAAACTATCCTATAGTGACAGAAAGCAGGTCAGAGGTACTTTGGGGATGGGGTGAGAGTAGGGTTTGCTGCAAAGGGGCTTGAGGAAACTACTGGATTGATGGAAACCTTCTACATCTTAATTGTGCTGGTAGTGACAGTTGTCAGTGAGTGCTTACATTTGTGAAAGCTCATTGAATTCCACACTTAAAATATGTGCATTTTATTGTTTGTAAATTTTACCTCAGTAAAATTGATAAATTAATGATTCATTTTTATGTTGTATTGACTTAGTTTTATTTGGCATATATTAAATATATATATATGTGTGTGTGTATATATATATATATATATATATATTTTTTTTTTTTTTTTTTTTTTTTTTTTCCCAGTACACGAGCCTCTCACTGTTGTGGCCTCTCCCGTTGCGGAGCACAGGCTCCGGACACTCAGGCTCAGCAGCCATGTCTCACGGGCTAGGCGCTCCGCAGCATGTGGGATCTTCCTGGACCAGGGCACGAACCCGTGTCCCCTGCATTAGCAGGCGGACTCTCAACCACTGCACCACCAGGGAAACCCTGGCATATATATTTTTAAGTAAACACTGAGCAACATAGTAACCAACCTTCACCTCATAAAGTTGTATTTAATGGGCCACAGTATCATAATGTATTGTTAAAAGTTATGCAATGAATGGCCAATATATACATTATTTTTAATGCACCAAAGAATCATTGGATCTCAAAGGGCTATTTTGAGTCTTAGGTTTAATTGCAGAAAATAAAAATTCTGGTATTGAGAATGTGATGAACTCTAGTGCTAGTTCAAATTTCAAATACTACATGTAGATATCATGTATAAAAGGGAAAACATTTTAATATTTTAGGTTTGGTTTTAACCCAGAGCTTTAACCTTTCAGTTTGGCTACTATTTAGGTGAAAGTTTTGAGTCCCTTGGCAGTGGAATGCAATAATATGGTTAGAGAGTAAATGATAGAAATTTTAGCACAAATAAGAACTAGGCAACATAAGTTTGCATGACATGAAGACATAGCAACTTGGTAGCAACTTTTAAAAAAAGCAAGTGAATGTTGATTTTTAAGCCACCAAAGTTATAAACAACTTGATCTCTGATACCCACCTTTCTGCCCAGAAATTTATAATATAGAAAAAGGGCCAGGCAAATAGATATCCTTACTTTCATTTTCATGTAAGGCCATTTATGTGATTCAAAGAAATGTTTTCCAGCATTTTCCCCTGAAAACCTATCTTTGAAAGATTTCTAAGTTCTACGACATTCCTAAAGCTTTCCTTGAATTAACTGATTCATTGCAGTAAAATTAAAGTAGTAAATATATGTACAAAAAGGGAAGGTAAAAATTTTTATATAATACATTAAGATACTGTAGACTATTAAATATAACTTGATGAGATTGAACATGATTACTGTGTTGCCCAGTGTGTACGTGAAATGTTTATGCTAAATTATATTAATAAGTCTGTATACTTTATATAAGGTTGGTGATCAAACCCAGCATTATGATCATGCCTAAATAAACTTAGATGCCAGATACTTATCAGGATTTTAACTTTTTTCAGTATTTTCTCTCTTGGAGAAAATTAGATATTATTTTTTTTTATTGTAATATAGTTGCTTTACAATGTTGTGTTCATTTCTACTGTACAACAAAGTGAATCCGCTATATGTATACATATATTCCCTCCCTCTTGGACCTCCCTCCCATCCCCCCATCCCACTCATCTAGGTCACCAGAGCACCAAGGTGAGCTCCCTGCACTATACAGCAGGTTCCCACTAGCTATCTGTTTTATACATGGTATTGTATATATGTCAATCCTAATCTCCCAATTCATCCCTCACCCCCCTTCCGCACGCTGTGTCCAAACATCTGTTCTCTATGTCTCTGTCTCTATTCCTGCCCCGCAAATAGATTCATCTGTAAAGAAAATGTGGTACATATACACAGTGGAATATTACTCACTCAGCCATAAAAAGGAACGAAATTAGATCATTTGTAGAGATGTGGATGGACCTAGAGCCTGTCATACAGAATGAAGTAAGTCAGAAAGAGAAAAACAAGTATTGCATATTGATGTATATATGAGGAATCTAGAAAGATGTCATTTTTAAAATGTTATTTGATTTCAACAAATGGTGTTGGTACAAGTGACTATCCCCATATAAAAAAATGAAATTGGACTCATACCTCACGCCATATACAAAAATTAACTCAAAATGTATCAAAGGCTCATGCCTTTAGCATAAAGCTAAAACTATAAAACTTTTAAAGGAAAACTAAAGGACTACATATTTATGACCTTGCATTTGGAAATGACTTTTTATTATGATACCAAAACCACAAACAACAACAGCAACAAAATTATAGATAAATTGGACTTCATAAAAGTTAAAAAAAGACAAACTTGAAAGGACACTCTTAAGAAAGTGAAAAGGAAACACACAGAATGAGATAAAATATTTGAGAGTCATATTTGATAAGGGGCATCTCTCTGGAATATATGAAGAACTTTTACAACTCAAAGATAAAAAGACAACCCAATTAAAAAATGGGCAAAGTATCTGAATGACATTTCTCCAAAGAAGACATACAAATGGCAAATAAGCCCATGTAGAGGCTCAACAACGTTTGTCATTGGGAAAATGCACATCAAAACCATAATGAGATACCACTTCACATCCATGAGGAAGGCTGTATTCATGTGTTTCTTGCCTAGAGACGTTTCTTCAGCATTTGTTGTAAAGCTGGTTTGGTGGTGCTGAAGTCTCTTAGCTTTTACTTGTCTGTAAAGCTTTTGATTTCTCCGTGGAATCTGAATGAGAGCCTTGATGCATAGAGTGTTTTTGGTTATAGGTTTTTCCCTTTCATCACTTTAAATATATCCTGCTACTCACTTCTGGCCTGAAGAGTTTCTGCTGAAAAATCAGCTGATAACCTTATGGGGATTCCTTTGTGTGTTATTTGTTGCTTTTCCCTTGTTGTTTGGAAGGCTGTACTCAAAGAGTAATAAGACGTATTGATGAAGATGTGAAGAAATCAGAACTCTCATACACTGCTGGTGGGAATGGAAAATTGTACAGCCACTTTGGAAAACAGTGTGGCATGACTTCAAAAAGTTAAATATAGAATTACCATTTGACCCAGCAATTCCACTTATAGGTATATATCTAAGAGTAATGAAAACATATGTCTACACAAAAACTTTTTCATTAATATTCCTAGCAGCATTATTTATAATAGCCAAATGGCAGAAACAATCTAATATCTATGAACTGGTGAATGAATAAACAAAAATAGTATATCCATACAATGGAATATTACTCAGCCATTAAAAGGAGAGCAGTATTGATACATGTTACAACATGGATAAACATTGAAAATATGCTAAATGAAAGAAGCCAGTCACAATAACCTACATATTATATGATTGCATTTATAGGAAATGTCCAGATTAGGTGTATCTATAAAGAAATCTATAAAGACAGAAAGTAGATTAGTGGTTATCTAGGGCTTGCAGGGAGTTTATGAAGGGCTCTGGGGTGACAGAGGGGATGGGGTTTCCTTTTGGGTGATAAAAATGTCCTAATATTGATTGTGTGATAACTCCACAAATGTTAAAATTGTTTAATTGTACACTGTTTAAATGGGTAAATCGTATGTATTGTAAATTATATTTCAATAAAGCTGATACAAAAATAATCCTTGTTTGCATTATTTTTATTTATAATACTTCTCTGGCAAGATAACTCACTGGAAGTAGAAGGGTTTTTTTCCTATACATACAGGGCAATTTTTAAAATTCAGTAAGTTTGAGATGTTCACATGGATTTTTCAAAATTACTGACTCTTAACTGTGATGTAGAGATTTCCAAAAGATAGATATATTTAGAGATTTGCAACTTTTAGGTTATGGTGCATGTGAGTTCTGGTTGAATACATCCTTTACTGAGTTGTGGTGCAGTATCTTGCTGTCACTGATGGCAAAACTTTTTCATTTTATAAACAAAGTAGGAATTTCTACCTTAGAACTTGCTTGTTTCTCATAATTGTCATATGATGGAATTGCTCACAGAGAGGATATAGAATGGAGAAGGCCATGAACCAGGATCAGATTCTGGAGCAAAATAACTCACAAGTTTCATGGGAATAGCCATGAATGTGAACAAAAGGAAGTAGCCTTGTCCTGCCTCCCAGAGTGGTTCTTGTCTCTTGTGATGTTAGCATGGATTACTTCATGACTTAAGTTACAAATGGATCTACAGTGGACTTTAAAGGACCAATATCATCTACCAGGGTGGGTCACAGAGAACCCACAACATCTAAGAAATTTGTGATGGCAAGCTAAAATGAAAAGTTGTCTGCTCATGTAGCACAAAATCGAACACTCCCTTGATTGCCAGGAAAACAAAACACAAACACTGTATACAAGAATGCCAATGTGGTGCCAACATGGCAATAGACTCTAGATTTGGCCAAGGGCGAAGAAAACGATACCCTCAAATAACCATTGAAAGGTCAGGAGAAACCTGCGAACCTGGTCTCTTGCATAATTTCACCAGTGCAACTTCTGATCATCCCTAGGAATAAAAACTCTAGTCCTGGCACATAGCTCCTGACGTGGCTCATCTGGAGATGATGCTAAGTGAGTGACAGCAGCACAGCCAAGCAGCTCCTGGGCAGTGAGTGCAAGTGGGGCCACCTCAATCAGGGAAGACAGAATAAACAGTTTAAGGAAGCCCTGAGGCTCAGTTTTTAAAAACGGCACAGCTGTGGACTGCTGAGAAACAGCAGCAGCAAACAGATAAGGTATCTGTCAGGATGAAGGAACTACCACTGAACAAAGGCTTCAGATTGGGTCGAGTCTCAGTGGCCCTCTCTCAAACACCTGTGGGCTCAGCAAACAGGGTTTGCAACTATGAATCAAAGCTCTGCTTTCATGTGGACGAAGTGTGGGCAGAAATACTCTTGCCTGTGTATCGATCTTTTAAACTGCACATGAACACAGCCCTTGAGTGTTCTTTGAATCTGAAAGACAGCATTTTATTCTGGGATACCTCAGGCATTGTTTTGATGTCTTCAGTATTTTCTGTTGCCCATAGGGTATGGCATTAATGATTTCTTCAGATGTATTAAGAATTTTTTTTTAAATTAAGAGAATTTTTAAAAGGTCTGACATAACATTTATCTACCCAAGATGAGTATTAGATACTATTTTGTAAAGAGAGATTTTCTAGTAATTAAAAAAAAAAAATTGAGAAATTGACACTTCTCTTGATAATGATACCTCTTTGAAAACTGCTCTAAGAATGATGAATATATAATTATTTAATAATTATAGACCAGAAAGAAATCATGATTTTTTTTAAAGACTCAGGTTAGCATTTTGAAAATAAAATAAAATGCATTGATATACAAATTAGGTTCAAATATTTATTTCTTTTCTACAAAGATTTCAGGTTTATGGTCTCTTTTATTGAAAAATCATTTGAGTTCTCTTAAAAGTAGAGGCTACTAAAAAGATCCAGAGAAGTTATCTGTACAGGTTATCATGTCCTGTACAGAAATAATTATGCAATCACTCTTCAGACTTGATTTCTCACCTAGCATCTGGTTTCTTTTTTGTGGCACACATTATTTCCCAGATGAACTGAACAAGTTAGAAGACAAATTCTCAAAAAGATCCAACTAGCACAATGACTTGAAGAGAGTCTGTCCTGTTTCCCCCTGCCTGAGCTGCTTGACCTTCTCAATCACTAAACAGGAATGGATTTAATGAAGAGAAGGCTTTCATTCACCACTCCACTGCTGATGTTCTTTGTCAAAGGACATCTTTGTCTTCAAGGGGAGGGAGGACTGAGGCAGTTATCCGGAGAATTTTGGCCCCAAACTTACTTCTGCAATAGTCAAAATTTCCCAAGAGAAGCTGTCTTTCCGCATTCTAGTGTGACTTATCTTTCTATGATAAGTTTTGCACAGGCAAAGTGGATAAGATAATTGGAGCACTTAATTATTCTTCAGGGGGAAAAAGCAGTCTTTTCTCTTTGATAATTGTCTCAGTGTTCAAGTTAATTTTGCAATGGGGACTTGGTCTCAGGCAGAAATTTTTAAATAAAGCTGGAAGGAATGTTTTACTAGAAATGTAAAAATGCTCACTACTAAGTTCAGACTATTGCAAACGATAATTATTTGTCTGATAGCTCACACACTAATTTGAAAGATATAATGTTTTATTTCCATCCATTAATACACATGTAACATAATTTTAAAGAGAAATAGTACTACCGAATTGAACATGAAAAACATCCATCAGCTCCCTGTCCTGTCTCTCATCATGACTACTTTCCATTCCCCAGAGACAACCACTTTCAACTTTTTAGCTGCTTCTGGCACTTTATTACCTGTATAAACATGACTTGATTATTCTATTTCTTGAATTTTAGTTGTTTTGGATATTATTCATTAATTTTCTTCCATGGTTAAGAATTTAGCTTTCTTACATATACCTCCCACCCCTCCTCCAACTACTTACATTCTCTCATCCTCCTAATACAGTTATGTCACAAATTCCATTAAGTTTTTTTTTTTAGTCACACCCCCACACATGGTGCCCATGATTATATTTTCTTTTTTTTTTTAAACATCTTTATTTGAGTATAAATGTTTTACAATAGTGTGTTAGTTTCTCCTTTACAACAAAGTGAATCAGTTATACATATACATATGTTCCCATAACTCTTCCCTCTTGTGTCCCCCTCCCTCCCACCCTCCCTATCCCACCCCTCTAGGTGGTCACAAAGCACAGAGGTGAACTCCCTGTGCTATGCTGCAGCTTCCCACTAGCTATCTAATTTACATTTGGTAGTGTGTATAGGTCCCTGCCACTCTCTCACATCGTCACCGCTTACCCTTCCCCCTCCCCATATCCTCAAGTCCATGCTCTAGTAGGTCTGTGTTTTATTCCCATCCTACCACTAATCTCTTCATGACATTTTTTTTTTTTTTTAGATTCCATATATATGTGTTAGCATACGGTATTTGTTTTTATCCTTCTGACTTACTTCACTCTGTATGACAGATTCCAGGTCTATCCACCTCATTACAAATAACTCAGTTTCATTTCTTTTTATGGCTGAGTAATATTCCATTGTATATATGTGCCACATCTTCCTTATCCATTCATCTGCTGATGGACACTTAGGTTGCTTCCATGTCCTGGCTATCGTAAATAGAGCTGCAAAAAACATTTTGGTACATGACTCTTTTTTTTTTTTTTTTTTTGCGTTACGCGGGCTTCTCAGTGTTGTGGTCTCTCCCGTTGCAGAGCGCAGGCTCCAGACGCGCAGGCGCAGCCGCCGTGGCTCACAGGCCCAGCCGCTCCGCGGCATGTGGGATCTTCCCGGACCAGGGCACGAACCCATGTCCCCTGCATCGGCAGGCGGGTTCTCAACCACTGCGCCATCAGGGAAGCCCGGTACATGACTCTTTTTGAATTATGGTTTTCTCAGGGTATATGCCCAGTAGTGGGATTGCTGGGTCATATGGTAGTTCTATTTGTAGTTTTTTAAGGAACCTCCATACTATTCTCCATAGTGGCTGTATCATTTTACATTCCCACCAACAGTGCAAGAGTGTTACCTTTTCTCCACACCCTCTCCAGCATTTATTGTTTCTAGAGTTTTTGATGATGGCCAATCTGGCCGGTGTGAGATGATATCTCATTGTAGTTTTGATTTGCATTTCTCTAATGATTAATGATGTTGAGCATTCTTTCATGTGTTTGTTGGCTATCTGTATATCTTCTTTGGAGAAATGTCTATTTAGTTCTTCTGCCCATTTTTGGATTGGGTTGTTTGTTTTTTTGTTATTGAGCTGCATGAGTTGCTTATAAATTTTGGATATTAATCCTTTGTCAGTTGCTTCATTTGCAAATATTTTCTCCCATTCTGAGGGTTGTCTTTTGGTCTTGTTTATGGTATCCTTTGCTGTGCAAAAGCTTTTAAGTTTCATTAGATCCCATTTGTTTATTTTTGTTTTGATTTCCATTTCTCTAGGAGATAGGTCAAAAAGGATCTTGCTGTGATTTATGTCATAGAGTGTTCTGCCTATGTTTTCCTCTAAGAGTTTGATAGTGTCTGTCCTTACATTTAGGTCTTTAACCCATTTTGAGTTTATTTTTGTGTATGGTGTTAGGGAGTGTTCTAATTTCATACTTCTACAGGTAGCTGTCCAGTTTTCCCAGCACCACTTATTGAAGAGGCTGTCTTTTCTCCAATGTATATTCTTGCCTCCTTTATCAAAGATAAGGTGACCATATGTGTGTGGGTTTATCTCTGGGCTTTCTATCCCATTCCATTGATGTATATTTCTGTTTTTGTGCCAGTACCATACTGTCTTGATTACTGTGGCCTTGTAGTAGAGTCTGAAGTCAGGGAGCCTGATTCCTCCAGCTCCATTTTTCGTTCTCAAGATTGCTTTGGCTATTCGGGGTCTTTTGTGTTTCCATACAAATTGTGAAATTCTTTTTTCTAGTTCTGTAAAAAATGCCAGTGGTAGTTTGATAGGGATTGCATTGAATCTGTAGATTGCTTTGGGTAATAGAGTCATTTTCACTATGTTGATTCTTCCAATCCAAGAACATGGTATATTTCTCCACCTATTTGTATCATCTTTAATTTCTTTCATCAGTGTCTTATAGTTTTCTGCATACAAGTCTTTTGTCTCCTTAGGTAGGTTTATTCCTAGATATTTTATTCTTTTTGTTGCAATGGTAAATGGGAGTGTTTTCTTAATTTCACTCTCAGATTTTTCATCATTAGTGTATAAGAATGCCAGAGATTTCTGTGCATTAACTTTGTATCCTGCTACTTTACCAAATTCATTGATTAGTTCTAGTAGTTTTCTGGTAGCATCCTTAGTATTCTCTATGTATAGTATCATGTCATCTGCAAACAGTGACAGCTTTACTTCTTCTTTTCCTATTTGGATTCCTTTTATTTCTTTATTTTCTCTAATTGCTGTGGCTAGAACTTCCAAAACCAGGTTGAATAAGAGTGGTGAGAGTGGGCAACCTTGTCTTGTTCCTGATCTTAGTGGAAATGGTTTCAGTTTTTCACCATTGAGAACAATGCTGGCTGTGGGTTTGTCATATATGGCCTTTATTATATTGAGGAAAGTTCCCTCTATGCCTACTTTCTGCAGGGTTTTTGTCATAAATGGGTGTTGAATTTTGTCAAAAGCTTTCTCTGCATCTATTGAGATGATCATATGGTTTTTCTCCTTCAGTTTGTTGATGTGGTGTATCACGTTGATTGATTTGCGTATATTGAAGAATCCTTGCATTCCTGGGATAAACCCCACTTGATTATAATGTATGATCCTTTTAATGTGCTGTTGGATTCTGTTTGCTAGTATTTTGTTGAGGATTTTTTGCATCTATGTTCATCAGTGATATTGGCCTATAGTTTTCTTTCTTTGTGACGTCTTTGTCTGGTTTTGGTATCAGGGTGATGGTGGCCTCGGAGAATGAGTTTGGGAGTGTTCCTCCCTCTGCTATCTTTTGGAAGAGTTTGAGAAGGATAGGTGTTAGCTCTTCTCTAAATGTTTGATAGAATTCGCCTGTGAAGCTATCTGGTCCTGGGCTTTTGTTTGTTGGAAGATTTTTAATCACAGTTTCAATTTCAGTGCTTGTGATTGGTCTGTTCATATTTTCTATTTCTTCCTGGTTCAGTCTTGGCAGGTTGTGCATTTCTAAGAATTTGTCCATTTCTTCCAGGTTGTCCATTTTATTGGCATAGAGTTGCTTGTAGTCATCTCTAATAATCTTTTGTATTTCTGCAGAGTCAGTTGTTACATCTCCTTTTTCATTTCTAATTCTATTGATTTGAGTCTTCTCCCTTTTTTTCTTGATGAGTCTGGCTAATGGTTTATCAATTTTATTTATCTTCTCAAAGAACCAGCTTTTAGTTTTATTGATCTTTGCTATTGTTTCCTTCATCTCTTTTTCATTAATTTCTGATCTGATCTTTATGATTTCTTTCCTTCTGCTAAATTTGGGGTTTTTTTTGTTCTTCCTTCTCTAATTGCTTTAGGTGCAAAGTTAGGTTGTTTATTCGAGATGCTTCCTGTTTCCTAAGGTATGATTGTATTGCTGTAAACTTCCCTCTTAGAACTGCTTTTGCTGTATCCCATAGGTTTTGGGTCGTCGTGTCTCCATTGTCATTTGTTTCTAAGTACTTTTTGATTTCCTCTTTGATTTCTTCAGTGATCACTTCGTTATTAAGTAGTGTATTGTTTAGCCTCCATGTGTTTCTATTTTTTACAGATCTTTTCCTGTAATTGATATCTAGTCTCATAGCGTTGTGGTCAGAAAAGATACTTGATACGATTTCAATTTTCTTAAATTTGCCAAGGCTAGATTTGTGACCCAAGATATGATCTATCCTGGAGAATGTTCCATGAGCACTTAAGAAAAATGTGTATTCTGTTGTTTTTGGATGGAATGTCTTATAAATATCAATTAAGTCCATCTTCTGTAATGTATCATTTAAAGCTTGTGTTTCCTTATTTATTTTCATTTTGGATGATCAGTCCATTGGTGAAAGTGGGGTGTTAAAGTCCCCTACTATGATTGTGTTACTGTCAATTTCCCCTTTTACGGCTGTTAGTATTTGCCTTATGTATTGAGGTGCTCCTATGTTGGGTGCATAAATATTTCCAATTGTTATATCTCCTTCATGGATCGATCCCTTGATCATTATGTAGTGCCCTTCTTGGTCTCTTGTAATAGTTTTTATTTTAAAGTCTATTTTGTCTGATATGAGAATTGCTACTCCAGCTTTCTTCTGATTTCCATTTGCATGGAATATCTTTTTCCATCCCCTCACTTTTGGTCTGTATGTGTCCCTAGGTCTGAAGTGGGTCTCTTGTAGACAGCATATATATGGGTCTTGTTTTTGTATCCATTCAGCCAGTCTGTGTCTTTTGGTGGGAGCATTTAATCCATTTACATTTAAGGTAATTATCGATATGTATGTTCCTATTACCATTTACTTAATTGTTTCGGGTTTGTTCTTGAAGGTCTTTTCCTTCTCTTGTGTTTCTTGCCTAGAGAAGTTCCTTTAGCATTTGTTGTAGAGCTGGTTTGGTGGTGCTGAACTCTCTCAGCTTTTGCTTGTCTGTAAAGGTTTTAATTTCTCCATCAAATCTGAATGAGATCCTTGCTGGGTAGAGTAATCTTCGTTGTACGTTTTTCTCCTTCATCACTTTAAATATGTCCTGCCACTCACTCCCTTCTGGCTTGCAGAGTTTCTGCTGAAAGTTCAGCTGTTAATCTTATGGGGATTCCCTTGTGTGTAATTTGTTGTTTTTCCCTTGCTGCTTTTAATATTTTTTTGTGTGTTTGATTAATATGTGTTTTGGTGTGTGTCTCCTTAGATTTTTCCTGTATGGGACTATCTGTGTTTCCTGGACATGATTGACTATTTCTTTTCCCATATTAGGGAAGTTTTCAACTATAATCTCCTCAAATATTTTTTCAGTCCCTTTCTTTTTCTCTTCTTCTTCTGGGACCCCTATAATTCAAATGTTGGTGCATTTAAACTTGTCCCAGAGGTCTCTGAGACTGTCCTCATTTCTTTCCATTCTTTTTTCTTTATTCTGCTCTGCAGTAGTTATTTCCACTATTTTATCTTCCAGGTCACTTATCCATTCTTCTGCCCCAGTTATTCTGCTATTGATCCCATCTAGAGTATTTTTAATTTCATTTATTGTGTTGCTCATCATTGCTTGTTTCCTCTTTATTTCTTCTAGGTCCTTGTTAAATGTTTCTTGCCATTTTGTCTATTCTATTTCCAAGATTTTGGATCATCTTTATTATCATTATTCTGAATTCTTTTTCAGGTAGACTGCCTATTTCCTCTTCATTTGTTAGGTCTGGTGGGTTTTTATCTTGCTCCTTCATCTGCTGTGTGTTTTTCTGTCTTTTTGTTGTGCTTACTGTGTTTGGGGTCTCCTTTTTGCAGGCTGCAGGTTCATAGTTCCCATTGTTTTTGGTGTCTGTCCCCAGTGGCTAATGTTGGTTCAGTGGGTTCAGTAGGTGTCCTGGTTGGGGGGACTAGTGCCTATCCTATGTTCTGGTGGATGAAGCTGGATATTGTCTTTCTGGTGGGCAGGTCCACATCTGGTGGTGTGTTTTGGGATGTCAGTAGCCTTATTATGATTTTAGGCAGCCTCTCTGCTAATGGATGGGGCTGTAGACCTGTCCTGGTCTTTGTTGGACATAGGGTGTCTAGTACTGTAGCTTGCTGGTCGTTGAGTGAATCTGGGTCTTGGTGTTGAGATGGATATCTCTGGGAGATTTTCGCTGTTTGATATTACGTGGAGCTTGGAGGTCTCTTGTGGACCAGTGTCCTGAAGTTGGTTCTCCCACCTCAGAGACACAGCCCTGACTCCTGGCTGGGGCACCAAGAGCCTTTAATCCACACAGCTCAGAATAAAAGGGAGAAAAAATAGAAAGCAAAGAAAGAAAGGAAGGAAGGAAGAAAGAAAGGAAGGAAGAAAAGAAGAAAGGAAGGAAGAAATGAAGGAAGGGAGGAAGCAAGAAAGGAAGGAAGGAATAAAGTAAGAAAGGAAGGAAGGATGGAAGAGAGGAAGAAAGGGAGGAAGAAGGGAAGGAAGGAAGGGAGGAAGAAAGGAAGAAAGGGAGGAAAGGAGGGAGGAATGGAGGAAGAAAGGGAGAAAGGGAGGAAGAAAGGGAAGAAGAAAGAAAGAAGATACAATAAAGTAGGATAAAATAAAGTTATTAAAATAAAAAATTATTATTAAGAAAAATTTTAATAGAACAAACAAACAACAACAAAAAAAACCGGTTCGGTCAGAATCCTAGGACAAATGGTGAAAGCAAAGCTATACAGACAAAATCTCACACAGAAGCACACACATACACACTCACAAAAAGAGAAAAAGGGGAAAATAATAATATATCTTGCTCCCAAAGTCCACCTCCTCAACTTGGGATATTTCGCTGTGTATTCAGGTTTTCCACAGATGCAGGGCATTTCAAGCTGATTGTGGAGCTTTAATCCGCTGCTCCTGAGGCTGCTTGACGAGACCTCCCACTCTCCTTTTTGTTCGCACAGCTGCTGGCGTTCGGCTTTGGATTTGGCCCCGCCTCTGCGCATAGATCGTCCGTTGGCGTCTGCTCTTCGCTCAGACAGGACGGGGTTAAAGGAGCAGCTGATTCGGGGGCTCTGTCTCACTCAGGCCGGGGGGAGGGAACGTCACAGATGCGGGGCGAGCCTGCGGCGGCAGAGGCCAGCATGACGTTGCACCAGCCCGAGGTGCGCCACACGTTCTCCCGGGGAAGCTGTCTCTGGATCCCGGGACCCCGGCAGTGGCGGGCTGCACAGGCTCCCGGGAGGGGAGGTGTGGAGAGTGGCCTGTGCTCGCACACAGGCTTCTTGGAGGCGGCAGCAGCAGCCCTAGCGTCCGACGCCCGTCTCTGGTGTCCGCGCCAACAGCCACGGCTCGCACCCATTTCTGGAGCTCCTTTAAGCGGCTTGCTTAATCCCCTCTCCTCGCGCCCCAGGAAGCAAAGAGGGAAGAAAAGGTCTCTGGCCTCTTCGGCAGCTCCGGACTTCAACCGGACTCCCTCCCGGCCAGCCGTGGCGCACTAAGCCCTTCAGGCTGTGTTCACGCCGCCAACCCCAGTCTTCTCCCGGCTTCTGACCGAAGCCCGAGCCTCAGCTCCCAGCCTCCACCCTTCCCGGCGGGAGAGCAGACAAGCCTCTCAGGCTGGTGAGTGCTGGTCGGCACCGGTCCTCTGGGAATCTCTCCGCTTTGCTCTCCGCACCCTGTTACTGCGCTCTCTCCGCGGCCCCGAAGCTCCCCCCCGTCCGCCACCCACAGTCTCCGCCCGCGAAGGGGCTTCCTAGTGTGTGGAAACCTTTCTTCCTTCACAGCTCCCTCCCACAGGTGCAGGTCCCGTCCCTATTCTTTTGTCTCTGTTTATTCTTTCTTGTGCCCTACCCAGGTACGTGGGGGTGTTTCTCGCCTTTTGGGAGGTCTGAGGTCTTCTGCCAACGTTCACTGGGTGTTCTATAGGAGCAGTTCCACGTGTAGATGTATTTCTGATGTATTTGTGGGGAGGAAGGTGATCTCTGCGTCTTACTCTTCCGTCATCTTCTCGTGCCACCTCCCCTTTGCCCATTTTTAAATCAGGTTATTTGTTATTTGTTTTGCTAATGAGTTGTAGGAGTTCCTTACTTATTTTGGATATAAACTTCTTATCAGTGGTTTGCAAATATTTTCTCCCACTCCATAGGTTGCATTTTTCACTTTATTATTTCCTTTGCTATACAGAACCTTTTTAATTGGATGTAGTTTCACTTGTCTATTTTTGCATTTGTTGCTTGTGCTTTGGGTGTCATATCCAAGAAATTATTGCCTGAACCAGTGTCCTGGTTTTCCCCCAAGTTTTTCTCTAAGAGTTTTAGATATTCAGGAATTGTGTTTAAATCTTTAATCAATTTTGAATTGACTTTTTTGTGTATAGTGTAAAATAAGGGTGCAATTTCATTCTTTTGCAGATGGATATGTTTCCCCAACATAATTTGTTGAAGAGATTATCCTTTTCCCATTGTGTATTCATGGCACTCTTGTGGAAGATCAGTTGACCATATACGTGTGGGTTTATTTCGGGGTTCTCTGTTCTTTTCCATTGGTCTATATTTCTGCTTTTATGCCAGTATCGTAGTGTTTTAATACTTTATTTTTGTAGTATATTTTGAAATCAGGAAGTGTGCTGCCTCAAGCTTTATCCTTCTTGCTCAAGATTGCTTTGGCTATTCAGAGTCTTTTGTAATTTCATATACATTTTAGGATTGTTGTCTCTCTTTCTGTGAAAAATGTTATTGAGATTTTGATAGTATTGCACTGAATTTGTAGAATGCTCTGGGTAGTATGGACATTTTAACAATATTAATTCTTCCAATCCATGAACACTAACACCTTTCCATTAACTTGTATCTTCTTTATTTTCTTTCATTAATATTTTATAGTTTTTAATGTAGAAGTATTTTATATCCTTGATTAAATTTATTCCTAAGAATTTTGTTATTTTTGAAGCTATTGTAAATGGGATTTAAAAAAATTTCCTTTTCAGATAGTTTATTATTAGAGTATAGAAGCCCAGTTGATTTTTGTATATTGATTTTTATCCTACAATTTCAGTGAATTATTAGTAAACAGGTTTCTTTTGGTTGAGTCTTTGGGATTTTCTGCATATATGATCATGTTATCTGCAAACACAAATTATTCTAATTCTTTCCAATTTCAATGCTTTTTATTTTTCTTCACTAATTGTTGTGCCTAGGATTTCTAGTACTATGTTGAATAGAAGTAGTGAAAGTGGGCATTCTTGCCTTGTTCCTGATCTTAGAGGAATAACTTTCATTTTTCACCATCGAGTATGATATAAGCTGTGGGCTTTTCATGTATGGCTTTTATTATGTTGAGGCACATTCCTTATATACCTAGTTTGTTGAGAGTTTTTACCATGGCAGGGTGTTGAATTTTGTCAGATGCTTTTTCTACATCTATTGAAATGATCATGTGATTTTTATACTTCATTCTGCTAATGTGGTGTATTGCATTAATTGATTTGTGTATGGTGAACTATCCTTGCATATGAGTGATAAATTCCAATTGATCTTGCTATGGGATCCTTTTAATGTGCTATTGAATTTGGTTTGCTAGTGTTTTGTTGATAATTTTTGCATCTATGTTTATCAGGTATATTTGTTTATTTTGTTTTATTTTGTTTTTTCTTGTAGTGTCTTTGGTATCAGGATAATGATGGCCTTATAAATTTAAGGACTTAATTTGAAAGTATTCCTCTTCTTCAATTTTTGGAAGCATTTAAGAAGGCTTAGTGGCAATTCTTTAAACAGTTGAGATAATTCATCAGTGAATTCATTTGTTTCTGGGCTTTACTTTGTTGGGAGGTTTTTGATTACTGATTCAATCTCCTTATTCTTTATTAGTCTGTTCAGATTTTCTATTTCTTCATGATTCAGTCTTGGTAGGTTGTATGTTTCTAGGAATTTATCCATTTCTCTTAGGTTATCCAATTTTTTGTCATATAATTGTTTGCAGTAGTCTTGTATGATTATTTATAGTTCTGTGGCATCATTTGTAAGGTCTCCTTTTTCATTTCTGAATTTATTTATCTGAGTCTTCTCTTTTTCTTAGTCTAGCTAAGAGTTTGTAAATGTTGTTTATCTTTTCAAAAAACAACTCTTACTTTTACTTTTCTATTCGCTATTTTATTTCTCCTTTAGTCTTCATAATTTTATTCCTTCTACTAACTTTGGCCTTGGTTTTTTCTTCTTTTTCTAGTTCTTTGTGGTGTACAGTGAGGTTGTTTACTTGAAAACTGTTTTCTTTTTTAATATAGGTATTTTCACTTTTTCCCTCTTAGTGGTGTCTTTGCTGCATCCCATGAGTTTTGGTATATTCTGTTATCAGCTTCATTTGTATTGAGATATTTTTAAACTTCCCTTCTCATTTCTTTGATCTATTGGTTGTTCAAGAGTATGTTGTTTAATTTCTACATATTTGTGAATTTTCCAGTTTTTCATTTCTTAGTCATTTCTAGTTGCCCTCCATGGTGCCCAGAAAATAATTCTTGGTATGATTTCAGTTTTCTTAAATTTGGTGAGATTTATTTTGTGGTCCAGCCTAGAGAATGTTCAATGTGCACTTGATATGTGTATTCTGCCACTGTTGGGTAGAATGTTCTGCATATATAGAATGTCTGTTAGTCCCATTTGGTCTATAGTGTTGTTTAACTCCACTGTTTCTTTTTGATTTTCTGTCTAGATATTATATCCACATATGAAAGTGAGACATTGAAGCCTCCAATTATTATTATTCTATATTCTTGAAGACATAACTCCCAGAGTCCTCTATTCTTCAGCATCAATCTGTAATGGTTGTTCCTTAGGCTTATGAAGGCTTGCACATCATCATCACTGGAATTCCCTTCTTTCTCCTGTGTTACACTGCCCATATCCTGAAACCCAACCCAATCTTCCTTTTTTTTTTGGACTCCTCCCTTATTTTCATGAAGTATATCCTCCAGTAACTCCATAAGGAAAGGTACTTCAAGGGTACAATTTTTTGAAATATTAAATTTCTGAAAATGTTTTAATTATATCTACACTCTTGATTGATAGTTTTGCCCAAATATATAATTCTATGTTGAATTTTATTTCCTCTGAATTTTGAAGGACTTGCTCCACTGTCTTCTAACTTCCATTGTTGCTTTTGGGAAGTACGTCATTTTTATTCATGACTCTTTAAATGTGACCTATTTTTAGCATTTTATTTTTGTCTTTAATATTGTGAAATGTCATGAAGATATGCCTTTTCAAGAAGACAGGTCTCTTTTATTTTAATGTCCTGGACACTTTCAACTGAAATTTGTCTTATTTAATACCGAGGAATTTTTCTTGAAATATTTATTTAATCATTTCCTTCTCTCTGTTTTCACTCTTTTCCCCTTCTGGAGTTCCTATTGGTCTAGTACTAGAAGTCCTGATCCACTAATCTTTTTTCCTTTATTTTGTATCTCTTGGTAAGTTTTTCTTCTTTCTGACATATTTATTAAGTTGTAGCTTTTAGCTCTTCTATTGAAATTTTTGCCTTCTGATTTTATTTCCCAAGAACCCTTTATTCTCTGAAAATTCCTTTTTTAAAAGCATCCTTTCTAGAAAGCAATTTCTTCTCTTAAATGTCTGAGAATATTATGGCTTTAAAAAGATGTTTTTTTCTGTCCTATTGGCTGTTTTGGAGTTTTCCTTTTTCTTTGCTTTTAGTTGGCTTTGTTCTTTCCACTGATCATGTTTAAAATGGACATAAACAATACTACTTGGACGTTTATGTTTGTGGGTACACCTTGTCAACTACAGACTTCAATACAGGATGATTGGCTATAGCCCAGGTATTTTGTTGCAGGACCCATGGTTGTGTATCTCTGAGGGTCCTTTCCCACAGACAGATCAGCTTTTTCAGTTTTATGCTTAAGGGACATAAATATCCCACTTTCTAACTTTCTGTGAGCTGAGTGATGAAGGTTGCCAGATGCCTCACGGTTCAGTATGTCAACATTCACGTAACTTCCCTGTTTTAGTATTGTCCCTCATCTTTGCCCTCGGCTGTATCTCTTATGAGCAACACTAGTTTCTTTCAAGTTTCGTTCTCCAGAGAGGAAACCTCTAGGCTTCAGCTGTATCAGGAAAGAGATAATTGCAACAGAGAAGGTCAATTTTCCCTTTAAAAATTTATTCAGTCCTTCAACTCATTCTCCTATTTTCAGCCCCTGCCCCTGCCCTTTTAGAAGAACTTAGCACTGCCATTTCCAGAGCATTTCAAAGAGCTGTAAGGTGGACACCAACTTGCTTCTTGTTAGTTTCCCCTACTGCAAGATTAGATTGTAGTTTTCTCAGGTATTGGAGGTCAGTTACCACTCAATCTTCCAGCTTCTAGATTTTGTTTATGTCTCTTACATGGTCTGTCTCTGTTCCCATTCTCTTTGTCTTCATAGGTTTTCTTCCTCTTCATTTCTTTACTTTTATTTTAAATGTGATTTAAAAAGTGGGAAGATAGACCCCGTATTCAATTTTCCTGCTTACCCAGGAGTCCTGGCATGTAGGAACAGCAGTGTACTTCTTGAAAAACTTAAGCATTTTGGGAATTCTCTCCATAGGCAACATGGAGATAGTTTCATGCCTCCAAGAAATATAAGTTTGTGTTAAGTTGGAGATTAAAACAATATCCCTGAAAATATTTATAGTTAACAAGGTAATTGTCACATAAAGTCACAAACATGACAAACTGCAAAGGTCTAGAAACCATGGTCAAGGTGTATAATTTTTTAAAATTAATTTTTATTTTTTGCTGCATTGGGTCTTCATTGCTGTGTGCAGGCTTTGTCTAGTTGCAGCGAGCAGGGGCTGCTCTTCCCTGCGGTGCACAGGCTTCTCACTGTGGTGGCTTCTCTTGTTGTGGAGCAAGGGCTCTAGGCACATGGGCTTCAGTAGTTGTGGTATGCATGCTCAGTAGTTGTGGCATGCAGGCTCTAGAGCACAGGCTCAGTAGTTGTGGCGCACAGGCTTAGTTGCTCCGTAGCATGTGGCATCTTCCTGGACCAGGGCTCGAACCCATGTCTCCTGCATTGGCAGGCAGATTCTTAACCACTGTGCCACCAGGGAAGCCCAAGGTGTAAAATTTTTAAGAATAGGGATGAGGAATTTGTTTAGTGTCTATACAATATTTGTCTCAATGTGCATATATCAAAACAAGGTCTTCTTATTGTACATTTGCTTTTATGAGTTGGATAAAATTCTCACCATATTTGATACAAAGTATTATGGATTGGGCTGGTAGATAATGCAATTAACCATTATGTTACCATTTTGGATTAACCTCAGAACAAGTCAAAAAGAGACTCAGATTTTGGTGTATTTTAGAAAATGCTTCAAAAGGTACATTGCTGTGAGGAGCATAGATCAAAGAGTAGCAAGACATGGAAATTCCATGTTGGACCAGCAGGACCCTTGTTACTTTCGTAAGTGAACCTCCTTCCACATGGGTCTTCACACTCCCTGGAGTCATGGCAAACTCAGGGTGATGGCTTGAACATTTAGATGTCACAAGTGAAATTACAAAAAGAGGGGGAAATTAAGTCTAAGAAACTAGATTCAGATATTCATTTAGTGGATTTTTGATGGATACTTTGTTAATTTTGAGCAGTTTGTGGTAGAGGGGCATATATGAACTCTGTATTACAAAAGCGGGCATATTTCTACAAGGAGAATTTTATTCTCTTAGTTATATCTTTCTTTGGGTATTTCTGTGTACTGACTCTATCATCTCTTCATGAGTTGAAAAGCCTTGTTTAGAAACTACCTTAAATGGAGCATATAGTTTCTACTGTAAGTTTTTCCAGAAGTGATGAAAGGCCCAAATATAAAAGAGCAGTGGTGCAGCAAGGACTTAGATACTCAGGTCTGATGAGACTCTTTCATGCATGGATATCATCGCAGCAACTCTGTTCCCCCAACAGAGCCTCTAATGACCAAGCACAGGCTAAGATATGCTGCGTCTATTTCTGTCCTGGGGCCACCTTGATTCTGAAATTATGTTGTAGCTTTGGTTAAACAAACAGGCTTCACCTAACTGTGTGTGTAGGGGAGAGGTAGGGGGGGAAAGGAGGAGAGTTGTTCAAAAGTAGTGAATCAACAGACAAAGGATTAATCTCCAAAATATATAAACAGCTCATGCAGCTCAATATTAAAAAAACAAACAACCCAATCCAAAAATGGGCAGAAGACCTAAATAGACATTTCTCCAGAGAAGATACACAGATTGCCAACAAACACATGAAGGATGCTCAACATCACTAATCATTAGAGAAATGCAAATCAAAACTACAATGAGGTATCACCTCACACTGGTTAGAAGGGGCATCATCAGAAAATCTACAAACAAAATAAATGCTGGATAGGGTGTGGAGAAAAGGGAACCCTCTTGCACTGTTGGTGGGAATGTAAATTGATACAGCTACTATGGAGGACAGTATGGAGGTTCTTTAAAAAAGTAAAAATAGAACTACCATACAACCCAGAAATCCCACTACTGGGCATATACCCTGAGAAAACCGTAATTCAAAAAGATACATGTACCACAATGTTCACTGCAGCACTATTTCCGACAGCCAGGATATGGAAGCAAACTAAGTGTCCATCAACAGACGAATGGATAAAGAAGTTGTGGTACATATATACAATGGAATATTACTCAGCAATAAAAAGTAATGAAATTGGGTCGTTTATAGAGACGAGGATGGACATAGAGACTGTCATACAGAGTGAAGTAAGTCAGAAAGAGAAAAACAAATATATATTAACACATATATGTGGAATCTAGAAAAATGGTACAGATGAACTGGTCTTCAGGGCAGAAATAGAGACACAGATGTAGAGAACAAACGTATGGACACCAAGGGGGGAAAGCAGCAGGGGGTGGGGGGGTGGGGGGTGGGATGAACTGAGAGATTGGGATTGACATATATGCACGAATATGTATAAAATAGATAACTAATGACCTGCTGTATAAAAATAAATAAAATTCAAAAAAAAAGTAGCCACTAAAACTGTAAAACAATAGAAACAAGGGTAAAACAGCAAGAGTTAAGATTATAAGAAAGATGTGTTGAAATGAAAAATGCTTGCACAGGAACATTTAAGTTAAGGAAAATTGCTGTACCAGAGCACAAAACAGGTTGTCAGATAACCATATAAGACAAAAAGAGCTCATGATGATTTTAACTACTTTTGTTATTTAATTAAAAAGAAAAAGAGTATTAATTCATCAGGAAAGATAGACATTTCTCCCCTCGTAATCTTAAGTAATTTGTTACAATGATATTTTTTCATTTATTTATTTTATTTTTTTCAAACAGGAGCAATGTTTATTTTATTTTTTAATTTTTATTTCATATTGGAGCATAGTCGATTAGCAATTTTGTGTTAGTTTCAGGTGTACAGCAAAGCGATTCAGTTTTACATACACCTGTATCTATTCTTTTTCAAATTATTTTTCCATTTAGGTTATTACAGAATATTGAGCAGAGTTCCCTGTGCTATACACTAGTTTTCATTTCTTTAAAAAAAATTCCCAATTAGATTATTAACTCCAGGCAGTAAAGGGTGTGACTACTTTTTTTGTCTCTATGGTTCTAGTAATAAATATAGTATCTAGAAAATATATTTGTTAAGTTAATAAATAAACAATATAATAAAAATACAGGCATATGCAATTAGCAGATATATAAAATACAGAAGAATTCTACAAAGGGCTTTTCTAATATTTTTAAAGACAGTGATAAATTGTACATTTGTGAAAGTATTTCTATAGGGCATCAAAGTAATATAATAGGTTAAAGGTTTTAGATGCTCTGACTTATTATAGGGACAGGGCTTAGAATTAGAGGAAAGTAATACTAGTTAAATCATCAGAAATTTCACTTTCTTAGGGAGGCTTTTGTCAAGATTTGGCTAGTAAGTGATTGAAAATTGAAATTATAAGTGAGTCCTTTAGGGTATAGTTTTTCTCTGTTTTTCACTGGAAAGAGGTCCATATAATTTACATTCTAAGCACATAGAAAACAGTATTTTTATAGTAACAGTATTTTTTTTTTTTTTTTTTTTGCGGTATGCGGGCCCCTCACCGTTGTGTCCTCTCCCGCTGCGGAGCAACGGCTCCGGACGCGCAGGCCCAGCGGCCATGGCCCACGGGCCCAGCTGCTCCGCGGCACGCGGGATCCTCCCGGACCAGGGCACGAACCCGTGTCTCCTGCATCGGCAGGCGGACTCCCAACCACTGCGCCACCAGGGAAGCCCAACAGTAGTTTTATATAAAAATACTGGGTTGGCCAAAAATTTCATTTGGCCAACATCTTAGGGATATTACGGCCAACATCTTAGGGAAAAACCCGAACAAACTTTTTGGCCAGCCCAATAACTTAAATTTTAAAGTCTTCAAAATAAAATTCTCACCCATATGGAAGACCATACCAGGATGGCTAGACTACTGGAGGGTATTTGGGGGTAGGGTCAAAACCAAATTTTGTAAAACACAGTTTTAGTCCTGCTCAAATGCTAACAAAAGCCTTGAAGTTCTGCAATGTAGAAAACAAAGAGTTCAGAGAAGGGGTCAAGATTATAAACTATGAAGTTGGGGTGTCTTAGGGTTGAGAAAGCTCCCACCTCATTCTGGGTAGAGATAATAACACTTACTTCATCAAGCTGATGTGAGGATGAGAGAATAACAGGGTTAACTCACCACGGAGCAGGCAACGAGGTAGGTGTTCCAAAGGTAGTGATTATTATTTCTCTGGAAAAAATTTAACAAAGAAAATGGTTAGAGGAAGATTTGAGCCTGCCAGGATCCTGGCAAAATACAAAGAGTTAATCTTTAGAATACAGTTTTTTAAAAGTGCAACTCATATCAATAATAAAGAATATGCCCCAAATACTAATTTTGGATTTCAAATTTAAAAATATATTGAGTTGTCCTCATCCAAGCAGGACCGTGTCATCTGCACAGTAAAATTTATGTGCTGCCCAGCTGCCCCTCTGGAAGGTAGAGACCAAGTCTCCTGAAAGCTGTACCAGATTGCTTACGTGTGGATGTAAAGGCTAGGGGAGCAAGAAACATCCTGGGGTGATGACATTTAAAATGTGAATTTGTTTTTTCAAAGGGCCATATCTGTTCATTGTTTCTCAAAGCGTTGTGATCAAGGTTTAAAGTTGTGTCCAGAGCCCACCTGATGGGAATGTCCTGATTCCTAAGTGTAGCCTTACTTCTCTGTTAAGGCCAAAATGTTTACTATGGGAATATACATCTTTGAAATGATAGTGTAAAACTTCTGGGAAATGGTTCCATGCACAGCAAATAGTGCTCTTGCCATACAAACGCTTGGGCAGAGGCAAGTGTGTCCCTGCAGCTGCATGTGGAGTCAACCATAGAGGAAGGCTGCTTTATGGTTGTCCCCCTCATACTGGTGATGATGCATCCTTAACCATTCGATCCCTGCCTGGACTCTGTTTAGATTATTCATGCTTCCTGTTTGGGGAAGAAGCTATGCCCAAACAGGCTCACTCTGGTCTCTGAGAGAGAAGGGAGCAGGATTTGGAGCAAGGGAAGGAGGGAGGCAGGGGCTGAGGGAAGCAGAGGCTGAGATGCATATCCTGGCACAAGATGCTATGGCTATTTAGCAATGAGCTCTTTCGATAAGATATCATTCAGTTCATATTCTAGGCAAGTTACCACCAAATTTTACCAGTTATATTTGCCCACTTTACAAACCTATTTTGATATATACTGAACCAGTGTATCATTCAGGATTCAATCAGAGAAAAATAGAACTACTGTGTTAAGGGCTCTGTGACTAGGATTTAATTTTCTGCAATTGTGGTTTCTAGTTGAGTGGTCACTGCAAGGCTGGTGCCTTCACATCTGATGCCAGAGTATGCAGTCCACAAGCAGGCAGGCAGGAAGGATATGATAGCTGAAATCAAACCGACCTGATCATACACAGAAACTTCAGTGCTGATGTCTCAAGATTGTGTAAAATAGTGGTCATTTGCATGACTCAGAATGTGCTTGTATTTCCATGTTACCAACACAAATTAATTTTTTTTAATTATAAGAAAATTTTAACACCCCGAGAACTAGTCTGAAACCCTTAGGAGTTTGTGCCCTCCCCTCCCCCCAGTTATAGAAACATTATTATAATGGGAAAAGTAAAGAGTCAGCCAGACCGGATACAAATCCTCTGTCTACTACCTACTCATTGTGATCTTGACAAGTTCTTAAAATCTCCATGTCCCTGTTTTCTTATCAAAAAAAAGAAAGTAATATACATATATAATGCATTGGTTGGAAGAAATCCATTAGAAACTTAGTAATTCTGTAAATATTTCTTGAGAATTTATAATGTGCCAAGCACTCTTCCAGACCCTGGACGTAGATAATAGACAAGAGTACATAATATTCCACTAAGTGGACACAGAGAAAAAATTCTATAGATATAATTTGTATATAACATATAATTATTATAATTATGCAGTATAATTATATATTACATACAATTATAATTAGAAAAGAAAATTATATATACAATATTTTGTATGTATATAATGCTAGGCAATGATACGAACTAAGATGAAACAAAGCATAAAGCAGGACTAGAAGACAGAGGATGAATAGGGAGGGAGGTTCTATTTTATGAAAGGTAATCAAGGAAGCTATATTTGTTCTAGTGCTGAGTAAAAAATTACTCTAAAAGTTAGTAGCTTAAAACAACACACATTTGTTATCTCATAGTTTCTGTGGCTCAGGAATCTGGGCATGATTTCAGCTTCAGGATCTCTCACGAGTTTGCAGTGAAGGTTTCTGCAAGGTCTGGGGTCTCATTTGAAGTCTTAACTGGGGAAAGATCCACTTCCAAGCTCACTTACATAGTTGTTGACAGGATTTAGTTGTTCAACAGCTGTTGGACTGAGGGCCTCCGGTTCTTGCTGATTGTTGGCTGGAGGCTGCCCTCAGTTCCTTGCCATGTGGGCCTCTCCAACATGGCAGCTGGTTTCATCAGAGCCAGCCAAAGAGAGAGTCTGCTAGTAAGATGGAAGGAACAATGTTTGTAACCTAATCATTTCCTAACCATATTCTATTGGTTAAAAGCAAATTATTCAAGGGGAGGGGATTATACAAGATCAGGAATACCAAGAGGTAGAAATCTTTGGACATTATCTTAGAGGCTGCTTGCCACAGACAGCCTCTCTGAAGACTGAATATTGAGTGAGTGCTCAATTAAGTCAACGTGAGCCTTGTGTGTAACTCAGGGAAAAGCTTTTCAACCAGATGGAATAGTAAATGCAAAGAATTGGAGGTGAAAGTGTCCTTGATGTGCCCAAGGGACAGAAACAAAACCAGAGTTGCTGGAGTAGAGTGAAGAAGGCAGAGGGTGATGGTTAAGGGGGTTAGAGAGACAGAGAACAACAAATACTGCATGATGCCACTTATGTGTGAAATCTAAAAAATATAACAAAGTAGTGACTGTAACAAAAAAGAAGCAGACTTACAAATATAGAGAACAAACTACTGGTTACCAGCGAGGAAGAGGGAAGAGGGGAGGAGCAACATAGGGGTAGAGAATTAAGAGGTACAAACTATTGATATTATATATAAAATAAGATACAAGGATATATTGTACAACACAGGGAATACAGCCAATGTTTTATAATAACTATAAGTGGAGTATAACCTTTAAAAATTGTAAATCACTACATTGTACATCTGTAACTCATATAGTATTGCACATTAACTATACTTCAAGTAAAAAGAAAAAAAAGAAGAAGAAAAGGAGGTTAGAGAGGCCATTTGACATGGGGTCTTGTAGGCCATGGGCAAATCTTTGGATTTTATTCTGAATGGGATGAGAAGCCATTAGAAGACTTTGAGGAGTGGAGTCACATGAAATGATTTACCTTTTAAAAGACTGCTGATGGGGCTTCCCTGGTGGCGCAGTGGTTGAGAGTCCGCCTGCCGATGCAGGGGACGCGGGTTCATGCCCCGGTCCGGGAGGATCCCACATGCCGCAAGACTGCTGCTGTGGGTTGGTGATGGGGGGAAAAAAGCGGACTCAGGGACACCAGATGAGATGCTAAAGCAATGGTCCAGGTGAGTAATGAAGGTGTGTTGCAGGAAGGATGGTGACAACAGAAACTGGAAAATAGAAAGCATTCCATCAATGTCAGCTCTAGTGTTATTATTGCCTTTTTTTCTTAGATCCCTGATCCTCAAACAATTATATAGCTAAGGATTGCCAGGGGAGCTTGTTCTAAATATAGAACAAAGGGCTTCCCTGGTGGCACAGTGGGTAAGAATCCTCCTGTCAATGCAGGGGACACAGATTTAAGCCCTGGTCCGGGGAGATCCCACATGCCACGGAGCAACTAAGCCCGTGCGCCACAACTACTGAGCCTGTGCTCTAGATCCCGCGAGCCACAACTACTGAGCCTGCATGCCACAACTACTGAAGCCTGCGCGCCTAGAGCCCATGCTCCGCAACAAAAGAAGCCACCGCAATGAGAAGCCCATGCACCGCATTGAAGAGTAGCCCCCACTCACCGCAACTAGAGAAAGCCTGCGTGTAGCAACGAAGACCCAACGCAGCCAAAAATAAATAAATAAAATAAATTTAAATAAACAAATATAGAACAAAGCTCTACCCCTGGGGAGAGTGATTTAATGTGCTTTGATGGTAGAGTGGTAGAATATACATCTGCATTTTAAACACTGAACTGATCATTCTGATGCAGGTTGCTCATAACTACCTATAATCCCTTTGTTACTGTTGTTGTTATTTTGCTCAAACACAAAGTAAATGTGACGAGAAGAATGCCTCCACACACACACACACACACCCACTCACATACTGGAATTTCCTAATTCATTCTCCAGTCATGTCGGACATGCCCATGGGGACTTGGATGGTTCTGCTGGGAAGAAAACAGGGACAGGAGAGCAGAGGGGGAGTATCTCCTCCACAGGCACTCTCCCCAGTTCCCAGGAAGAGAGCAGAGTAGTGGAGATGGACTTATTTTTTTTCCCTAATTTTTCCTTATAACTCTCTGAATTCAGGCCTGCAAATGTGCCTCTGCTTTGAACAAACTTCGGAGTTGTCTTAAGAGGAAACATGTTGTGTAAGTTACCAATGTAGGTGTTGGAAAGCAGAATTATGTTTCTTTCATGTAGTTTTGACAATGCAGCAGATTGTTTTTGACACGTTAATAACACAAAAGTTTGAAATATGGCTTAGATATGTGATAAACTGTGCATGCTGCTTGGACAGCTCATTCTTACTGATAAGATGTCAAATCATCGTCAGTCAAGCAAGCCAGTGATGTTTGTGTCTGGCTTTTCCAGTGTATGTGTGTGTTTTGGGAGGGAAATTTTGCTTACTGTATTAGAAATCACACCTTTATCTTTCCCCAATCCACCCCCATTCCATGTTATATTTAGCTTGTATTTTATAATTAAGAATTTTAAGAAGTATCTTTCACCCACTCCAGAATACCAGTCCCACTCCTTAGAGTTAACTAATATCAAATTTTTGCGTTTCCTTCTAGAAATTTTCCATATGTATTTAGAGTTTCTTTTGTTTACTCAAATGGAAGCATAACATATACATTGTTTTATACTGTGCATTTTTTCTGTATTATTTTTCCCTCTGAACAGTTAAATACATTTTTCTTTGAATAAGAAAACGCATTGTAAAATGATTCAAACATCACAAAAGGGGAAACTGTGTAAAGTAAGTCTCCCTCCTACCCAGTTATCCTGAATGACCCAGTTCCCCTCTCCAGAAGAAGCCACTTGTTACCTAGTTCTTGTGTACCCTTCTAGAGCTGGTCCATGCATGTATATGTATGTATCTATGTCATCCTTTAGATAACGGACTATATTTTAAAATCGCTTGACACTTCTGTGCAACCAGGTTAGAGACTCTGAGAGTAAGTAAAGGTGAGGAACATCTTTGCCTGCCCAGAAGAGAAACAATGGCCCTGGGTTTAGGAGAACTGAAGATCAAACAAGAATCCAAGCATATGAGCTCCCTGGACATGTGCAAGGAGATGGGAGAAGTTTTTAGTTTAGCAGAAGCTTGGCCTGAAGAAATAGAGATGAAAGGAAATCTCTATGACTTTATCCTAGATCAGAAATAGATTAATATGCAAGAAATTATTCTGACTAATTGAGATTCTAGAACAAAAATGGATCTGGCATCCTTAACCATATAGAAAGTCTGGTCTCCTAAGCCAGCTCCATTTGACTTCGGTTGTCATTACCACTGATGTGCAGTTGGTGTCCAAACAGTTACCTGGACGGCAACCTTTCTGAATGTAATAAAAACTTGGTTTGTCTTTTTAAGTGAGATGGGAACAATTTTATTACACTTGTAAGAATTTTAATGGGAGGAGATCAATGTCTTAATGAGGACAATACTTCAAGAAGCGGCCTTTAAAAACTTAGCCAAAATGAAAGCTGTGATACTGCTGTCCTATGACCCAAATTCTGAGATTACAATTCTCAATGGAACATACTCTTTGAGTCCATCCTTCCCTTCCCTGTACTCAGGCTATTGTTCATTTTTATGGGAAATAACAGCTTAGGGTGCAGTGGGCTCCCATTTATATACATCATCAAATACATTCTGTTGGAGAAACTGATGTCACATCAGAATACTGTAAATACTTTGAATTCTAAGAACTTACATTCCAATAGTGACCAGTTGCCTTGTAATTGTAGGTGATCATTATAAGAAAATAGGATTTGAAAATGACAAAGAGCAGTCCTTGATGGAAGCTCAAGTTCTGATTGCCTCCTGGATCAGGCAGTTTTCCTAACAGGATTGTCTAAAGAGGTTATTGACTTATTTCTAACTTTTCAAGTCAGCACATAAATCATAGGAAAGAATATACACAGAGTTTATTTCTTAAACCAGAGTGAGTGAGAAAGAAAGAGAGAGAAAGGTTAAAACATCAGTTATTGATTTTTGGCAGGCAAAATTAATGGTGGTTTCTCCTCCTCCACATTTAAATCCATGTCGTATATATAACATTTCTTTCATTGTAAAGCCCAAGAAACACATGAAGAGCATTGGGATTACTTCTTTGATTAAACCAGTTAAGTCAAAATATTATTCTTCAAGGGAGATCGGATTGGTATTTGGACTGCTGATGTGAAGTTTTCCATTTTGACTGTTCCCTCTGGGAGCTCTGTCTCAGCCGAGAGCAGCCCTTCTCTCCTCAGGGAACCAGTTTCAGAAGGAAAGCTGATTAGAATAGACAGAACTGTGGCTGGTGAAGCCCACGGACACCTTATAAGTTTTAATATGTGACAGATGTGAAATTCAGTTGCTTTTGCCCCAATATTCTTACTAGAAGTGAGGCATACGCATGATATAATTTTCCTTATCACATTTACATTAACTGGCACATGGAAAGGACATTGAAACACATTTCATTGTTTCAAAATCATTCTTACAGAAGTCTTTGTTGTTTTACTGTTTCTGTCTTCCCTTTCAGAAGATATGTGAAAATGGGTTGATGTTTATGTGATGTAGTTGTTGGAAAACAGGCCTGTTTATATCAATAAAATGGAAAAGAGGGGTTTCTGTCCAGTTGCCTACATATTCTGTGCTAGTGGTCTTCTTGCTTCTGTAGATGTTCACTTGTTATACTCATTCTTTCCAAATAATTTCTGTTCATTGTCCATAAGTTAAAGCAAGCATATTTAAGTTTAATATAAAGATGCATTCAGACATCTACTAGGCATTAATCTCACTGGGATGATTGATAGGTAAGACATTGGTGTCTGGAAACAAGCTTTGGGCCAAATAAAGGCCTGCAGAGCAACCCTTCATAGCATCGTCCTTTCTCTGAAATGGTGAGACTTGACCCCATCACAAGAGTGATATTCATCTTCTTAAGCAGTTTCTCAACATTCCTGAGATACCAAACCAATTGTGAAGGGCAAGGTCTTAGACCCCAGGTGGCCTTGGCTAAGGATGCTCCTGGGTACAGTTGGCTCAGGCTGTGGCTGATAGCTAGAGTGAGCACCTTGGAAATACCTACAGCTTGACTTTCTGTGCTGCAGCACCTCTAGGCAAAACGGGGAAACCTGAGCCTCCTCTGTTCGGAGCTTGTTTGACTGTAGCCAGTGTTTGGCTGAGCCTATCATCTTTTTTTTTTGAGCCACTGTATACTCTAGATAGATCTCAGTCATGATCTAAACTAAATTCATGTACTTCCTAGAGTGGAAATAAGCCCATTACCATTAGTTCACGCGCAGCATCATGGTTCTTGCTACCTTGATCAAATTCAGAAGCATTCAGTATTATCTTCCCTTTATGTGTCAGCCCCTGCGTTGGGGAAAGTTGGTGTCTCTGTCTTTAAGAATAGTCTTTTTCTTAGGAAAGATTAAAATAATTTCTAGTAAATATCCAGACATGTTTTATTTTTGCTTTCTTGGATGACTATATTAATAGGTGTTTTTCTCTGGAATAGAATATCAGTTTTATTATTGCCAGCATATTTATTATATTGATATTGATCTTTCTATAATTTTCATTTGATCCTATATTCTTTTCAAGTGTTTTGATACACAGTTCACTCTATCTATAGTTATAATCTTTGCCTTTGTTTCTGCTTCAGTTGAGATCTAGACAATTGGTTGTATTAATTCCTTAAAATAGTTTGGTTAAAAATTCTCATTCACAGTCACATTGGATACTCCATACATATACTCCCTGAAGGTTTTCTATAAGTGATGCTTGATATTGATGAAATACATTTTGCTTTGGTTCACATCTCATAGATGTGTTTCCATCAGAAACATCCTTAAGAGTATTGTCAGAGCATCAGTATCTTAGTCCAGTTTGAAATATTAATCTGTATCTTAAAACTTGTCTAATTTCTGGGCTTTCAGTTGACTATGTACCTTTGAATTTACGTATCCTTCTTATATTGTAGAAGAGGAAATCGTATTCCCTGATCCCCCCACCTTTCCTACCCTCCACATCACTTCCAGGCACTGACAAATATCAGTTGTTGAAGTGAGAGGGAGAAGTGAGGGAATCTAGACATCTACTTGGTCCTATGGTCCCCAGTGGTATCAATAACGCCATTGTAGTCTGACATGCCTTTCAATCTAGATACTGGAGTTGTTTTTGAGTCTTCTCCTTTCTTCATTCAGTCACCTCATCCTAATGATTGTTTACTTTAAATGTCTCTGATGTCCTTCTTTCCCTCCACTCCTGCTGTTATTCCTTCGGTAGGAGACCTATTCACCATACATCTTAAATATTCCAATAGCCTCTTATTCATTTAATTGATTTAAAAATATTTTTCTGAATGCCTTCCAGTGTCAGGCCCAGAACCATGGGGATACAAAGATGTAAAAGGCAGCACATGTTTGGAAAGGGCTTTCAGGCTTATGGGGATGGCAAACGTGAAAACAGAAAAAGCCTAATACAATTTGGTTAAGTGCTATAATGGAGATAGAAACAAGGGCTTCAGAAGCCCAGAGGAAGAATTTGAATTTTCTATCACTTAAATTTGTAAACTATATACAAATTATAACACGTCAACCAAGTAAAACTCTATTGTCCTGCATCTTGTCTCTTCTACTCATCTCTAATTTTTCAGTTTTTAAAATTTGCTCTTAGACTAGATTTCCTAAAAGGTAAACCTGCTCACATCTGTCTTCTCAAAGGCTCTCTCTGATTTTTTTCACCATATATAAAGTCCAAGCATTATTCAACACCAGAGTTTACACCAGAGTTTATGATTTACACCAGAGTTTATGTTTATGAACCACCAGAGTTTATGATTCATTTCTAACCCTGAGTCCACTAGTTTCCTTCTGTTCCCATCCCTGTCGTTCTCATCCAGCACATAAAATGCAACCCCTACGATGATTTACTGACCTCACTAATCTCGTTTTCCAACAGCTTGATACTTCTTCCCTGATTCCTCTTCTTACAATGAACCTATTCTGCCCTGGGAAGATCCAATCTGTTGGAAACCCGCCATTTTAACTCATACCTTTTCACATAATTCTCCCTTCAACCGCTCTTGTTTAAGTGAAAACTACCATTCTCTCCAAGGACCCCATCTTTCTTGCACTCCTTTTATAGGGAGGCTTCTCTCTTCTCCCCACGTATCAGGTTTATGGCTCATCTAAGAGCTAGCACAGCAAGAGAGGGCTCAACAGTCTCTCCTACACCTATCAGACTTGCACTCTTTTATAAAATTTTTCTTCCTCTCTTTTTTCTCCTCCTTTGGCTGCTTGCCTTCCTCCCTCCCCCCCTTCCTCCCTTCCTTCCTTCCTTTCCTTCTTTCTTTCTTGTGACATCTATGTATAGCCTTATTTTCCTTTGTCTCCCTCCTCATCACTATCATAGCTTTCATCTCTCTCCCATGTATCTTGAGGACTTTACCTCTCAGAGTTTCACATCATCACTCCCTATATCAGGAAGGTAGGGTTTAACTTGCTATAACGAAGAAGTGCCCCCAAACCATGGCTTAAATAAGTTTGAAGTTTATTTCCATCATGTAAATATCCAGGGTGGTCCAGGGACAGCATGGAGCTCAATAGAGCTGAGGATGTAATAGAGTCTGACTCCATTTTAGATGTTTGACTGACAGCTCTCAAGCCCCACCCCTCCCTCTTTCCCTTTTGCCACACATCTGGGCAAGGCAGTAAGGAAACCCCTGTTATTCTGCCATTGGCACCAGCAGGAAGATCAAACCGCACAAACACTGACCAGCTTGGGAACTTTTACCTCGGCCCCAAGTCTTAATCACAGTAAAAACCAAGGCCACTTACTCTTCCCTTTGCTCAAGGCATTTTGGACCTACTTGAGTGTCTGCCCTGCTCTCCCCAGAATGCCTCATTATATGAGTAATAAACATTTTCATATCCCGTGTGTGTGTGTGTGTGTGAGAGAGAGAGAGAGAGGGAGAGAGAGAGAGATATCATCAGTCTTGACATCTGAACCAATTTTAGAGAGAGGGCATTGATCCTACACTCTGCTAAACAACCACATATGCTCCAGCTCTTGCCATCATATTCACATTCCAGTTAATGGAAAAAGGAAGAGGGGAAGGGATATACACACAATTCATTTTCAGAGCACAAACAGTAAGTTGCACACATTATTTCTCTTCATGTTTCATTGGCCACGATCTAGAAGCATAGCCATGTACAGAGTCACAACATAGCATCAGCACAGGAAGCTGAGAAATGTAGTCTTTATTTGGGCAGGCATGCCAAATACTCCATATAATCTGTATAAGAAAAAGAGAATGGATGTTAGGAGATTACCAGCAGTCTCTGCTACACTTACTTAACTGTCCAAAGGAGGGCAAATTACTTACTTTCACAAAACAAGGAGCTAATAGTCTTTAGGGCCATTATGAGAATAGGAGAATTAAGTTCATATTCCTAGCCTAGTGATTTGCACATCATAGGCACATTATAAATGGTAATTGCTGCTGTCATCAAATAATTTCTCTCTACTATAAATTCTGTCATCATCATGGGAAAACTCAGGTCTATATGGTGGACTAATAATCCAAATATTTATCCTTTCTTGATTTTAAATTCCAATTGCCTTCATCTCATTCTCTTTGACCAACCCAAAGTCATTATCATGCTCTGTTTTTTGCCCTTATCTAAAATTTTCACACTGTAGGCATTGCTAACTCCAGTATTCACTCTGTCATCTTAACCAACTAAAAACTTTCTTCTATTCTTTCATTTTCTCTTCCATCCTTCTGTTCTTCCGCCCTCTCATTCTTTCTTACTTTTACCTTTCCATTTTTTTTCTTCTTGACAATTTCAGTAGCTCCTTATCACTGCTCTGTTATACTTCTATTTTTTCCTTATCCAATTCCCTTGCACACTCTGCTTGGAAGCTAGGATTACTAGTTTCCATACATCCCTTACTCTTCAGCTTCGCCATTCTCAATAGATGGCCACTTTGTGTTAAGGAATAGAGAGCCATTAGGAAATAACTACTGCTTATGTGCTTCCCCTCCCTCTTTAAAATCAGAGAAAATCTGTTTCTCATCCTCTCCAAAGCTAATCTCTTTGTCTCATTTCTTCCCAGGCATTTATCTGTTCGAAGCCCTCTTGTTTCCAATACATTTAACCATTTCATGTTCATCATCTTTTCTCAGAAGATGTATGTCTTAGTCAATTTGGGCTACTAAATGAAAATATCACAGACTGGGTAGCTTATGAACAACAGAAATTTATTTATCACAGTTTTGGAGGCTGGGAAGTCCAAGATCAAGGTACCAGCATGGTCAGGTTCTGGTAAAGGCCCTCTTCCATTTTACAGACTGCTGATTTCTCACTGTGCCCTCACATGGCTGAAAGGGCTAGGGAGCTCTGTGAGGTCTCTTTTCTAAGAACATTAATCCCATTGGTGAGGGCTCCACCCTCATGACCTAAGCACCTCCCAAAGGCCCCACCTCCTAAAAACATCACATAAGGCCTTAGAATTTCAACATATGAATTTTGGGGGGGACATAAATATTCACACCATAGCAGTGTATTAATTATCATTGCTGTGTAACAAGTTTTCTCCAAACTTAAGACAAAAAAATGGATTATCTTGCAATTTCTGTGGGTCAGGAATTTGGATGCAGTTTTAAGGTTACTCAGAAGTCTGTAATCAAGGTGTCATACAGGGCTGCGATGGTCTCATCTGAGGCCAAAGGAGGAGACTCTCCCAAGTTCCCTCATGTAGACCTTCAGTCCTCACTGGCTGTTGGACTTTGGATCTTAGCTACGCATAACATAGGCTTCTCCATAGGATAGTCTACAAGCTGGCAGATGGCTATGTCCAGAGCGAATAAGGGAGAGAAAACAAGCAAGACAGAAGTTGCAGGTTTTTGTAACCTAATATGAGAAGTGACATCGAATATGAGAAGTGACATCCCCTCACTTTTACCATATTCCATTCATTAGAAGCAAGTCCTTAGGTCCAGCCCATATCAAAGGAAAGAAGGTGACATAGAGTGTGGGGACCAGGAGGTGGGGATCCTTGCGAGCCATTTGAGAAGCTGCCTACTACAAGACTACACGTGATTACCCATGATTACTACAAGACGGCACATGTCTTCTTGGTAGAGCTTCGTAAAAGGGTAGCCCAAGTTCACTGTTTCCAATTCTTCCTCATCATGCTTCTGTCTCTACCACTGTTGTTATGTGGCTCCACTAAAGTTACCGATAACTTCCTAATTGCCAGGTCAAATAGGCACTATTTTTGTCCTTAGATTATTCTGATTTTCTGCAGAATTTGACAATTTGATATAACTGACCTCCTTCTCTAATCTCTTCCCTAACATCATTCTCTCTTAGTTCACTCATTCCCTAGTCCCTTCTTCTTTCATTATCATCTTATGTGATAGGATCATCCAGGGTTTGTTCTCTGCCCTCTTCTCTTTCTACTCTTCCTGAGAAATCCCATTTACATCCTTGGCTTCAGCTGCCCTGCACATGCTGATGACTCCAGCCCAAATTTCTCTTTTGTCCTCAAGGCACATATATCCTGGTAAACTGCTAAATGACCATCCCAACCTTGGCTTTGCAGATTTAATGTCTCCATAACTTTCCCCCACACCCATCCTCCTGAGTTTCTCTCTTGGACTGCACTCCAGCCATGATTGTGGGAGTCAATCTAGGCTCCTCTCTCACTTCCACAACAGGCACTGAGTGCTGTCCACATCATACCCTCTCCTGTTACTCACACTGGCTCCCTCCTCTCTGTCTCCACTGCTCCTCTTGCCTGTTCAGCCCCTTATTGTTTCTCTTCTCGGTTATTAATTCACCTCCCCGACTTCTGACTCCTCCCCTCCAATCTTTCCTTGGCACAGCTGTCAAAGTGATCTTTCTAAGAGGCGAATGCGATCACATCATCACCCTGCTTTAAAACCCTCCAGTGGCTCCCTATTTTCTGTAGGATCAAATCTGAATGCCATGGCATGGCGTACAATGCTTTGGCCTCTGTCTCACTCTCCTCCCACTTTTCCCCTCCCAGTCTCCTGTATGTACTCCATGCTCCAGCTGTACTGAAGTACTTGTGATTCCCCGACTACACTCTGTGTTTTCTTGCCTCTTTTCTTGGGCACATGCTCCTTCTTTTGTATTAAATGATCTTCCCTTATGAGACTAGCTAACTCCTACTCTTCTGGAGGCCCAGCTTAAACGTCACCTACAGCAGCAATTCTCTGAGGCATTTCTCCCAGTCAGACTCATTTTGCTCCCCTCCTTTTATGTTCTCATCACCTTTATGCAAACCCAGATTACAGTGCTTATCCCACTAGATTATAAATATTGATTTCTGGCTGTCTCACCCACGAGAATGTGAGCATGTGAACTCCTTACAGGCAGGTACAGATGTTTTACCTCTGAGCCCGCCACAAGTCCTGGTTCATAGGAGGCATTAAATAAATGTTTGATGAGTGAATAAATATTCATTCAAAGCCCTCAAGCCAAACTGACATTCCCTATGCCCTCACCATACCATTCTATCTCCTTCCCTGGGTTCTAACTTTTTCCCACCCCTACACCGGCAATCAGGAGTAATCTGTCAACAAATAAAGGTGTGTTTTGTAGGAAAAAACTTTAGAATATTTATGAAATTGGAAAGTTAACAGTTTCGGTTGTTATTGTTTTTGTTTTAATACACACAAGACACAAGAGAAGCTAAAGTTCAAACTTTAGTTTTGGCAATTTAAGTATATACATATATAGCTAATATATCTTACATGTATATATAAAAGACAGTAAATCATCAATCAGTGGACAATATAGAACTGGTTGTAAGTCCCCCGAGAGAGGAAAGAGGTCAGCGCTGGTTTTCATTACTGTATGACCACAGGGGTGGAGTACCATCTTGGCTGAGCAGTGACCACTGGGTTGGGTGAGTGAAGAGGGGGTGCATGATGCTTGTGGGTGAGAGTGAGGGCAATGAGATGAGTCTTTCTGATAGTGGTTTGTTGTAGGGTGGAGTAAAATAAGGTCATATTAAAGAAAGGTGTGAAGATTGCCTTATTCAAATTTCAACTTGATCGTGTAGTAAAAAGAAAAGCTATTGAAGTGTGTGAACTGAAACACACTACTATGCTTCCAAGTACTATTGTGATCTTCCCTGGCAAGGTCAGGGAGCCAAATATGTTCATAGAGTCATGGCTGCATTCATTTTTATTTTTGAGAAAAACTTACAAATACTACTTTAAAAAAATTTAATATGGAACTAGTAGAACTCAGGTTGGACCTAAAGCTGTTTTAGTGAACCGGAATCTGGGAAATACTGTGTAAAGTAAGCATCAATCCAACTGTAGCCAGTTGTTCTTTTTCATATGAAAATATTTACCTCGAGATTTGATTCTAAATTCCCTATTGCCCTAATTTGTTGTTGTAAAATATTTTAGTAATACGTATAGAAATACACAAACACACAGTTGCACATTTAAGTGACTGCTGGAGAATGCCAAAATATAAGATAATCAGTTTCTTAAAATGTAAGTATCTGAACCAGTTCAACCCATGTTTATATTATACTTGCTTACTAATTAGTCTACATTGGGTTTAAAATAATCCTCTTTTATCAGTTAACATTTCTGTCTCCCACGTATTTTTATTCTATTTGACATAACATTTAGATAAAGGATGATTTTTTTTTGTAATGAGTATGTCTGTTGAATTTTCTAATTTTAAGTGAGTGGTAATCTATTTCTTCCCACTCCAGTTCTTTTTTGCCTAACGGAGAAAAAAAGAACAGGTTAATTTTGATAACATTTAAAAAAATAACGAATTGGAAATTAGTAAAGGTTTTCTTCCAAGTCCATTATAATCTTGTTTTTCTTGTAATTAGATAATTGGTCTAATAAAGTATGTTGAATATTTTTATCTCCTAGATGTGTAAATATACTATGCTTGTAGATTTAAAAATTTACTTATTTTTCTTCACTTTTCTGTCTAATTTGATATCTTACCCTCAAAATACCTTTAATACTCTTCTTAAGCATTATATGCAACTAATATATACAAATTGAATATAGTTCCAAAGAAAGGGGGGGAAGTTTTTGTGTTTATATACAATACAATCTGCCTATATCTTTGCTTTAAGTGACAAAGAACCTTGAATTACTTTTCAAAAATAACAGCCTTGGAAAGCCATTTTTTCAATAGCACTCTCTATTATATCATTCTCATTTTTCAATTGAGTTTCTGTTGAGCTGAATTTTATAGCATTAATTTCAAACCTGCCTGAGTTGGATTCATTAAAAAAAATCTTCTAAGTACATATCTAACAAGCTATATACATTAATCTTGGGCTTAACCTCTTTTAAACCACTGGTATAGGTGGGAAACCTCTAAACATTGATTGCCCCTTGGGGTATGGGGTTGTTGGGAGGTAGGAATAGTTTCCTGCAATTGCAAAGAGTCAATTAGCTTTTATAACTGCTCTTCAATTAAAATAAAAATAGAATTCTCTGGGGAGAAATCTAACCAGAAAGATCATTTCACTGTAAATAGACCAGTCAATTTTATAGAAAAAAGCCTCCAGCACCTAGCACTCATTCCAATATATATTGATTTATTCATTCAACCAATATTTCTGAGTGCGTATGCTGTCCAAGGTATACTGTGTCCATCAATTACATTTTATACACACAGCGATATGAATCAGTTTTGGCAACAGGGCAAGTAAAACAAGGACTAGTAATAGTATCACTGCTACTAATACTACTGGCAACAATCACCAGTGACTGTGAATCTCTAAGATGCCAGGTATTACTCTAGAATCCTCATTTTCAAGATAGCTTTCAAAAATGTGGCAAGAGAGAGATTATAATGTCCACTTTACAGATAAGATATTGAGACAGTTTATGTCTATCGTGAGGCCATCAGATGTGTATGCAGTAATATTAAAAAAAACAATTGGTGAAATATTTCATTTCCTTTGCAGAGAGAAGATAGCACTATCAAAGTAATGATAAACAAAGAGAGGAATTGGAGAAAACCTAAGGTAAGTGTTTCCTTATTCTCAAAATCCAAAGAGAATGAAAGTAGAGCAAAAATCAGGGTTATATCAACAATTGCCTTCTGCCTTTTACCTTCAAATCAGATTCATTGTTAATGGGGAGGAGGTAAGTAGAAAGTGAGATGAAAAAGAAAAAAATGATGTTGGGTTCTAACTGCTCCATTCTGACTTAATTGTACAATGTTTTTTTCATTTTTTTAGTTTTAAATATCATCTATTGACATCCAACAAGGACTTAATTTTCTTTCTCCACCAACCCACACCTACACACTTTCCTTACCTCAGCCTCTCCACAGTTATAGCACATTTATACTGTGTATTTAGTTTTTACATTTTTATGGCTGTGGCTATCCATTGACTTGGATATAGCCAAGTCATGCAATGTAGTATAATAAAATTCACTTCTAATAATTTAAAAAATGTCTTTGTAGTAATTATAGCTGTTTGTTTCATATGAGCCTATTATTTAGTTGTTCCCAAATCCTCTGCTAGAAGTTAAAAAAAAATTCTACAACATATTTACAAACCATGTAAACTGGTTCCACCCACTCTGGATGCGTCTACAAATTTCTATTTGTCTCCGATATTGTGAAATCTCATACTAATGTAACTTAGTGTAAGACGTTTTTGCAGCCATTGTATTGAGCACTTGGTAGGTTCATTAATGCAGAAAATCACATCCTGCATTTTGAGTATTTGTTATTATTATTACTTATTTGATAATTGTCCTCTTGTATTTTCTTTCTTCTCTCTCCTGATCTTGTGGAATTTTTTATTTTTATGTTGTTCTGACTGTGCTGATCCTCTTTTTTTTTTCTAATTTTTATCTTCTGTTTTCCATCACTTTAGCTTTTCATTCTAGTTTATTGGAGATTAAATTCCAACATTTTATAGGGCTTTGTATCTCTGCTATCACAATTTTTAATATCTTAGAGTTTATTTTGTTCTCTGAATTTTCCTTTTGTAACTTTTTACATAAATAGTGTGTTTTTAGGAGACCAATACTGATAACTTTTGAAGTATTATTTTGCTCTCTGCATTCTCTATTTTCTTCATAAATAATAGTGAAAAATATAAAATAACTAAAAAAATTAACTAGGAAAGTATAAACCTTCTCAAATAGCAGTTGCCTTGCCTAGCTCCCAGGTTCTCTAGCCTCATACTTTATTTCTTCAAAGTACATGTGACTTCCTAACATTGCATTTGCTATTTGTTTATTGCATTCTTATTAACTAAAACTCTTACTGGAATGCAGCTTCCTTGAGGGTAGAAGACTTTTGTACTTCAATGCCTAGAAAACAGTGACTAAGTACATGATAGGTGAATCAAAAATCTTTATTGGGTCAATACATGGTGAAATAAGTGAAGAAAACTATAAAGTCTATTTGAGAACACAACATAAGACTTGAATCGATGGGAAGGCAGATCATGTACTTATTTGGGAACACTGACATTTTAAGGTCATTTTCCCTACCATGTTGAAAGAAGGTAGGAAGTTCCAAAAGTAGAATACGGAGATCACTTTTGGCTGCTGCAGTCATCTAACAAGGTGTAAAGATCACCTGGACTGAGGTAGTAGTAGAGATATAGAGTGAAAAGGTCAGGCAAAGATCTATTTTTGCAAGAAAATTCAGCAAGACTTGCTGTGTTGTATTGCATAACATACATCCACAATTTGATTCTATTAAAAAAATCATCTGTGTTTTTCCCTAATGATGGCTATCTAGGTTGCCTCCAACTCCCTACCTCTATAAGTAATGCTATATTGATAATCTTTAGATATAACTCCTCATGGGCTTGTGGAATAGCGTCCCTGACCTGGTAATACTGAGATATGAGCTATATGTGAATTTTTTTCTGAATGGCTAAAACTATTTATACTTCTACCAACAATCCATCAGAATTCCCATTGTCCCATACCCTTACCAATGCCTGGTACTGTGTGACAATCTTTTTCATACTAATTTCATCGGTATAAAGGAATCTCCCATTATTTTAGTTTAAGCTTCCCTAATGGTTAGTGAGGATAAACATTTCTACATTTCTAACCATTGAGGTTTTCCTCAGCTTATTCATATCCTTTTTGCATGTTTTTTTTAAACTTTAGAGTTTAGATTTATTTAGGGCCATTTGCACATGTTCATAGAATAGTTAGTTTACCCTAACGAATGACAAGACAGCTCCCCCTCAGTGAGTCCCTGGCCTAAATGTATTTGCTATACTTACATAGCAAGAGGATAACATTAAACATGGAAGCTTTTAATTTGTGACACCAAACAGTGATCTATACAGGGCATCCTTCAAAAGCTATGATTAAGGATCCACCTAGCTTTTCAGCAGTACAAGTCCGGTTGAGGTCTTCTGGCCCATTTGCCTGACATTCGTGTATTATGCCTTGAAACTTCTTTTTGATTGTATCCTTGGAGCTTGCATAGATCATTTTACTTTTCAGAGGTGCTAGTTCTGGTGCCCACAAAAAAATCATCAACTCCTCTTTTCTGGATTCCTTTGTTTCGAAGCTTGCATCATACAAAGTATATAGCAACAATCTTTTTCAGGAAGGATTTCCACAAAATGCTTGAAAGGATCAGTTATGGTTACACCAAAATCTCTTTGCCGCCTTCTACAATGAGGCACTTTTTGTCTACAATGAGACAAAAAATGACAGCCTTCTTTCTTTTCTTGATTTCTTCTGGTGTGGAGCAGTTCCAAACTTTCATGTCATAAAAATGTGGCATACTTCAACAGCAACTTGCACTCCTTTGGCCATGTTCACTGTGTTGGTCTCAGAGCACAGAGAGGGAGCTGGCTGGCGCCGCATGTTTCAATTGATTACCCACTTTTATCTGGTTGATTTGTAGAAGTTCTTTGTATGGTCTAGTTAATAATTCCATCTTGGTTTTGGATGTCTTTCAGTCTGTCACATATCTGTTAACATTGTCCTTGATTTCACTGTGCACACACAAAAAAATCTTTTCATTCCTGAATTCAACAGACACGATGGGATCTTGGATGGCAGCAGCCAAGTGACAGTACATAATTACTAAAAATAAGATGGACTTGTTACCGTAATGGATGACAGAACAAAAGCAATCATCACAGCAGTCTTGCCCACGGAGATTGTCAACAATAATTAATTATTTACGGCGTTCCTAGACTGGAATAATTGGGCAGTGTATTAGTTTCTTAAGGCTGCTATAACAAAGTACCACAGTCTAGGTGGCTTTAAACAACAGAAACTTGCTCTCTCACAGTTCCTAAGTCTAGAAGTCTGAAATGAAGGTATAGGTACCATGCTCTCTCTGATGCCTTGAGGGAAGAATCTGTTCCATGCCTCTCTCTTAGCTTCTGGTGTTGCTGGCAATCTCTGGCATTCCTTGACTTGTTGATTCATCATCCCAATCTCTGCCTCCTTCATCACATGGCATTTTTCCTGCGTCTGGGTCTCTGTGTCTCTTCTTTTCTTCTTATAAGGATATCAGTCACATTAGATTAAGGACCTATCCCACTCCAGTATGACTTCATCTTAACTAAATCTCAATTACAATGACAACAGCCTTATTTCCAAAAAAGTCACATTCATAGATATCAGAGGTTAGGTCTTCAGTATACATTTTTGCAGGTTACCACTCAATGTACAACAGACAGCTTATTAAAGTTTCATTTGATTTATATAAGCAAGAAGCTCCACGTCTGGTGCAAGAATCCTGGCCTGAACCTCCAAAGAGAGTTATGGTTTGTTAATCAATTCCAAGACTTAAGTCAGTTGACAAATCTAGAGTCTCCTGAATGAAGGGGAGGCCATGTCCTCTTGAAGAGGGAACCTTCTATGTAGCCGAAAATTGATGCTTCCTCTCAGCTGTCTCCAGAGGAACTTGTGCCCAGTTGCCAGGGTGGTTATGCACTGAGGAAGGGAAAATAATCAGACTCTTCAGGGTTTACTAAACTCTGGCTCTGAACTGACACCAATTCCTAGAGATTCCTAAGCCACAAGTAGGGGATTTTGAATATGAGGTGATTAATGGAATTTTGGCTCAGGTTTATCTCATAGGGGGCCCACTAACACACCCATGGTATCTATAGGTGTCTGTGGAAGATAGAGGTGCTGCTTGAACCTTTGGCAGGTCCTGATAGGAAAATTACAGTGCAGACCTTTATGATTTTGGAGCAAAGCTGTGTCATCCTCTGCAGACAGCTACGTTTTTTGGAAACAGATTTCTGATTTGTTACTGGCCTGAATGCTTGACCATGGACTACCAAGTTTCCCACGTGACCTGAGCTGCCTATCCTGAATAGATGTTGTCTGACCCACCAAGTCACAAAATTATATGTGCGCAGCAACCCTCAGTCAATGAACGAAAGTCATATAAATATATAACATTGAAACCAAGAAGATCCTTAAAGCCATGAGCAATATCCAACTTACTCATACTTCACTGTTTTTAACTCACACCTATGAGGACTTTCCTATGACTAGTCAACTGTAGAAGAAAACCTTTAGATCTGAATTACAAATGGCTCTGCATTATTTGTTGGTACCACCTGAAAATGGATGGTTGCAGCACTATAGCCCCAAAAACATGGCCTTGAAGAACAGTAGTGAAGAAAAATTCTCCCATTTGTTAGAACTTTGAGCAGTGCATTTGATTGTTAAGTTTTTCTTGAAGGAGATATGGACAAAAGTAAAAATATACATCTTTTCATGGGCTGTGGCTAATGGTTTGGCTTGCTGTGGGAGACATAGAAGGATTAAAACATTTGTGAGAAGGAGGTCTAGGGAAGAGATATGTGAATTGACCTCTCCTAATAGGCACAAAGTGAGAAAAGATATGTTATGTCCTACCTGAGTGCTCACCAAAAAGCAATTCAGAAGAGAAAACTCTTAATACTAACTTGGACAAGATGACCTGTTTTGTGGGTATCAGTCAGCATCTTTCCCTTTCTTACCTAGAAGCTGAGACTGCTACTGGCCACTTCAGGCTCTTAATAACATTGAATAAATAGGCAAAAAATGACGACTTTAGTGGCTGGGGTGATTGATCCTGACAATGAAACGGAAATCGGGTTGCCGATATGCAAAGGAGATATAGAAGAGCTATGATGCAGGAGATCCTCTGGTCTGGCTCTGAATCCTCCCATGTCCTGTGATAAAAGCCAACAAATCCACACAGACATTTGTCCATGAATGTCCACAACAGCATATACATAGTAGCCAAAAATGTGGAAACAAACTGCATGTCCATCAACTGATGAGTGGATAAACAAAATATATAGATTTTTGTTTGTTTGTTGTGTATTTTGATATATTTCACACTGAATGGAATAGTACTTAGGCATAAAAAGGAATGGGGTACTAATATGCATGCTACAATATAGAGGAACCTTGAAAACATCATTCTAAGTGAAAGGAACCAGACATACAAAAAACCACACCTATTATATGACTCCATTTATATGAAATGTCCAGAATAGGCAAATCTATAGAGACAGAAAGTATATAAGTAGTTACCTGGGCCTGGGTGGCTTAGGGGTAAGAAGGAGTAACAGCTAGTAGATACAGGGTTTCTTTTTGGGGTGATGAATATATTCTAAAATTGATTGTAGTGGTTGTTGTACTACTGTGTGAATATACTAAAAACCATTGAGTTGTACACTTTAAATGGATGAATTGTATGGTATGTGAATTATATCTCAATAAAGCTGTTTCCAAAAAAAAAAAAGCCAATGGAAAAGTACAACAATAAAATTCAGACAGGAATGTTAATAGCTCAGGCCCTTTAATGTTGAAAGTTTGATTTTCCTTATCAGGCAAGGGACTATGACTAGCCAATATGCTTGCTTTATGGTAAAAAAAAAAAAAAAAATGTTATTTTATTTTGTATCTCGAATTGTTCTAGCTTTGGCCATTGTAATTTTTCCATGCCTCCATCCTTTTGTTTTTTGAGCACTGCTTTGCTTTCTGGCACTAGAAGATGCTCAGGCTCTTCTTGTATCTTCAGTGCCATTTTCATTTGATCTAATTACTGATATAATTGGGTTTATACCTATTATGTTGATATTTGCTTTCTTATTTATTTATTTATTTAATTTATTTTTGACTGTGGTGGGTCTTCGTTGCTGGGCGCGGGCTTTCTCTACTTGCGGTGAGCGGGGGCTACTCTTCGTTGCGGTGCGTGGACTTATTGCGGTGGCTTCTCTTGTTACAGAGCACAGGCTCTAGGCACGCGGGCTTCAGTAGTTGTGGTGCATGGGCTTAGTTGCTCTGCAGCGTGTGGGATCTTCCTGGACCAGAGATTGAACCCGTGTCCCCTGCATTGGCAGGCGGGTTCTTAACCACCACGCCACCAGGGAAGCCCTTGATATTTGCTTTCTATTTTCTCATATGTTTTGTGTCATTTATTCTTTCTTTCTTGCTTGCTTTTGGGTTTAACAAGTATTTTTTTTTATTATTTCATTTTCTCCTCTATTATCTCTTCAGTTATATCATCTGTTATTATGATTTTATTGGTTGCACTTGAAATTGTAATACATATCTTTGATTCATTATTACTCCGTCCCTCCCCTGTGCTATTTTTGTTATACTCTACTTTTAAATATGCTATAAATCCCACAAAATATTATTATTGTTGTTGTTTGAAAGAGTCAATATTTATTTCTATTTGCCCACATATTTATCCTTTCAAGTGCACTTCATTCCTTCTTACAGTCCCATGTTTCTATCTGGTAACATTTATCCTCACCCTGAAAATTTCTCTTTATTACTTCTTGTGTGTATACCTCCTGGCAACAGATGCTTTGAGTTTTTTTGTTGGCTAGTTTGTTCTTAGGTTTGAAAACATCTCTATTTTGGTTTCAGTTTTGAAGGATATATTCACTTAATATAAAACAGTAGGCTGACATATTTTTAAAGTTTCAGTGTTATAAAGATGTCATCCTACTGTCTTCTGACTTCCATGGAGTTTTTGGTGTGTGTGTGTTTTTTCCTTTTCTCAAGGATTATGTCTGGTGAGTTTTATAATATTTTTGACCAGCTGTAACAGTTGTTTATATAGGATCCCAACTACTCCATGATAAGCATAACTGGAACTCATCTCTTCTTGGCTTTTGCATTGGCCATGACATAACCATTTCTGTGGTAGTATGCATCTTTGTCTTGTTCCTGAGCTTAAAAAGGAAGGTATCTGAAATGCCTCCATTAAGTATGATTACTGGTAACTACCCTCTATCAAGTTGAAGAAGATTCCTTCTATTCTTATCTATCAGAGAATTATTTTTAATCATAAATAGATGTTAAAATCTGTCATTCTCCTTTTCCGAATCTGTAGAGATGGTATTGTATGTGGTTTTACTCTTTTATTTCACTGTTGTAGTACATTGCACTGACTGATTTTATGGAGTTCAACAATCTTTGCATTTCTCAGATTAGCCACGCTGATAAATCCTCTTGATCATGACATATTCATTTTTAGAGCTTAGTTTTTGGTTTATATTTACCTGGTACATTTTTTCCATTATTTATCGAATACTCATAATTTCTGTATCTTTTGTTTATATGTGTCTCCAGTAAACAACATATTACTGGATTTTTTAAAGTCCAGTCTGGAAAACTGTTAACCCTATGTCTCACATTGGGAGAATATCTTTTTATTTCCAGAACTCTTGGAAAGTAAGCAGACTCTACTCTTCTCAGTGAGATCAGTAGGTCCTGATGACCCAAGGTCTCAGCAAAGTAAGAAATCTTCATCCTGAACCGCAATGAAAACCTCCCTCTGAGGTTGCAGTACAGAGTTCCTTCCCCTGGAGATTCAGGGAGAAGCTGTGTCTCAGACCCACTTTTCTTTATATAGAGAAACTGCTCATGATTCAGAGAGTATTTGGGAGGCAAAACTTGAGTATACCATTGACCCAGAGTCCCCTAAAAAAACTTATAGATTTAAATTACCTCCTAAATTCAAAATAATACTTGTTTATTGGATGAAATTTGGAAAACATCAGAGATACAAAGAAAGAGTTGATAATACTTGCAATCCAGAGATAGTGTGTGTCACTCACTTGGGGACATGGTGTCTTTTTTTAATCTGAAGGTGTTAAAGGGAGTTTTTTAGGCAACAACCAAGGCTAGTCCTCCTTTCTGTGTGAGTTTTGAAGGGCTGTATTTGGCCATCAGTCCACCAGGAATAGTAGCCAATTTCAGGAAGTTCCAAGCAATGGGCATCATATCAACATTACTGCCTGGCCACAGTGATATTTTCCATTATAAGACATGTCCAAATTTTAGAGATGCTAAAATATGAAAAAGAGTGTATTGGAGTTAATGAAATACATTCATGTTTTTTAATTGAAAATTAGCAGGTAGACTAGAAAGCTATTTGAGTCTTTCCATCTGTATTTCTTTATTTATTTATCCTTCTATTTTGTATGTCAATAGAAAAATGCCTCAATAATATTGTATTGGTAAAATTTGGGTGGTTTTGTTTTAAGTTTCTTCTTTACATTTTTAGTGTACTGTGATTTTTAATAATGAATATATAATTCCATAAAAATAATAAAGTATTACGCTTAAAAGCAAAATAATTACAAAGCAAAAAGTCTAATAGCAATAAGGGGAGAAGGAGGCTATTGAAATGTGAATAAATTGTTTTAGACTTTATGCTACTCTTGTAGACACTTTGGAAATGTACGTTACACTTTTGATCCAGAGAAAACTATTCCTATACCTCTTTCAAAGTAGAGTCCACATCATAAGATGGCCATTTGTCATTTAGAAAGATCATTTACAAACATGAAAAGCCTAAGAATATGCTCAAGGATTTAGGAAATGTGGAGAAGGAAGAGGGGACTGAGGTATGAAAAAACACAAAATAATCAAATTATTCTGAAATACTGGAACACATAAAATGGGAAGTTGAAAGATACAGATCAGAGGGGAGGTTTTGGAAGTTGGGACAAGATGCTTCTCAGTTCATTAAACAAACAACTTATTCTTGAAGTAAAAAAAAAAATCAGGGAATTAAAAAAAACCCCACATTCTAAGTCTTATTTTCAGAGAGACATCATACTTATTAGTGGATTTTCCTTTACTTGTTTATTATCCCTCAGCCTTCTAACTTTGAGATGAAAAATATTGTTAACAACAAAAACAAATTATCTTCTCTCTCTCATAAATTCTTTCAGCCCTCAACACTGCATTTCCCCTCTCCTCCGCCACCACATACTCTACCAGCCCTTCCTCATTCCTTCAGAGGGCTTGTTCTCCTGCTAAGATTCTGATTTTTCCCCTGTCATATATTGCTCTAAGGAACATTTCACATGAAGAGCTCTAAAATATGACTTCTTTGGGTATCTATTGAGATTTGGTTGGCAAATGTATTTCCTTTCGATTTCTTCCTGTAGATCTAAGGAAAGTAGCTTTCTGTTTCCATTGAGGGCCTATGTACAAATTTATATAATATAATATTAAATTTAAAAACACTGAGTATATGTATATTATGTTCCAGGTGTAGTGCTAAGTGCTTCATCTTTACTTTGTAGGAGTGGAAAATAGACCTGGACAGATTTAAACAAACAAACTAGCCCAGTGTGGTGGAAACTACTGTATACACATGTTCCTGTAGATTTTCCCAGCCTCCTTTGCAGTTAGCTTGGACACGTTGTCTGATGAAAAGTGACTAGTGCTGGCCAGTGGTTACACATCCGAAGTGCCTTCCATCCACATGCTCTCTTCCCCTTCATCTGCTGGCTGGAGGATGAGAGGGCATCATTATAGCCATAAAATGGGAACAGCCTGGATCCCTGAGACACTAGTTGGAGGAGAGCTGCCCTACCCGCATTACTCTGTGATAATGGCAAGAAATAAACTTTTCTGTGCTTAGGCCCTGAGATTTAGGGGGTTATATATCACCAAAACTAAGTTAATGACTAAGTTAACTAAGTGTGACTAATATACCCACTATCACACAGCTAGTATCTACAGAAGGTGCAGGACTGGAACCTAGAACTCCCGGGTTCATTGTCTGTGCTCTTAGAGAGAAGTTACCTAAATCAGGATAGAGAAGATAAAGAGGGGAGGAAAGAAGGCACTGACTTGCTGTGAAAATAAAGATAACCAGTCCCAATCTGGAATGGCAGTAAGGTGCTGTGGTTAAGAAAAACCTGACTTGTCTACTGCTTACTACTGTGTAATCATGGGCAACTTACTTACCTTTTCTGAGCCTGGTTCATCCTGCACAATGAAGATAATAAGTACAGTGAGTGGCACACAGTAGATAATTAGTAGTCAAATATTTTTTGTTATAATTATCTACCCCTACCCTTGACAGAATAAGAAGAAAATTAGTGATTATAGATATAAATGTATATATCATGCTTAGTAACAACACATTGATGTTTATTTTGTAGTGCATAGGAGAATAAGTGAAAATTATATGCAAAAATTAATTTTAAAAAAGCATAATTGAGGGCTTCCCTGGTGGCGCAGTGGTTGAGAATCCGCCTGCCGATGCAGGGGACGCGGGTTCGTGCCCCGGTCCGGGAAGATCCCACATGCCGCGGAGCTGCTGGGCCCGTGAGCCATGGCCGCTGAGCCTGCGTGTCCGGAGCCTGTGCTCCACAACAGGAGAGGCCACAACAGTGAGAGGCCCACGTACCACAAAAAAAAAAAAAAAAAAAAAGCATAATTGAGATAAATAGGAACATTTTTTGTCTTTACCAGGGGCTGCATAAAGCCTGTAATATCTACACAGATTTAGATAATGTAATAAAATGAATGCATCTCATACTGGAATAATTGAGAGTCATTATTTTCCAAAGCAATAAGGCAATTATCAAATGGGAAAAAAATCTTAAAATTATTCTGCTACTCTATTGTAATATCAATATGTTATTTATGAGACACAGCCTTTTTAGGTTGCATTGGAACATTTGAGAATGTGGCTGTCAGATTGGAGGACTTTTTAAGAGAGGCTTTAAAGAACTAGAATTCCAGAGATGTGCTCAAAATGAACATTAATTACTTAATATTCAACTTGTATTACCATATGTTCATAATAAGAAGTGATTTGGAGTTCTGGAATACAAAGGTGCTTCATGAAATCTAATTTTATTTTCTAACTAATCACAGTGAGCCCGAAGCAATGTATTATCATTAATTTTTTACTTATGTCGCCTCTGCTTCCCTAGTCTCAGCTGCATGGCTGCAGCATTTCAAAGGGGAGGGGGGAGGGAGGGTTATGGAGGTACTGTTGTGGGAAGCTTGGGCCTCAGGCTATGTGGGTCTCAGTCACAGAGAACTCTTGCCCAGAGCAGCCTGCTCAGATGATATGGCACCAAATTCTAATTACGGCTTTTCTGAGTGACTCTAGCTCAATTTACACCATCTAATCCCAGTGAACTTACTCTTGACATTCAGAGTGTGATGACTATATCATCTGGGTCAAAAATGGGAATGCTTGAATGCCATGTGTGCATACTTGTGAGAACAATGGACTACAACATCTGAAATGTCACAATCCTGGAAAATCTATAAATTAGTTTCCTTAGGGATGGGTAAGTATTTTCTCAACATTCTCAACCTGTGGTCTGTTGAGTTTGTGTTTATCTGTATCAGGATTTGGCCATCAATAAGCAGAGCTGCTACTTTCTCCATCCAAGTATCCCCAGCAGAACCTACTAGTTTCCAAGAAAGTGGCACCTTGAAATATATAGTTATGATATTCATTATTATTTTGACATTTTCTCAGTGTTAGATTCCTCATTTGGAAACTGTGTGCAAAAATACCAGCAACAGGGTCAAAATTCGCACACCACATATTGGGAGCGCAAACAATGTAGGTACTCTGTTTGCCAAATCTAATTTTATCTTGCTGTATCCTCCAATCCTGTTGCTAGCAAAAATATAAAAGCAACAACAAAAAACAACACCCCCCAATCCTAAGCTTTCTCATTAGTGATAAATTCAGCTCTTCCAGGCTATAAAACTCTCTTTCCAGCTAACTCAGTCTCTTTTGGATAAATATTCAATCCATCCAAAGTTTGAATCCTCCAAAGAGCTGTTCCTCTGTTCCACTTCTTTTGAGTTTTCCCTCCCCTCTCTTCTTTATAACGTACGACCTAGGTGACAGGGGACATTTGTGTGCTCTGAGAGACTGACTATAGAAACAGTCAAAGGCAAGACCATATGGGGGTTTTTTGTTGTTTTGTTTTGTTTTGTTTTGTTTTTGCGGTACGCGGGCCTCTCACTGTTGTGGCCTCTCCATTGCGGAGCACAGGCTCCGGACACGCAGGCTCAGCGGCCATGGCTCACGGGCCCAGCCGCTCCGCGGCACGTGGGATCTTCCCGGACCGGGGCACGAACCCGTGTCCCCTGCATCGGCAGGTGGACTCTCAACCACTGCACCACCAGGGAAGCCCAAGACCATGTATAAATAATAGAACTCTGACCCACAACCTGCAGCAACCTGCCCAGGAAACCAACCCGTTATCTGCAATAAACAGCTCAGGAAGTCAGCCTGCTCTAAGTCAGACATGCAGGAAGCCTATTTGTTCTTTCTATTGACAATCCAAGAAACTAAATAATATTTTCTGTTAACCACCCATCCAAATGGCCAGGACTTGATTAGTAACTGACATCTTCCTTAATTTTTGTCCCCGCTTCAAATTTAGGATCAACTAGAGAAAGCCAAGTATGCACTTAACCAACCACAAAGGATGCCACACTTCAGTCAATCCCCTTACGACTCCCCCAGGCCAACAGCCTCCAATCAGGGCACACCCGAAGTCTTCCCTTTCTTCCACTATAAAGCTTCCCTACTTCTTTGCCAGGTGTTGAGTCTCTGTCAAAATGCACGTAACAGTGGGTGGCTGTCTCTCTTGCTATAGCAAGCTCTGAACAAATGGCACTTGCTTTTCTCATTTAGTTAGCCTTTGCTCATTTCCAGTTCCCATAGCAGCAGTGAGGAGCGACCAGTCTCATCCCATCGTTTCTGCTGGGCAGGTACTGCCCTCCTGCTGAGACACATTGCATGTCTCTGGACATTGCTCTTTTCCTCTCTGCCTCTGCCTGCGGCTGGTGTACCTGGAGACCTATGCACTTGGCATAGTGAGGACTCAGCTGAGTTGGCCTCACCTCGGCCCTTCGGTGTGCAGATCTCTGGAGTCTTAGTGGACTACCGTATCTAGTGCCTGCCTAGGCAGTGTGCCCCGCAGTCTCTGCTGTGGGCTCCCCCACCCTTTGCTTCAGTGTGCCTCCCAACTCTTGGCTACCTCCCCACAATCCCTAGCATGTGTGTCTGTCACATAAAAGCTAGAGAGGACGTAGGGACCTTCTCCTGCTCTCTCTTGCCGAAACATGCCACACCACTGTTTTTTTCTGTCATGTCTGCCATGTTAGCTCGTGGGCACCCTGCTAAGCAGTTTCTGAACAGGAAGTGAGAAGAAGCCCCCTTTACTTTTGTTGCTCCTTTGTACTATCTGGGCTTCTTTTCTTTTCCTTCACTTTCACCGCGAGGATCAAGTACAGGGAGGTTGATGTCCTACTTTCCCGAATCCCTGGTTATACTTCTCTCCTCATTCGTGGCTTGCAAACCTCTCCTTTCCCTTGCACAGTCGGTCGGAGGAGACCTTCCCCCCTGTGTTACAGCCTCATTTTCCAACCTTGTGAACTTCTTACCTCTAAGTGGTTCATTCACTTCTCTTCTTTGGGGGCAATGAGCCTTGTGATTAGCGTTAACAGTGGAAGAAGTGCAGAGAAATAAACCAGTGTATAGGTAAAGGATAATAAATCAGGAAATATTAAAAACACCTTGTCTCATCACTCCATAGTGTGGTAATGAAGATCAACTGCAATCAAGTACAAGGAAATACTTTGTGGTTATAAAGCGGAGGCAAACATGAATTGTTATTACTTGAATCAGAACTTAGCCACTTGGTCTTGTCATTAAAAGAGGTTTGACTCCTTATTTATTTTAAAAAAAAGGGTTCCTTCTTTTATCTATCATTTTTAAGGAGAAAGTGTTCAGTTTAAACCTTGACTTTTTCTTCCTCTGTGCTGGTCAAAGGTGTGAGTTTATATCGCTTTTCTTGAATTCGGTAGTTTCTCATGGTCATTTTGATTTTCATCAGTAGAAACGAAAAATGTGAATTCCAAATATTTTTATTTGATATTTTTTCCCTATAGGTTAGAGGTAGGAAAAGTCCACAAGGTAGCCAGAGAAGATCTCATCTGCTAGCAGGAACTATTTCTTCACAGGGTCCGGAACTGAGGTTAAACCTTGAGGATGCTGACTGTGCTTGTTGATAAATATATAGGAAAGGAAGAATATTTCTAAGTGATGAAAGAGGGACCAAGAGAACTCTCAAAACTCAATTCCTCCCAATAGGTGAGGACAATCTGTGCCGATGTTGAATAAAAACTAGAATTGACATTTACTTAACACTTTATAGTTTACAGGTTTTTTTATTTGTTACGTCTCATTTGAGCAAATAAAAATCTTCTAAGAGCAATATTATTATCATTCCCATTTTATAGATGCAGCCAGACTCATCCTGATTTGGTTATATTTTGACTATTACTTTAGTTCAACGTGATCTTTATTTAGCCAGTTCCTTTACTTTAAAATGTGCACATCCAGAGGAATGCCAGCTCTGCTCACCTTGAAATACAGAAGGTGGGAGAATTTCTTGTTGCACCTTGAAACCCTTCAACATGGGGCAACTGTAGAGATGAATACGATTCCTATCACCCTTCATTGTCAAAGCTCACAACAGGTGGAAAACTACTGTATAGTCAACATATCCACCAATAAAATCTATAATTATGTAATTTGGAAACAATGTTTCTATGGCAATATAGTATTTACCTGAGCAGTAATTATGGCAGTGCAAATGTGTTAATGGCTGGTTAGAGAAATCACACCTGTTGCTAAGTGGGTTGCAGTTACTATCTTCTCTTTGCCGAATTTTATTGCTCAGATTATATGTTCTTTGTGGGTCATCATCACCACTTTAATCATTTATTATTTACTGAGGGCATGTAATAGGCAAAGGGGGTGATATTTGTCAGGTTTTAAATGAAAGGAAAAAACTGGCTTTGGGAGTGTGAGGTGGGAAGCTTTTCCAAGCACGAGAGCTGGTGTGGGAAAAGGGGACATGAAGCTGGATTGTATGGAGCAAATGAAGAAACTGAAAAGTGATTTTAAGTGAAAGGTCATGGGGAAAGAAACTTCTTGCATAATTGGGAGTAGGAAAGAAAAGAAGTAGGAAATAGTATAAAGGAAGTAGGATGAAGGAAGAAATAGGAAATAGGAAAAGGAAAAGAGGGAGACCAAAGCATAATATGAGAGAGAGGGGATACTGTGAGATCATTTATCCATTCACTCATTAAACAAGAACTGAAAATCTGTTATGAATCTGGGAGCTCTGAGATGTTAATATCTTTTAATGGAGAAGGTAAGTTCCAAAAAGTTAAGCGAGTTGACACAGCCAGTAAACAGTTGACCTTAACTTTGAATCAGAGCTTTGATTCTGAGGTCTGTGTTCTTTCTACCATGCTGATGCTGCTATACCTCACAGAGACCTTGTTTTTATCCGTTTTCTTATAGTTTTTTACATTTCCTGAATTGAAAAATAGTTTGAAAAGAAGTAGATATATGGAGTTCTAGGTGCTGGAGAGACTGAAAACACTGCTAAGCTTGGTTGGAAGGAAATCGTTACTGAGAATAACTTTTTGGTAATCATTTCACAATGTATATGTATATCAAATCATTACATTGCATACTTTACATGTAAACAATTATATTTTTCAAGTATTCTTCAGTGAAGCTGGAAATAAAAAACAGAATAACTTTGAATATTGAGTGGTGGAAGTGCTGGAAATAGGGTTGGGATGTTTTGAGGGCAAACTTGAATGGTTGAACAAGGCAGCTAGGAATGATCCAGGAACCTGATCATTATTGGATTGTTTTCTTCTCCTTCGATTCATTTGTAGATGTGTAAGGCTTTTGAAGAAAATTCTTATCAGCTGCATATTTTGATTTAATAATTATTTTATCTTCAATTATAACATATGAGGATGGCTTATTAAATCACAAAGCTAAAGCTCAGTATTTTTATAAGATAATTCTTGACAAAATATTATCTGAATAGACTAGAGTCATTTTTTTAAGTTGGTGAAAAGAAATGTCCTCCCAAAGGAACTGCTCTCAACCTTAACGCAGTGTGTCAACCTGACAAATTAACAAAAACACATTGAATAGTGTAACACTGGAAATTTGCAAGTGCCAATTTGATCTTCACGGCAAATTGCCCAAAGAGATTTGGTGTTTTTTAACTTAACGAGTCAGTATCTTCTGTAATCTATAAATGACCTTCAAGCAGAAATAAACTTTCCATCTGAACTTCCTTAAGTAATTTTAAGAATCGTTCAAAAAGGGCCTAATAGCAAAATGAAATGGGAAGTCATTTGTCTAAATAAATCAGCTCCCAGTTTCTCATATATTTCAACCATAATTTTTATAAATAAATAGAAGGTGTTGTCTGCTCATTTCACATTATCTGTTCATCACCTTTTTATTGTCTGTGACAGCCCTGTGCTGGTTAGAGGCACAGTTCAGCTCCTTTGAATCAAAGTATGCCTTATACATAGTGGCTCCCTTGCATACATGAACACTTAGGAATCATTTACCAATTATTACTATGGACACTCATGAAAATTATGTAACATATATTTCCAGGTGGTTCTCCACAATTTGTGTTTAGTTGCCAGTGTCTTTGTAACACTACAATAAGTTAACTAGATGTTGCAGAGGTCTTCTTGTCCCAGATGCCAAATTTTCTTTGATGTATTGCATACTTATTATCTTCAATGCACTTGGCACTGTGTATCTTGAAGTTGGAAATTCATGGGTTATTATTTGTAATTGCTTAGGGAAGATTTACAGTCTCATTTAGGAGGTGCATCCAAAGAAAAGGAAACAAAGAGGTAATCATTTAAGCCAATGCATATTCAGATGCCAAGCTGTGTGCCCAGGAGATCAGAGGAAGGAGAGGCCAGATTAAATTCAAATAATCTATGAAGTGTGCCTTGAAGAATGCTGAGCAATGAACTCAGGACATAATAATGGGCTTAATGAATATTAGTTGAATAAATGAATTGGGAACAAGGAACAATGGTGGGAAGGGCACGAGCAGCCCCGGCAAGGGGCCTTCCTTTCGATGCTGCCTGGGTGTCCGTATGTGGATTTGTACTCCTCAGGGATTTTTATTTCCCCCCAATAATTGCTCTGTCTGCTCTCTTATCTTATTTCTAACAAATGCACAAACCTCCCCACTCCTGCTTGAAAGGCCTCCAATTATTCCCATGTGTCTCGTGGTTTAACTTTTAGGAGTCACCTCCATGTGCTCTCCCTTCCCTTCACAGGGACTGAACCTATAAAACACAGTGATTATCCCAGCTCCACAGAGAAGGAAATTGGAACTCAGCGATGTAAGAAAGCCAGCTGGGAAGTCTATGCAGTGACTGTGCCCACATCTCCAAATTATTATTTTTTAGTGGAAGATCATTGAAAAAAAATTGCCTCTGCAGTGAAATAAGTTTAGGAAGCACTGCATACCCTCACCTTTGTAGATTTTAAAGAGCGCATTACCGTGTTACAGTCTCTGAGAAGCTCTGTCATAAAGAGTCCTGTTAAAGTTTATTTAATGCAACATTTCACCTAATTTACAATCACAAATCTTTTTATCCCATTATCAGTTGTGTTTCCCAGAACACCTGAGCATATATTTCAACTTACTTCACCCTTAACATCACTCTAGAATCGCTTCAAACCCCAGCCTCCACCCTCCTCTCCTACCATTTTAAAACTTACAGACACTCTTGTCTTAAAAATGCTCCCCCTTTGTGCCAATGTATCTGACTCCTTTTCCAGGATATTATGGGTTGAATTGTGTCCTCCCCAAAATTTATATGTTGAAGTCCTAACCCCCAGTACCTCAGAATGTGACCTTATTTGAAAATAGGGCCATTGCAGATGTAAGTGGTTACATTAAGATGAGGTCTTACTGGAGTCGGGGGCTCTAACCCCTAATATGAGTGGTATCCTTTTTTAAATAGGAAATTCGGACACAGAAGTGCAAACAGGGAGAATGTCATGTGAAAATGAAGGCAGAAATTGGGATGTTGTTTTATAAGACAAGACCCAGCAACAATTTCAGCACATCACTGGATATTAGAAGAGAGGTGTGGAACAGATTCTCTCTCACAGCCCCCAGAAAGAACCAATCCTGCTGACACCTTGATTTCAGACCTCTGGCCTCCAGAACTGCGAGACAATTTCAGTTGTTTATGCCCCCCAGTTTGAGGTACTTGTTACAGCAGTCTGAGGATACTATACACAGGGCATATCCTACACTCACTTTTCCAGAATGTTCCTCCCTCCACTTTTAACTGCTGAATTCCCCAGACCTTAGCACCAGTGTCCCCTCCTCACTGACGCTTCCCTTGACTTCCCCAGCAAAACAAATTGCCCTCCAACCTGTACTCCCACAGCACTTTGTTTATTTCCCAGTTGGTTTGTAACCCCCTTGGAAATGGTCTTATTCCTCTTTGTATTCACAGCACTTAACAGAATGGCGGTCACCCTTAGTTAGGCTCCCAGTAAATGTGTTTGAGTGAACAGCTGAACGATAAACGGATTCTGGTGTTTTTTCTCCTGACTTACTGTGCGTCACAGAGCAGTGGGCTGGTAGGCATGCTGGCTTGGTCTGAGATGGCACAAAGAGCTTTAGATGCAGTAAGTCCAAGTGTAGTATGAAGTGGTCATTAGCATCTCTTGACAATGCTTTGCTAGAGGCTCAGATGAGATCAGCATGTTATGAGCACATTATGATGTGGTCCTACTGCAGATGCCATTAGATCAAAGTATCCTGGCTCCTAGCATCCAGTTTCAATTTCATATTGATGCCTGGGGGGATGAGGCTGCATATTGTAGGGCAAATGCTTCATGGTTTTAATTGGAACGTTCAAGACTCTTAATACCCAAGATGGTTCTGATGTGAGATGCAGGAATTTTTTATTAGAACCTTTGGTATGGATTTATTTCTTTCCCACCAAAATAGGGGGAAAAAGCTGATTTTCATAGTTATATTGAAAGGAAATTTATCAAAATTTGTATATTAATAATTGTTACTATATCAGAAATGGATTTCTGATTAGAAAGATGATTTACGTATAATTGTGTCTTGTTATTTTACTCTGATATTCATGCATATTTTGTTTTTGAGAAGTATATTTTGCCAAATTTATATAGTAACTTTACAAAGCAAAGCACCCATTTTGTTTCAGGATACTAAATTTGACTCCTAGGGTAATTGCCTGTCCCGGTTTTCTAAGGATGGTCCAGTTCAGTACTGAAATCCCTGCATGCTTCAGCTATGGGCAGTCTTGGACAGTTGGTCACTATTTGCAACCCAAATTTTGAATTTTTATGTAGTTTAGGTGATGCTACAACTTCAATTCAAAAGTATTTGTGAGAACTTCTATTGCACTGCGCACTGTGAGAGACAAGAGAGATGAAACATGGACCTTACCTTTAAGCTTCAAATCTAGTGAGCATAGTGTAGGCCACATACAATGAAAGTTGCAAGAGAAATACAACACACAATTGGGCTTAGAAGGAAATAGCTTTCTGATTGTTGAACAGGGCATGAGGTCTCGTTTGAAAATGACCTTGAAGGATATATAAACTTTTGAAAATAAAATATCGATATTTGGTCGGGGGAAGGAGATAGAAAAAATATTACTTTAGTTTTGGGGATAAATTTTTTTTTAAATTATTAGTTAACTGATGACTAAGTTCAGCTCCTCCATCACCAGATTGTGAACCTCTTCAGAGGTTCACATGGTATTTTGTAATTATGAAAAATAATACTCCTTTAATGATCAGTAAAATTCATAGATAAAACGCTATCTCACTATCTTTATATGTGTGTCTATTCTTTTTTAAAAAAATTTAACTATCTTAAAGTTCACATAATATAAAATTTTCCATCTTAACCATTTGTAAGTGTGCAGTTCAGTGGCGTTAAGTAAATGTACATTGTAGTGCAACAGTCACCACCATCCATCTACACAACTCTCTGAAACTCTGTATCCACTAAATAATAACTCCTGTTTCCCACTCCTCCCAGCCTCTGGCACCACTGTTCTCTCAGCCTCTGGCACCACCAGTCGCTATGAATTTGCCTACTGTAGGTACCTCATGTAAGTGGACACATACAGTACTTGACCTTTTGTGATTGTCTCATTTCCCTTAGCATCATGTTCTCAAGGCTCATCCATATTGTAGCATGTGTCAGAATTTCCTTCCTTTTAAGGCTGAATAATATGTCACTGTACTTATAGACCACATTTTGTTTATCCAGTAACCTGCCCATTAACATTTGGGGGCTTCCACCTTTTGGAATAATGCTGCTGTCAACATGGGTGTAAAAATATCTCTTTGAGCCCCTGCTTTCCACTCTTTGGGGTATACTCCCAAAATATAATTTTCATTCTCAACCTTATAATAGTAAGCGACTAACAATTCAGTGTGCACCAGTGTTTAAAGTATTATCTCATCGACACTCCTCTTTGCAATGTTGGGACTGTTTCTCCGTTGCCGGCTGACTTCCATTGAGGGCCCGCCCCAGCTGGCTTCCATGAGGCATTAGAGGGAGCTGCAAGGCTGGAGAGGGAGGAAGGTCCTCCTGTCTTTATTCCCTGTTGACTCCCTACTTACTTTCAGTCTTGTCAGTGTCCCCCCAGCCTCTTTCTTCAGCAGACAGCATTGTTCATTCTGAGCAGAATTTGAATTCATTTTGCCATCTTCCCATCACTCACAGAACCAGCCTCATGAGTTCTCCCAGGAACTCTGGCCCAACCCCAGGGGCCCTTTCTCCAAGGTTGGAGACCCCAGCATCATTACTATTGCTTCCTTCTCAGGGCATCTTCCAAGCGTCTAAGTGTTGACAAGTTCAGCCTCTTTCTTTTTTTCCTCCAGCCTCGGGGGTGGTTGTTGCTTCCTGCAGTTGCTACTGCCTTGCTATCTTAGCATTCTCTTTTTGCATGTTCAGTTATTTAGTTAATAGTTCTTTATATTAAATTCTTTCTGTTGAAATAACCAGCCTGTTTTTATCTCCTGACAGAACCTTGATGATATATTGTTTGCTGATTACCTTGATCCGCATTTTCCTCTAGTTTTTATTTATATTTTCTCCTAAATCCATTTACATTTTTATTTAGAGAGTGTGTGGAGTTTCCAAAATTCTGGCCACGTTTCATATAATTTAAATTCATTTCTCTGAAATCCTTGTCGGTGTCACTGTGGCCGTTTCCTGCATGAGTTTCAAGTAAATGTTTGACACCTTCTCTAGAGAAGTCCAGCTTGTTTCCTAGAGCTGGAAGGTCTTGAATGCCTGACTGTAGATAGATCTAAACTAATCCTGGGGACTTGCCTGGTGGCGCAGTGGTTAAGAATCCACCTGCCAATGCAGGGGACACGGGCTTGACCCCTGGTCTGGGAAGATCCCACACGCTGCGGAGCAACTAAGCCTGTGTGCCGCAACTACTGAAGCCTGCGCACTGAGAGCCCGTGCTCCGCAGCAAGAGAAGCCCCTGCAATGAGAAGCCCGAGCACCACAACGAAGAGTAGCCCCCGCTCGCTGCAACTAGAGAAAGCCCATGCGTAGCAACAAAGACCCATTGCGGCCAAAAACAAACAAACAAAAAACTAGAGTATATTTAAAAATAAAAAAAATTTAAAAAATAAAAATTAACTAATCCCGTTGAAGAGCTTCCTTCTGAAGACCATTTGATTGGGCAGGAGGATGGGGCTCTAAAATGCGCTCTTAGGGACATTTAACAATTCTGGCTTTTTATGGTGCTTTTACTATTTTTTATTATTTTTATCCAGATATAGCAGAGTTCTCTTAGAGTAGGATTGTTTATACACCTACACATGTTTATACATGTGCCCACTGCCTGGCTAATTTAGAAAATGATCCTAGTAAGAAGTTTTTTCCTGGACTAGTCTCTGTTAAGCAAGAAGGAAAACATCGGGCAAGATGTCTGTGAGCACGAAGAACATCCATGGCGTTGGGCACATCTCGAGGGCACTTCAGCGTCCTGTCACTAGCAGAATGCAAGGTTGACTCACACTTAGCTCAGGGATGGGCGCCAGCTGTGCTCAGCCATTGTGTGGGGAGACCCGCTAGCACAGTAACAACTTTCATCATCTAGCTTTATACACACCAGGCACTTTTATTAAGTTTTTATATACATTATTGCTGTTTATTCAAGTCAATATATATTATCCCCGTTCTATATGAGGTAAATGAGGCTTAGAGTGGACTTAACTTTGAATATGCAAAACTGGAGCCAGTGTGATTGCCGTGTACTGAGGCCTTGTTGCTTTCACCTCTGATTCCTAAGCAGCACATGTGGCCGTCAAATGAACGGTTCTGATATTAAGGTTTTCGAAATAAACAAATTGTAAATAGGCTTTTGTAAAAATCGCAGCATTTACGGAGTAAAGTTTACATATAAATGTATATTATATATAAAATTTGTAATATCCATATATATCATATCTATAACAAGAAGTGTGTGTGGTGTAAATTTTCGGCATGATAGGGTCTCTGGGCTTGTCTGTATAATCTTGAACAGGACAGTTCATTCTCTTCAAGTGAGTTTCCTCATCTGTAAAATGGGGATAAAAATATCTGACTCATTGGGTTGTTGTAATGTAACTGAATTGATTTTTGTAATGTTGCTGGCACAGTGCCTGGCATATCATATATTCTCAATAAATACTAGTTCTTTCCCCTTCACTTCAGGCTATCAGGGCATAAAAGAAAATGGGATAAAGTATGTGAATGTGGGCCATAAGCTGTAAAGATCATCACAAATTTAACATCTTCTTATTATAAAGCTGGATTATTCATGGAGTCAAAAATGCAAAAAGTTAATTATTCTGAGAACAATAAGATGCAACTTTCAATTATCCAGAATGATGAGAAAAAGGTTCAAATGGATAATCCAGAACAAAAGACTATTAGTTAACAGAGTAAGGAAATTAGACTGCATTATATTCATATATTATTACCTCTTTAAACTCCGCTAAGCACCAATTAACATACAGTTGTTTCCAGACAGGAGGCAACAGAGAACAGTGAGCAGAGACATGATGTCTCCTCAGCTGAAGCTCCTCATCTTTGTCCAGAGGTGCCTTCCAGCTTCCTCACCCTGAGGGTGACTGTTCTCTCGAGGTCTTCCCATGGAGGGATTTCAGCTTAACTCACATCCGGCCGTTGGCCAGTTCAATAGAACCTGGTGCGCTGCTGGCCTGTTTGCTCTTAGTTAGTTCCTTCTCTTCTTTGGCCCTGTTCTGCTCAGTATTGTAGGCAACGACATTTCCCAGACTCCCATGCAACTGACTTCCAAGTAGTTTTGGCCAGCGAGAGGCACTGGAGAAGTCTGGAAGGTGGAAGGAGGGGGAAAGTGAGAGTATTCTTCCCATTTCCCTCTTCCCTGGGTGGGTCTCCAGAGCTGGCAGCAGCTGCATCTCCCTCACAGCTCCAACTCCTGCTAGGAGAACCTCTCTCTAAGCTCTCAAATGCCACCCTCACCTACAGTTCTGTTTCCTGTAGGTAGCCTGCTACTGGACTCTGGGAACACCACCCCTGCCTATTGTCACTCTAGGCTTCAGGGTCACAGTGGTTTCTTGATGCTGCTATTGCAAGTTTTATCACAGTCCCCGGTTTGCCTTCTCAACTTTTCATCACCTTTGTAACCAATTCTTGTATTCAATTCCCTTTGTTGAAGGACCTGGAGAGGATTTTTTGTTCTGACTGGATACTGTGAAATGCATCTGGGGATATTCTGGGATAGACCCCTTATATTGGTGGGAAGTGGATGGTAGGGGTCACATCTCATTCCCACACCAGCTCCTACTGCCCCTGCTTCACTTTACCCCACAGGGGCCCATTCTCCTCCCAGCTCTGGGAGATATCATGTTCCTTCCTGCTGGGTGGATATAGAACAAACATGTCCCTTGGTTTTTAAAAATCACGAACAGCTGGCCATGCTGCACGAGCAGCAGAAGGCTGAGTATTAATAACAGAATTTAGTGAAGCAGTCACATTAAACTTACAACAAAATGAATGTGCCATGTATTAATGATATGCAGAAACATCACTGCCCTGCTCTGGAGAGTGGTGGGGCATGTGACTGGTTAGAAATGGCTGCTGGCTGACTGACACTATTTCTTTTACTTTCACAAAACGTAGCCAATATTTCCCAGGGTTTTTGCTTTAATCTCTTTAGTTTCCTGGCCTTTGTAAACAGCATCAATGCTTAGATCCTTTCCTTAATTCACTGTATGTTTTCATTTTCATTATAGACAGACACGCATTGAGTACACTATTTTGGTGCTGACATCCCACCTTGTATGTGTGTTTCTTCTCCTCCACACATAAGAAGGGCCCTCAGGCACAGAGCAGCAGCCACCACAGCAGTTGTAGTGTCAGAGTTTCTGCAGGGTTTAGGGAAAGCCATATTTAGGGCTATTGATGTCACAGGCATTATTTAATCTTCACAATAGCCCTGCAAAGCAGGTAATATTAGTATTTCTGTTTTAAGCTGAGTCTCTGAGAGGTTAAGTAATAACTTTACCCAAAGTCATACACCCTGTAAGACGTAGAGGTGGGATAACATCCCAAATTTGCCTGACCCCAATAAAATATGTTCTAAATTTCTGCAGGAAACATGGCATCAATGCAGGTGAAATTTACAAAGTTAGATAAAAGATAACTTCTAGATAAAATTAAACAGATCTTCTCCTTTTATTGTCTCTGCCCAATATCCTCCCCAAGTCTTACTCTCCCAGGTGACCCCACAGGTACAGTACCACTTGGCACTTGAAATCAGATCACTAACATCCATCTTCATGTGCAATTGCTTCCTCCAATGAAGCAGACGTTGCATGATAATATACTTCGGGTGGAAAGCAATTCTTCATGAGCTGTATCCGATTCCACACCTCTCTGTGGCACACACAAGTGTATTTCTGACTTTCTCTCCCCTTGTCCTTTTCAGAAGCAATCTACCAGGGAGGGGGGGAGCTGTCAGCAGACCCACGCTGTTCAGCTATTCTCAGAATCCATTACTAAAGTCAGACTCATCTTCTCTCCTATTCAGAGACCTGCCTGCTAATTCTAAAGAGGAGAAGGTGGAGGGCTATGAATCCCTTCAATTACTTGTTTCTGGGTGAACATGGTTCAAGGAATGCTAATGGTACCTTGTCTAAATACCTTTTACAAGAGACAGCATGAACAAAAGTCTGAATTCTCATCCTCAGGGGCTCCAGTCATGCTTGCCAAAATGTAGATTCAAAGGACACCCTCCCCCCCAATACCTGCAAGGCTGTCCCCCAGTACCTGGATTTCAACTCTGTTGTCCATAAAGACTTTTTCCCAAGCTAAAAGAATTTTCTTTATTGATATGTCTTTCTCTCACCTCTCTTTTTCTAATTGTTTCTGCAACTTTCTAAAATGTGGAAGTGATGAAAATCCTGTTCTCTAGGGTTACAGTTATTTTCCCTTTCTAATCCATCAGTAAAATGAGATTTAAAAAGCAAAATTATATTCTTAAAGATCAGTTAGTGAGACATTTCTCTTAGAAATACATTTTTTTCCCCATTCCAACTTTAAACTGCTGAATATATTTCTGGGGAATCTAGTTAAATTTTGTTTTTTAATCTTAAAATCTTAAATTTGTAGAATTTGGAGTGGAAGATCATCTTAAATTTATAGAATTTGGACTGGATGTCCCATCCCTGGGAGAGATGGAACAGTTTCCCTTGAGTATCAGGATGCAACTGCAAACCCTCTTCCTTGCGGAGGAGAGAGAAAAGTCAGGAACATTTTCCTCCTCCTTTTCATTTCTCCCCCCTTAATTTTTATCTCTGTCTTGTTTCCTTTCCATATTTATTCCCCTCCCCTTTCTACTTGATCACATTCTGCAAGAACATTATTAATAAAAACATTTTGTAAAGGATGAAGGACATACAGCACCAAATCTGTCATAAGTGGCCATTAAATTATGCTTCTTCAAATATAATTTTACAATAATATAATTGTAAGACTGGATGAATCAGAAGTAGTCTCTTGTTAGGACAACTTTTTAAAAAGATTAAATCATCAATGTAGGTCAAACTTTAAAAGTTTAAGCCACCACTTACACAACCTGTAGAAAAGCTTGGTAAAACAAGGATGTACAACAGAGTTTAAGACAAGGGAGTGGTTATGTTTCATCAAACATTTCTCTGTGTTTCAAAGTCTGGTGTGTCTTATGAAGAACTGAGTTTCCTTGCTATAGTATTCCCATATATTTTCCCTGAAGAGCATTCTTTTCTGTTTTATTTGGTTAATAAATGGGTACTTCCTGGCTAGAGAAAAAGAGAAAAGTTTCCTGAGAAGTTTCCCGGCTGTCCATCAAGTAGTCAGTGTCTTTACGCTGCAGCTGAATTGTCTACTAGGAAAATGGAAATGGGAGCCTGCCCACCAGAGACTGTCACTCATTTCTTTTACTTTGCATGTAGAATGAGTCCCACACTCTACAGGCTTTGCATGTAGAAAGAGTCCCAATCCTGGTTCTGTACCCCAGTCTAGTTTCCGTCACGTGATGTCTTCCACCAACAGAACCAACCCACCAACAGGGGTTGCTCCAGTAGTTGTACAACACCTAGAAGGAGCCTGTGAGAACTGGAACTAATTTAGACAGGGGCAGAATTGTTTGGCATCAACCCTTGTCTCTAGGTGCCTTCCTCCTCCCCATTTTACAGACCCAGGGTGTCCTTCTCTAGGCTTTATCTTCTCCTGTTTGAACTTTTCTAGGTAATCTGCTCCTCTTATCAATCCAAATTTGTTTGACCTATGAACCGTGTCTCAGGGGCCTTACTGGGACTCTATGAAGTCAACTGAGTCTGTGAACTAACAATAATCAATGAGTTACCCCTTGAAAGTAACACAGTTTTATTTTAACTTGATTCATTTAAACAAATATTTATTGGCACCTAACGTGTATCAGACACTGTGTTAAATTTGAGTGTATAACAATAACCAGGAAGATATGGACCCTGACCTCACGGATCTGAAGTCAAGAGTGAACAGGAAACATGAAATGCAGACAGTGTGATAAGATCTCTGATGAGGGACATTGGCCAGAGTATACAACTAGTGGACCCAGACTTGTGGAGTCAAGAGGGCTTCCCAGAGATAATATCTTCTGGGACCTGAAGAGTGGGCACTTAGTCAAGCACAGGAGGGGCCTCAGAGGAGAGAGTGGTTCTGAGTGAATAAAAGGGAGCACAGTGCAGGGCAGGAGCCAAGAAATTCGATGTTGCTGGAAAGCGGAATGGGGAGGGCAGAGTGGTGAGAGCAGACACAAACGGGCTTTCCTTATCACCTGCATTAGCCAAAGGAACTCTTTTCATGGTGGATGTAAGACCTAGTAGGAGACCAATTTTGAGAGAAGTGAATCTTTTGTGGCCCCTCCGTTCCCCAGTATGGAAGTGACCCTTTGTTCTAACCTCCATAATGGGCAGGCTTTGGCATAGACTCTCTGAGGGCTGTTTAGTTATTACATTCATGCATCTCTCAGCCCAGATGTGAGTGGGTTCCAACACACACCATTCACATGTGAACAGCCAGAGAAGGCTTCCCAGATCATAGGCAGATTCCTTAGACATGGGAAACCCTGCTTCTTTTCCCCTGGTACTAGAGATGTCAGTATGATCTGCCCCTCCTACAACTCCTTAGAAAGAAGCTGTCCCACTCATAGGCAGAGCTCACTGCACTCCTATGTCCTAAACTAAGCAACCCTGCCTGTGGTTCGCAGTGGAAGGGTTCAGAGCTGTGCAGCTGATGGAAGGGAAGCCAACCACAGGTTGACTTGTGCAGCATGGCTCAAAAAATGAGCTGGGAAGTGGAGAGGCTGGACAAATGGAATTCAAGATGGAAATATGCTTTATGTTTTAGTCTGGAGCATAGTGAGACCAGTTCATGTGTAAGTCAAAATTCAGTGGCAGTTATTGCAAGGATCAAATAAATTAATGTATGTGAAATACTGAGAATAGTACCCCCCCTCCCCCCACAGGATATACTCAATAAGGATTAACTATTACTACTTTTGTATCTTGATGTTGGCAACATGGCCAGAAATTGCCTTTTGGCAGAGAGAGGCACGTGGAGCAAGCAGACGCGTAGAGGGAAAAACTGAAACGCCGAGAGAGAGAGGCCGGAACCAGGCCTGATACTAATTTAGTTTCAATTTCAAATCACATGCATCCCTTATATAGATGCCCTCTCCCTTAAGGTAACTTGGGAGAGAGTCTGTCCTTTATAGCTAAATAAACCCACTAAGAAACTCCCTAGATAAGGGAATGGATTGGGCAAAATGAGATACTGCTCCTAAACTGATTTGTAGCATTTGGGCACATAACTTCATGTCAAAATAATGAGCTAGTCTTAAGCCCTAAAGGTCTAGTGTATTTTTTTTTCACTCAAGTATATGTTAATCTATCAAGTAATGTAATAACTTCAGTGCCTTCCTCAGTACACAGATGAGCTGATACAATTCGGCCTGTGAATTTTCATAGCTCTTCTGCTTTGTAAAAGGTTGGAATAATGAACTAATTGAAGACTTTCCCCCAGAGGCCAATTCTGATGCAAGCCCCTTTGGCAGCCCAGCTCCAGGAGAGGCAAAAGGAATATTTGATGGTGTGTGTTATAGCCAAGACACTAACAATAGGTTAAATCATTTGAAACTTCCAGTTAAAGAGGAATAAAGTAAGTAGGAAAATAATAATGATCCTAACACTGCGAAATACTTCGTTATGAATGGAAATAAAAACATAATTTTCTTTTTTTTTTTTTTTTTTTTTTTTTTTTTTTTTTGCGGTACGCGGGCCTCTCACTGTTGTGGCCTCTCCCGTTGCGGAGCACAGGCTCCGGACGCGCAGGCCTAGCGGCCATGGCTCACGGGCTTAGTTGCTCCGCGGCATGTGGGATCTTCCCAGACCAGGGCACGAACCCGTGTCCCCTGCATCGGCAGGCGGATTCTCAACCACTGCGCCACCAGGGAAGCCCAAAACATAATTTTCTTAAAACTGAAATAAGGATTATGTTCTCAGATGAGAGTCAGAATGAGATGATGGAACAGGATAAGCAACCCACTTGGCACAGAAGGAGAATCGCAGCAGCAGAGGAGGGCTAGCTAAATAGACAAATAATTGAGACTTACGTTTCAGTCAGAATCGTCTGCCTCCAAAGCATGACTTATGCTTTTGAGCAGTGCAGTCAATCTTTTGGTGTCTGAATTCTGTCTTCCTTCTCGGGTTTATCTTCACTCAAATCACCATGCTGTAGTTAAACTGCATCTCATTTCAGGGGGCTGTTCCTGTTTTCCTGTGGCTGGTGATTATCATCTTAAATGAACTTACTTGTTGCAGAGTTCAGGGTGAGGTTGTCATCATAGTTCTTAGAAAGGGGCTTCTTCGCTTGTGCCAAAACTGGTGCAGCCACTATACTTTCTTTGTGGAGGTTTTCGTAGGGAGCTTTTCAAGCCTTCACATAGGAAGAGAGGCTCGAGCAATGATCTCCCTGTTATCTGCTGCATGACTCAACCTCTAATAACGTTTTGCCAACACTGCTTGATCTGTTCCCCCAACTTATTGATTTACTTCTTTTTGCTTGAGTATTATAAGCAGATCCCAGACATCTCATTCCACTCATAAATATTTGCTATGCATAAAATGGATCAAATTACTTTTTAAAAAACAGAAAGGAAACGTTGAAAAATATTGTCTTCCACCACTGCATTCCAAGTGTTCAAATTTTACCCCTCTTTCAAGGCCTACTTCAAGGTTACTAGACTCCCTCTCCAAAGGGATGCATCATCTGACCTAAACACTTGAAAATTCATTTTCTGCTCTCTTGTAGCATGTCTTGAGTTGACTTGATATAACATTAAATTTTGTATTTTTATTTAACTTCTCAGGAATTTATGTTGTTCCCAAAGTAGAATGAGGAAGCAATGTGGGATAAAGGAAAACACTCAGACTTAGAAAGTCCCAGGTTCCGACTGAGGTTCTGTCATTTTACGTAAGTCTTCTGAGCCTCAGTTTCCACAGCTGTCAAATGCAGATGAAATCAGCCCTGTTACATTGCAAGAGACCCACATTTTAATTTGCACTTATTTTAACAACCTAATTTAAAAATCTGGGATCGTATTTAAAGTATGAAATACATCCAAGCTGCATGAATATATTTCAGCAAGATCAGAAGCACTGACTGTGATTTTTTAATACAATAAAATAATATAAATCATACACACACATATACACACGCACACGCACACACCAGATTCTTGTAAAGATTAAACGATTAAATGAGATAAGAAACGTGAAATGCCTCGTTTATAGCAGACTGCGATAAATGGTACCTAATATTATTAGTTTGTGACCTTCTGCTTGGAAGAAGAGCCAGTGTCTTACAAAACTTGTTTCTTTCTCATTTTTTTCACAGGGTTTAGCCCTGTGAATTGCACACAATTGGGATAAGCTCAGTTAATATTTGGTTCTTTGATTTGTTCATATACCAGCTAGACTAATGTTTAAAAATTAGAAAAACATAGGACTTGGAATATGGAGTATTTTCTATGGTATCTGGAGAAAAGTTTTGATATGATTTAGAGTCACAGATCAAAGGATGAGACAGGATGTGTCCTGAGGGTCCGGTATGAATCGTATTCCAGCCACACACAAACAGGGATTTTTAAACTTGCCTCGGGCCATAGAAAAGGACCTCAGAGCTGTAATTCAGCACATGGTGATAACATTCTGATTTATGTTTCTCTAACCTCTTCCTCAAGGTATGAAAGAATCTACTGGGCAATTTAGCAGGAAACATAAGATAACCTTACCAAGGTCCTTGTGTTCTGTTAATCCTCCTTCAAACATGCTAGCAATTTCCAAAGTCCCATCACATTGGATTCATGTAGTTTCAGCATAAACATCTTAGAAAGACTTGTGAACCAGACCAAGGACTCAAATGATCTCTCAGATCAACGTGTTTTGCACGCACACGTGCTGTCTAGGGATATGTGCCCATAGCCTTAGTGAGCCCTGCTAGGTAACTGGAGATTACTCTGTTTATAACACAAGTCTGCACCTAAGGAAAACATAAGTAAGTGTAATTGTCAGCAGTAAATCTCAGGTGTTCTGACCCTCCATGCTCTTTATCCTCTACCAGCAACCCAGAACTCCGTGCTGCTTCTCCAAGGGCTGCTGGGAGGGGCCTCTGGGATTTCCCTGGGGGATGGAAGGCTGGAGCCTACAGGCTGGTGACAAATTGCGGTTTCATATTATTAGCAGATATTAGTTGAGGTTGGCAAAACCTCCCTCTCTCTGTCCCCCTCGCCTGTCAATATCTATTGATTCTCCACAGTGTTCATGGCTGTATTTAACTTTCCATTTTTCCCTTCTCCTCAGCCTCTCCCTGTTAACTGGGTTATTGTTCAACTCTGGGATGAAAAATGGAAGGACAGGACCCTGGATCCCTTTCCCCAGTCAAGCAAGGAAATTTAACTAGTGAGCGCATTGTTTTTAATGTGCTGAGAGCCACCGCACATTTCTCCACTGTAGACAAAATAATCAGAGGACAGAGAAGGGAGGGGCTTGTCAGAAAATGATCCTCAGCCTGAAGCTCATGAAGGCTCTTAACTTGAAAATTGGGGAAGACACAGGGCTGACAGTTCCTCCTTAGAGCGTTTCTTCCCAGAAGCAGGTGCACCGTGTCCGGCATTACTCTGGGGCCTCGGTAAGCATTCACTACGATACGAGGTGAGAGGACCGAACTCTGCACAGACAGAGATGGGAGTAGGTGGGGATGAATCAGAGGCGTAGGGGGCGGGCGCTTTCCTGATGTGACTCACTGCCCTGCTCGTGCCGCTGCCCTGACTCACGGCAGCCCCGCTGGTTTCTAAGGAGACCGCTGAGCACTGGGCAGCAGCAGGCTGCATGGACACTGTGCTTCTGTGGCCATGGATCCCGTTACCTAGTGACCCCCACATGTGGACTTGGTGGCTGGGGGCTTCCCAGGAAAGCCTTCATGTCTTGAAATGGCATTAGAGGGAGAACACAGAAAAAGAAATATTTCTAAGCTTATTCACAGACACACACCTGCTAGAAATGAAATCTTTTGTCTGCCCGCGATAGGCAATCGATTCATGCTCTTATTCATGCTCAATAGGCCACAGAGCTGTGCTGAACACCAGACACATTTGGAATGGCTGGGCTGGGGGCATGGGGGAAGGATGCAGGAATAAATAAATAGAAATAAATGAAAGATATTCCAAAAGGAAATGCAAGTCTACGGCATATCATTCATAGTTATGGCTCACGTGTCTAATACTACGTGACAGGCACTGAAAACAAGATGAACAAACCCAGTCCCTCCTCTTGCAGAGCTAGTGGGTCTGGTGAGGGTGGAAGGGGTGACCTTCACAGAGAGCAGCTCTTCTACTTCTCATAGCAGCTAAGATAGTGGGAGGGCAGATCGACCCAAAGTGAAACCCATCTCCTACATCACACAGATAGCACCTGAGGGAGACTTCTCCACTCCACCAGGCTGCTCAGAATCTAAATTAGCCTCATAAACCAGTGTAGAGGTCCTCATCCAACTTGATTCATTGGAAGAGCAAATTTAAAAATAATTATACTATTGTTTGCCAGTAAAGAGATGCTGCCACATACTGCAGAAATTTCTTCCCTTGAAGAGTGAACTATTTCCCCCGAATATCTACTTGTACATGTCAATAACTTCAAAATAATTTATCATAGGCAATAGAAAGGAAAGTATCAACCCAGTGAGCATTAAGATGATCATAAATTCTGAACTAGTGGATTTTAAATTTTAATGAGCTGTTATTAGGTATTTTGTTCCCTTAATTTTTTACGCCACTGACACTTTTCATCAAAATGGCTTGGAAACACTGTGTATTTTTAAAGGATAGGAAAATTATGAGGAACTAATTTTCCATTTAACCTTAAGTCCAGTAGACTTAGGTCTTTGCAAAGGAAGTATTTAATTTTACCATCAAAATCAACCTTTCACGGATTCAGAAGTTTTAAGAAAGTCTAAAGTAACCCAATCACTTTAAAATACATTTCTGAGAAAAAAGTAATTTTTTTTTCCTGGGGCCACATTTTAAATATGACTTGATATTACAGCTGTATGAATGAGAGTCTAAGGTACTAACTTCTTATATTCATTTCTCTGCATTTTCCTCAGAAACTACCCCTTGTTGAACAAGCCTATGATGTGTGCCAAGGATGTTCTTGCACCTTCTATTGGCCTGGGAAGCAGCAGGAATGGAACTTTGAATTGGATTGTTACTCCCTCCCTCTCTTCCTTTATTCCTTGCTCCCCTCCTCCCATTAATATCTGTTTTGAACTCCAGTGTTGACCAAATATTTAGATTTCTACATTTACTCCAGGTTTCTTTGGAAGATATGAATAAAAATGGGATCAAAAGTTCCTACCAAAGAGTCAAGACAGAGAGGATCCTTACAAATGAGTAGGAGAGAAGAGAGGAGTGGAGAGAGATGAAGTCCTATTCTTCATCTTTTTACAAGTGTCACCAACCCAGGAGCTGAGGGATCATACATTTACAAGATGCAAAGAGGGTGTTTACTCTTGGGGATACGGCAGGGTGTGAGGGAACCAGGCAGAGGAGACTCAAGAACATTTCTTCAGCACACTTATACTTTAAAATTACATATCATTTAGCAATGTTTGGTGCTAGATGTGGTTTTGTTGAGAAATAAAAAGGGCCCTTGTGGGACCAGGAGAAAGGAATAAAATTATTAGAGTTTATCAGAGCTAGATCTAGGCTTTCAGGGATAGGGATAAAGAGGAGGAGAACACACTGGATGTTCATTTTGGCATTCTTCTGCCCAGTCCAGAGGAGGGAAAGATGAAACAATTGAGAGGAAAAGACCAAGTCTAGAACAAAAGAACTTTCATTTTATTTCTGTTAGAAATATATGGATAGAGAATGGATGACTTAACAGGGTTAATTGGAAGATCAGGATGGTGGGGTCTTAATCGTGCTGTAGATTCTATAAACAATAGAAATAATGCAGAGTGCTATGGGAACAGAAGAAGATGACATGCCCTTTTGGAGAAAATTGGGGAAAATTTCATGAAAGATTGATAGATTTTGGAGTGTTGAACTAGGTGCTAGAGTATGAATAGTTTTACCATTGAGAGAAGAACATGAGATGAACGGAGAGTACCAGTCTCTTTGATAAAAGGACAGAGTTGGGAAAACATGTGTACAGATCTTCCTTGACTTACGATGGGGTTAAGTCTTGACTGACCCTCATAAATTGAAAATATCCAAAGGCAAAAATGCATTTAATACACCTAATATACCAGACACCTTAGCTTAGCCCAGCCTATCTTAAATGTACTCAGAACACTTAAATCAGCCTACAGTTGGGCAAAATCATCTAACCCAAATCCTATTTTATAATAAAGTGTTGAATATCACATGTAATCTATTGAATACTGTACTGAAAGTGAAAAACAGAACGGTTGTGTGGTCGAAGTACGATTTCTAGCACCAACATAAAGTTGAAAAATAGGAAGTCAACCATCATAAATTGGAACTATTTGTTGTTTCCGGGAGACATTGAATAGTGACTGCAATTAAAAACATGGGTTGAGGGCTTCCCTGGTGGCGCAGTGGTTGAGAGTCCGCCTGCCGATGCAGGAGACACGGGTTCGTGCCCGGGTCCGGGAAGATCCCACATGCCGCGGAGCGGCTGGGCCCGTGAGCTATGGCCGCTGAGCCTGCGCGTCCGGAGCCTGTGCTCCGCAACGGGAGAGGCCACAACAGTGAGAGGCCCGCGTACCACAAAAAAAAAAAAAAAAAAAAAAAAAAAAAAAAAAAAACATGGGTTGAGGAGGGAAGTTACAGCAAGGTGATGAGAGAAGAGGCTGAAAATATAGAGGCCGGGTTGTGAGATGTCCTGAAGGAGGCTGGCAGTGGGCAATAGAGAGCCATCAGGTTTTTTTTTTTTTCTTTTTTGGGGTGAGGGGAGGATAAACAATAAGTGTCTAGCATCAAATATCCATTTTCAATAACCTTTTGTAGGTGTGTGGAAGATGATGTGTGAGAGAACTCCTGATCCTTGAACTCTAGCTCCCTGTTGTAGGTTGGTCCCAGGAAGCAGCTTCAGAGATGGAGACCCGCGAGCAGGAAGTTTGGGGGGCTTGCCTTTAGGGTGCATGCCTGTGAGGGATTAGGCAGAGGGAGAAGTGCTGCTGCCATCATGATAAAGGCCTCAGTTTATTCCCGAGGGACCCCCGGAGCTGGGATGGCCATCCAGAGTTGAATCAGACTGGGCCAATGGGGTCAGGCCTTATCCCTGTATCAGTCAGTCACTGGATAAAGAAGAGGGGGGAGCTTGTTCAGCTGAAGCCAATCAGCTGGGGGAGTGAGTGTTTGTTTCAGTTCAACCCCATCCCTAGTCTGTCCAATCTCTAGAAATTGGCGCCACCAATTACCTCATTAATCATGCCAAAGCCTAGGGATTTCCTTGGCTTCTCTCTTTCATTTTTACCTCACATCAACTCCATCAAAAAATCCTGTCAGCTCTTCCTTTAAAGTGGTCCTCTACTTACAGTCCAAGTTCATTCATCATAATCCACACTCCCTCATCTTCCACTGGGACTCTTACAACAGACTCCCAGATGGCCTCCCTGCTTCCAGTCTTGCTTGCTTATAATCTCCTCTCTCTTCTCCATTTTATCAATCTGGAACCTAGTGAATACTCAGTACATGTTAAATGAATGCGTAAATGACCTCAGAAGATAGTGATCTCTTTAGCTACAGAGGGACCACTATTATGGTGAAATGGAGAATTTGTTGGTCCATGGATAATGTAAGGAAGAAAACAAGAGAAGAAATTAAATTTTGGACATTAAGGACTGTTTTTAAAGGGTAAAATTCCATAAATATAAACATATGTCAAACACATTTCAAAGGTTTTAGTTAATTTGTTAATTAAGGAAGGAACCAGTAAGAAGTTACAACCAGTTCAAAGATGAATCCAAAGTAACACTGATATAGCAGCAATAAGTAATGCTGAAATGAATTTATAAACAGTTGTGAAATGGGCTTATTGGAAAGAAAGGGGGGAGGAAATCAATTGTATTTCCACCTTTTTATTTTTATCTTTGCAGACAAGAGGCATTTACATTTCTATCAGTTATATATAACTCTCAAGAAATATTGATTTGGCCAAAAAGTTCGTTTGGGGTTTTCCCTAAGCTGTTATGGAAAAACCTGAACAGAAAAACCCCAGCAAACTTGCTGGCTAACCCAATATTATCACTCAAAGGCAATGAAAGTTGTGGAGACCCCATAAAATTAGCTAATCTGGAAGGGTGCTTAGAAAACAGTTCTCCATTGAAGATACACAATAATCTTTCTGGTTCATTTCACAGTCTTTCATATATATATATATATATATATATTTTTTTTTTTTTTCTTTCATGGGTAAGAAGAAAGAGAGAGAGGAAAAAAAGGGAAACATTTTAGGCAGTTTTGGTTTATGCCTGCTCTCTTGGAGAAATTATTAATAGCAAGTTTTTTAACTCTAAAAAATGTCCTGGTTTTGGAAGACATGCTATGTAGTTACCCTATCTGGAAATCTCTGTAATTTCATTATTATTCACATAAACCCACTTAAAATAGACAACAACAGGATTTCTTTGAGGTAAAGCTACACTGTGGAGGTTTAACAACAATTTAATTAGTACTTTAAATCTAAGTGATTGAGGCTGTGGCCACAAGTGGAAAATGGGAGTGGTGAAGTAGGTAGAGTCTGGAGCAGCTGTGGTATCGTCAGGCTGTCTCTTTGACGGGATCCCTGATCCATCTGTCTCGATGGATTTGGTCAGGCTCTTGATTCCATTGGTCCTAGTACCTTCTCATTGTGGGTGGTAGTCAAAGGGTTGGGCAGCTTCACTTTTTAAAACAGTGGGGATTTTGTGTTTCTTGTTTAACACCTCAAAGTAAAAACCCATAATAATGTTGTGAGTATATCTGGAACAGAGAGGGCAGAAAAGGAGTGAAAGTAATACAAGGTATTAGTATCTTATGGCTATTCCATTCTGTATTCATTATTTCTGAAGCTAGACAAGTTGAGTGAATGTCTGACTGAATTTGCTTTAGATTTTGTTTTTAAAATACTCTGAACTTATTTTGTTTGTTTCTGTAGACTCTGACAGTTGTAAGAATCTTTTTCTTTCCTCTCTTGCCTCAAGTTCTATCACCTCTGCCTTCTCCTTTGTGACGTCATGCTGGGAAGCAGGCAGCTTAATCATGTTCCCACAATTTTTAAGAAAGCTCATGACATAGAAAGTGCTTTTCTCCAAGTCTTAGAGGTTTTGCTTATTTTTTCTTTTTCAAACTAGCAAGTCACATTGTGAACCATAAAAGGAACTCATTCCCAAAGGAATTAAGGCTAAACTTAGACCCAACTATTTATGAACTGTCTGTAAGTGGAATCACATTTGAATCCATTCTATGAACAATAGTAAGAACAAATGTAAACATAGCTACTAAAAAGTTTGCCAATTGCAGGCTCTAATCAGAGTGTCCTTTATACTAAGGGGCAAATGAGGACTTCATAGGAGGTGTTGGCTAATCATTGGGGAACACTCCTTGGAATGTAAGGTCAGAGGGAAAGTCCTACTGTGGGAATGAACATGAGTGTTGGCCTCAAGTATCAGAGAATTCTGACTGAGCCTCTGATTTGTATGTGGTGGGAATCCCCCTTAGAAATGGTTTTGAATCATTGACACTTACAAAATGAGTCATTTTCCAGAGAGGCAAGCCCCTGAAGTGTGTTCTAGAAGAGAAAGGGAAACAACCAGTGCAGCATCAACTCAGGCGTACCAAACTCACCTTCTCAAATGGGAAGGTTCATGCCCCAAGCATTTCGCAAAAGATTTCTCTGAAGAGTAATAATTACAACTAACATTTCCCTTGCCCTTTATGGTTTGCAAAGGGCTTCCAACCCAAGATGTCATTTCAGAAGCACTCAGCTTGGATCTTAACAAAACCACCTTGGGGGCCATGGAAAGATGCGTGAGCAGCCAGTGTCAGAAGACTACCATTTCTAGCTACCATATTCCTAACCTTTGCACTAGTGAGTCCCAAGGGCTAAGATTTTCCTGGAAAGGATCATAAACTGAGGTTGTTATTACACTTCAGAGTTCCTCCCTTGCAGTGATTGTTTTACACAAATACTCATTGAGTTATTATAGTAGGACCAGCTTCAAAAAGTGAGTACAGGGGCTTCCCTGGTGGCGCAGTGGTTGAGGGTCCTCCTGCTGATGCAGTGGGCGTGGGTTCGTGTCCCGGTCTGGGAAGATCCCACGTGCCGCCGAGCAGCTGGGCCCGTGAGCCATGGCCGCTGGGCCTGTGCAACCGGAGCCTGTGCTCGACGGTGGGAGAGGCCACAGCGGTGAGAGGCCCACATACCACAAAAGGAAAAAAAAAAAAAAAGTGAGTACTACTTAAACTTGAAACTATTTTTTAAAAAATCACAAAATAGCCAGGGATCTACACTTATTTTGGTTTCACATTCAGATCAGTGATGGGTCAGACTTTCAAGCAAACAATCAGACTTTTGTGTATCTCTGTATTCTGAAAACAGTTACTTCATTTACACATTCAGTGAATACCTAAGTACCTATCCTGTCGATGCCTCCCATTTTTAGAATACAGAATGATGAGTAAAGACTGTGCCCTCCATCAGCTTACAGTCTATCAGAGGAGAGAAAATATGCACACAACTCAATGCAAAATGTCAAAAGTCTAGAAAGATGAAGAATTAGAATTTTCTTCTGAATGGGTAGAATTACAGCAATCCTCAAAAGTAGGATTTGAATTGGGTCTTGGTGAATGGTAGGCTTTCTAAGGATGGGTAAGAAAAGGTATTCCAAGGGGAGGAGACAGCAATATGGAAAAATATGGGGTGTATATCCATTAGGGTGGGGACACAAATGATGATAAAGAACCCCCTGAATGGACAGCATCCTTATGTACCTCTGTCAAATATTTTCTGTGCACAGCCAAGAAGAACAATAACTGCAGATAAAATGAAAACTTAAACCTATACCACATGTTGATATGGAATCATAGTTACAGATATAGATAAGTATTTAGCTCTAATAGTCAATAATTATGTATGTCCACTACTGACTCACGCACCTATTTTTGTAGTTTTTATTTTTCTCTTTTTTCTTTAAAGAAAGAAAAAACAGTTCTCATTATAAAAGTAATGCCTTTTCTTATATTGAATCATTAAGCAAAAAGAATAAAACAAGCAACCAAAACCTACTACCAAAAATAATCACTGTTCACATTCTCTATATATTCTTATTACCTACAGTGTGTGTGCATATATATGTATATATTTAATATATTAGAAACATTTTCCCTGTCCTTAAACTTTCTCTACAAGTATTTCTTTTGCTACATGATATTCTATTATATAGTAGTGCCATGATTTTGTAACCTATTTCTTATTGTTAGATATCTGGATGATTTATGGTTTTTCTCTTAAAATATAGAAAGTATTGCAATGAACAGCTGTGAAATTAAACCTTTGCAACCTACATGAGTATTTCCTTAGGATAAATACCTAAATACCCAGAAGTGGAATCCCTGTTTCTAGAGAGAGTGTGTGTGTGTGTGTGTGTGTGTGTGTGTGTGTGTATAGTCAAATTCTATTCCAGAAAAGTTGTACCTTTCTTGACTCCCACCTGCTATAAGTAAAGCTATATTACTTCTTGAAGAAAATGATACAATCTCTTAGGAAGATGAGATAGTCAGAAACACAGTGTGATGTTGACATTTGGACAGAGACATTAAATCACTAAGACCTGTGTGTAGGAAGTCCTCCAGCTAATATATCTCTCACCCAGAGAACCCCTCCTTTATCCATGAGTAAGCATCAATTGCTATTCTCTGCATCATGGATTCCTCTTCATTACCACCTCAGCCTTGAAAACACTTCTATCTACTCTTGATATAAACACTTCTATCTACTCCTTAGCATCTGAAAAGCTAAGCTTTGCTGCTATTTTTCATTATGCTAAGCCTTATCACAGAGGCATACCATGGCAATCATGAGTTTTAACCAGGCGGTAAGTAAGGGCAATTTCATTACAAGTGCACACTTGCATCGCATGCCCTTAATCTCTGTTACTGCTCCCCCAAGCAGCACATGCTCCCAGCTTGGATTTTGACAATACTTTCTTTGTCAGAGGAATACCACAAAGAGAGTCAGAGAAGCTGCTGTTGCCAGGAACCTGTTCCCTGGCACCAGAGGCAGAGGCCATTTGAAAACCCTGTGTGCATTTACACTGTGCCATTGGCACACATGGCCTTACTCAAAAGAGCAGTGTTAATGCAGGTTACAGTCCCACCCGGCTCATTGGTTTTGTCTTTCCATTGCCCCCACATGTTTAATGAGGTTCCTCTTCTGACCACCTCTCCTGGTTGTATTAAGGCCGAGGGTATAGTAGAAAATGCCCTGAGACCTGAGACATCTGAAAGGCCCACTTGCTACACTGTTATTATTTTCAAAGCATCTATTAGCTTGGAGTCAGGATTATTGAGTAAGGATCATAAATTAAATTAAATTAAATCACATGTAGGAAATGTCTGACCTGTCAGAAATATAGCTAAATGGAAATTCCTGAACCAGAGCGATACAGAAATCAATTCCATGGCTGCTAGTTCATTAAACCCAACTTCACGTTATTTCCCTGATATCCAACTGCCTGGTATAGTATTTACAGAGAATCCCTACGCAAGATTGGCTCTCAGTGGGTAGTGTGCCAGGTATTGTGAATATTCTCCAAAACTGTGTTAGTCTAATAAGTCTTTGAGTGGGATGTTTCTTTGTGGCAGGTGTTTGCTGACGGAGAAAAGTAGAGAAAAGTTACGGGTGGTTACCTACACTACATAAAATGCATATAACAGTAGTCCTACAACATTTATGGGCAGGAGTGTTGTACAAAATATTTCACAACTAAGCTATCAAAGGCACCAACCAATCAAAATGGACACTGACCCAGTCGGAATGTACACCGGCTGTAAAGAACTGGTACTTGTGTTGACGTGCACTGCCCAGGTCTCAGCCCTGCTTGTGGGTGAGTGTGCAGATGCCAAAGCAACACTGTTAATGAGTACCTACCATGTGCTAGCCTCCAGGGATGCATTATAGACATAGAGGCTGTAATAAGCATATAACAGTAGTAATGGTTGCAGCAGTAGTAGTAATAACTGTCATTTGTTGGGGGCTTACTAGGCACTGGACACTACTCATAATGATTTAATTTAATCTTTCCAACAACTCTACAAAGTAGGTGTTATCAACCGGATTTCATGGATGAGGTAACTGAAGCTCTGGAACATTAAATAACTTCTCCAAATCCACTCAGATGGCCATTACCAGAGTGTGAATCCAGAGCACCGTCTCTTCAAGAGCCCATGTTCTCTCCACTATGTATGTTGCGTCGCCCTGGAAAATAGGCGATGCCATCAGCGGACCACTTAGTCTCTCCAGTCTCATTATGCTTATCATAAAATTAGGATAATAATGTCTTCCCTAACTATTGCACAGATTATTTTTTTGAAAGAGGAAATAGGATCGTGTAAATGAAAGCACTAGGTAGTGAGGGTCTCTATGACAGGAACTGCATCATCATGTCCTCATGTTGAATATAGTCTCTGTACATTGTAAATTATTAATACATTTTAAATGCATGCTTAAGGGTCTAAGCACATGTGATTTATTGTTAAACCTGGTCCTTTCCCTAGAGGGATTTCTACCTTAGTTGGTGAGATAGGATTTATATGTTAATGTCAAAGTAACATTCCAAGGTAACATATACTAAGTTCCAAATAAGTTGGTACAATCATAAAGTCATAAAGGATGGGGTGATTTCCTGAAGTGGGTGATTGAAGAAAATAGATTTCAGGTGGGGTTTACCTTGGGCTTTGAGGAGCGGATAGACCAAAGCTGTGGATATGTGGAAAAAAAGGGGGTGGCATTTCAGGAAAGGGGAAACATAGGAGTGAGAATGTTAAATGTGTTTGGAGCTTAATAAATGAATCTTTTTGACTGTATCAGAATACTTTTTTTTTTCAATAGCACAAAATGCCAGGAGGGACCAACATCAGAGAGTCAGGGAGATAGCATCACTCAAAGCACATATGCCCAATTACCAAAGTTGGTGCCGCCATAATATCAAAAAAACATATCAAATAATGCCTCTTATCCTTTTCTTAGAATGATATTCTTTAATGGGAATATACTTAACACTACTGAATTGTATTTTAAAATGGTTATGATGGTAAAAATGTAACAGAACAAGACAAAAGCCTCACAATACTCATTAGAGATATGTCCAGTCTGGATTAAGGGCCCGAAGCCCTGTAATGATCTCAATTACAGCACTTATCACCCTGCATTTCAACTGGTTGTTTTCTTTTACCTCTCCAGCATTAGCCTGTAATTTCTTTCTTATTGGTCTTTGTATCTCTAGCATTTAGTGCCTGGTGAGTAGTAATATATACTCAATAGTAAGTGAACATTAAAACCTTCCTTAACACTATTCAGAATGAAGTTTAGGATTAGTCGCCATTAATGAGTGTATACAATCCACATGCTGAGCATGATATGGTTAAACAGCAGAGCCCAAGGCCGCTGCAGCCGCTGGGACATTTTGATCATTCATCCCAGGAAGTACAGTAGGACAGTCAATAACTTCTGTGCAGATAAGGAGACTTTTTCCCAAGTGAATTCAATCTGAAAATTGTTTTATTCTAGGCAAAAACCCAGAGAGACCTACATAATTTTCACCATTACATCAGCTGAAAGAGCACACAGAATAAGGCAAGCAGAGAAAGAGGAACAGACAGGACTTCTTCAGCTGAAAGGCAACAGGCACACTGAATGTCTTAGCATTAAATTCATCTATTCAGTAGCCAACTAGAAACAAAAGGAAGTACAAGCTAGCGACATAGAAATAGAATGGATGAAGACACGTCTCTCCTAGGAGAGAGACAGAGAATTCCCTACACTGCATGGAAAGAAGAGAATATTTCAAAGCATACCAGTTTATGCCATAGAAGAAGACAAGGGACTCAAAACTGAGAACCCAAAGTGACTGGAATTGCCATCAGCCATGTTTGGCCAAGTGTTTCACCAATTTCTTAGGAGGAGCATTGGGTTAATATTAGAAGCTTGCATGAGAATATGCATAAACGCTCACAAGCATTTGCTTCCTTTGTTTAGTAAGTCTGCACAGTTCATTCAAATTATAAGTTCTGCAAAGTCTCACCAAATTCTCCTGTGATCTTTATTAGATCCTGAGTTAAAAGAATGCATGCAGGGATTGTTATATTGGTTTTCAGGGTTGCATCTGATTCTCTGCACCTTTTCTCTGGCCCATCCTTAACTTTGCTTTGAAATATCCTTGAAAGCACAGAGAAAGCCCCAAAGTTATACAATATTAGTCACTAAGCAAACTGATCAATGATTTCAAAATACTTTGGAGAAATTTCTGAGGTAGAATGTCTTTGGGCTGGATTGAAGATGATCTGAGAGGAGTTCATCCCGAGGTATTTCCTGAGCCCTTTCTCTGCAGCAGGGCCTACCTGCAGCAGGGATGGATGCGGAGTTAGCTTCTGCTGCCTTCTATTGCATGTCTCATAACAGAGATTTTGGTCTCCTCCTTCCATTTCTATGCCCCAAAGGAGGCTGCAGTAATCAATAACACAGTGTGACCCAGCATGCAAGGGCACTGGAAGGTTGTGCATTGCATGCTGTTCCTAGAGATGGAAAGCAATTGTCCATTCATTCATTCATTCATTCAGCTTTTAATCCATTTGACAATGATGATCTGAATGAATTCCATCATGTTTGGTGCTAAAGAGACGCCGATAAACAGAATAGATTTGGTCTCTGCCCTTATCACACTGACAGTCCAGCGGTGAGACAGAATCACAGTTAAACATGAATAAAAATAAGTGTGGGAAGTGCCTTACTAGGGGAAAAATAGTGTACTATGGAACACATAGCAGGAAAATAATATACTGGGGGATTTAGTAGTGGGAAGCAGAGATCAGGGAAACTTTTTGCAGGAAGTGACTTTCATACTGATACCCAAGGCCATTAACAAGTGTTGGGGATGTAACACGGAAAAAAGACGACTGGAAGCTGGAGGGTGTTAATTTTACGAATTCCCGGGGATCAGTTTCAACTCCTATTCTCAGAAAGCCACAGAGCTGCACCCTCATAATTACTGTTAGACAAAAACTTGGCCAAGAGCTCTGTGTACTAATATGCCTCCAATTTACAATCTAATAGGTGGGCTGTAGAAGCACACAAAAGGAAGTGATGGGAATCAAAGGAAATTTACAAACCCAATTCACTGATTCAATAAGTAAGTCCCCTACATATGAACCTTCAAGTTGTGAACTTTCAAAGATGCAAACGTGCGTTTGCATGTCCAATCACGTAAGTCAGTTCACACGTCTGGCGTACATTTTCATGTGTGTGCATTCTCTACAAGTGGTTGTGCTTTTGTGTACTTTACTGTACAGTACAGTAGTACAGTATCTTTATTTCAATCCCAGGGTGTCTGGAAGCAAGCATAAAAGCAGCAGCGATGTAGCTGGTACTCCTGTACTTTTCAAGGTACTGTACTGTAAGATTTAAAATGTTTTCTTTATTTTTGTGTTTGTTTTTTATGTGTTATTTGTGTGAAAATTATTATAAACCTATAACAGTACAGTACTATATAGCTGATTGTGTTAGTTGGGTACCTAGGCTAACTTTGCTGGACTTATGAACAAATTGGACTGACGAACGCACTCTCGGAACGGAACTTGTTCATATATAGGGGATTTGCTGTAAATATTTAGTGAGGACCTACTATGTGCCGGGCACTCCTCTAGCCTTAAGCACACAGCAGAGAACAAAACAAATCCCCTGCTCTTGTGTGCTGATGTTCTAATGGGAAGAGAGAGAAAATAAACAAATACAGATGCTGGGTGGTGATCATGTCTACAGAGAAAAATAACACAGTAAGCAGAGTGAAAGGGAAGAGAGTTATAGAGGCCAGGGTGGTCACAAAAGGCTTTTCTGGTAAGTTGACATTTGATGAGTTTGAAGGCCTTTCTGAATTGTGTGATGTTAGTCATGTGGATGCCTGAAGGAAGTGCACTGAAAACTGAAGGAATGATGCGTGCAAAGGCCCCGAGGCAGAATTGCTCTTGGCCCATTTACTAAACTGCAAGGAGAACAGTGATGGGGGCAGAGTGACGGAAGCTGAGTTCAGAGCCCCCAGAGAGGAAGCCCAGGACCAGATCACACAGGTTCAGTACACCAGAGACGGGACAGTATTAAGGGAATGAGCAGACCTCACTTAGATTTAGATAAAAGGATCACTGTGGCTGCTGTGTGGCCAATAGAGAGGTGAGAGCAAAGGTGGAAACACAAAGATCCTTTAGAAGATTGTTACAGTTGTCCACAGTCACATTATGATGGCCCGTTAGTAGAGAAGGTGCTGAAAGGTGGTTGGATCCTTACAGATGTAGAGCCTTAGGATTTGCAGTAGGTTGAAAATGAATTAAAGGAAAGAGAAGAGTCCAGGATGACACCAAAGTTCTGGGAGTAGCCATTTGCCGAGATGGGGAATTACTGTGTCAGAAAACGTGAACATTTTTAAGACTTTTGATACACATTGCCAAAGCATCCTCAAGACAGGTTATATCTTGGTTAGTTCTAAGACTGTCCTGTTTGGAAACCCCTTCTAGGTTAGTATAAGTTTGTGTCTTTAAGGAGTAGCTGTGATGTTTGAACTTTTTATTTGAACCAGGGCTCTGGTCCTCCTGTGTCAGGAGGTGGAGAGACACATTGTTCAGAATTATTTAGCAGAAATAGTAGACACTTTGTTTACATTAACTGAAATACTGAGACATGAAGAAAGGAACAAATAAATAGACATGATCTTCCTCATTGAGATTTGATGCTCACCTCTACCCAGATGACCTTAACCAGTGTGTATGTTCCACTCTCCACTTTTTCACCCCTTTCTCCCCTCTCTTTAGAGCCACCATTCTAGGATTTCAGGCCAAGAATCCCTCTTTCAGAAAGACCATCTCAGATGGCCAACTTCTATTATTTTGATGAGGTAGAGGGTATAAGGGAGAGAAAAGGGCAACACGAACATAAGTAACAGAAAAGAGAAAAAGAGAAAAGAGAGCTAAAGACCTGGCATATCTGCAGACTCAGCTGGGCATGTAAAAGAAGGTAGAGAAGACAGAACCTTCGGAGCTTACCTAACCCCATCTGATAATGTGTAGCACAAACTGAACAGCAAGCACTGGAAAAGAAATCCAGTCTGGTCCAAGAGCCTGATCCAGTCCTCATTCTGGTTTTAGCCTCAGTTAGACCCAAGGGTTAGAGTCTCATAGGGTATCGCTAGAACCTATGTCATTCCCAAGATACTGTGACCTGCACGGCAGTTCAACATAGATCTTCCAGACTTCTAACTTGTCTCAACCTAGACCACTAGCTGTTAAACAAATCTAACCATTATTCAAAAACTTCAGCTACATATGGGACTATACCCTCTGGGATCTGAATCTTCCACACTCACAGTGAAACTTATCAAAGATTATTTTTTAAAAATACATGTAAATTTCCAGTTCAATACTTAATACCATATCAGAATACTGAGTCTAAACTAGCTGTTTCTTCATCATTCTCATCATCTTTGGTAACTATTCTATTTATTCATTTGCTTGTGTTTGTCTGTCATCCCCACTAGAGAGTAACCCAGAGGAGGCCAGGGACCATGTGCATCCTATTCACCATCAACTCCCCAATGCACAGGACATAGTAGACACTCAATAAATATTCATAGTTGTTGACTGCTGGATGAATGCATTGTTCACCCATGAACAGAGGTTTGGGGCAAAACTGAGGATAACCTCTTAGTTGTATGGGAGACCACAATGATATTATTTGACTATAGCATTACCCATTTAAGATTTACACCTAACTTACTTCCAAACTAGAGATTAAAATATACTATAACACTTTATCTGCAGGATGTAAGCCAGCATATAAAGATGAACATTTTAAGACATCATTTTATGAATATTTAACTGAGCAATGCTCTAGTTTTTGGTTTTTTTTTTTTTTTCAGGGAATGCATGCAATTTGCATATGTTGTTTTGTAAGTCATCTTCCAGCCCATGCCCCTCAGAAGTAAAGATGTTTATTTGAATTTCAGTGGCTTCATCTTTTCAATGTAAAATCTAAGTGACATGTTCATTAGAGTTTTGAAGTCTTTGTGGTAAAAATGCTGGGTTCATGAATTTGCATTTCACTGTATTTCTACAATACACATGTGGAATTGATAGCAGACAGCACCCTATCATTTAAATCCAAGGTTTCCTAATAGGCATTGGAAAATATCAGATTAACATGTTGATTATAATCATGTTTGGCCTCTCATGATCAATATTCAACATTCACTGGATGTTCTAAGGGGAGTGCTAATATTTCAGAATAAACCACACTATCAAGAGGTCTGGAATCTTCCTATGAAATCTGTTGACTTTTTCTTCAGATACTAAACCGTTTTTAAGGAATGAAAAACAACAATTGGATGAGCAAATTTACATTCAGTATAACGTCTGTCAGTGGGCATCACCAAGCAGAATTTCCAGTAGAAACAGCTATTAAATGACAACATTCTCAGCTGGCTTTCTTTAAAGATGGCACTTCACGGTCCCCCTCAGGGAGGACACACTTGGCAACAACCCTAGCTAGAGGCCCTTTATTTACAGCACGCCTTTAGCTGCTCTGCCGCCCAAGGCCCTGCCTCTTTACCACGTGATTAGCTCTCAATCCCAGGCAGTGGGCAACTGAAGAGCCCCTTCACGCCAGTTCTGCTCCCGAGGTGGGCTCTGGTCCCCACTGTCTCTACCTCACCTCTTTGGAGCTCAGTCCCATTACCTGGAGGTTCTTAGGGTGGAGGTTTGTCTGGAGGGATCTACATGCTCTCTGCCAGCTAATCTCCATGTCTCTCCATCTTCCACTTGTTTTATTTCAAGGCACTTAATGGAAAGAGTAATGCTCTGTAATTTTATGCCTGCCTTTTTTTTAAAAAAACAAATATCATTTTATGAGGTTTTTTTCCTCTATCATTAAGTGTCTTCTAAAACCTAGTTTTAAGTGGCAGCATATTTCTTTCCTGGGATATACTGTAATTAAACCATTCTCCTATTGTGTGTGTGTGTGTGTGTGTGTGTGTGTGTATACATATACATACCTACATATACATCTTGCTGTAATGAGCTTTTTTTGCACGTATCTATTTTTTGAAGCCTTAAAACTTTTTTCAATGTGTTTTTTCAGTATAATTGCTAGCTACAAAGTCTGGAACTTTCCTGAGCTACTTGATAGATTCTGGGCTAATTACCTTTCAGAAATGTGAACTCCCTCTCTCACCACACCCTTACCAGTATTGATCTTTACCTTGTAGAAATTTTTGTCAGTTTAATAAATGAAAAGTGCTATTTTATTTTGATGCAAATTGAGCAAAACTTTACATTTCACAAATGTTAAGTTATATACGTTTAAAGAGGTTTGGACTCTTTTTTAACCTAAATACTATGGCCCAGAGGTCACTTCTGAGCTGCTGACCTTTATGTGGTCTTCATGTTCCATTAAGTACTCTGATACTTAAAGCCTCAGGTCACTTTCAGTCTTAATTGTATTTTATTATTCTCCATCGTAGCAGACTGTTTCAGTCAGTTTAGCCAGAATGGTCTCTTCACCTTTTCTTCACTGGTTCATTTCCAGTTATAACAATGACAGATTTCCTGTGAGGTTGTATTAATTTTATTATCATCACAATGATGATTTTTACCCAGATGAAAGCAGGAATACAATGGAGAAGAAAGCGTTCTTGTTGTTCACTGAGGAGGTATATATTCTTGTTACTACCTTAAGTGAGAAGTGCTTGGGCAGAAACTAAAGGTCAGAGATACTCAGGTTTAGCAACAATTGTTTGCGTTCCCTATCATGTCACAAATAGAAGGTAATAAAACATCAGATTTCTCTGACATTTGCTGAGGGGGTTTCTGCTGCACTATTTCAAATTAAAGATCAGTCACCCAAATGCCTACTGCTTCATCACCACTTATGTTCAGGAAGAGAGATGTGTCTTCAGTGACCAAGTTCTCCTTTTTCCCCTTCAGTGGGGCCCGGACTTCTGAGAAGGATGCTTAGGATCTTCACGTTCTCTCTCCTATTAGAATTGACTGTTGGTCAAGTTCTGAAAAAAAATTGTTTTATGTTAAAATGTTGCCTCCATCAGAATTATGTGTTTTCCAATAATACGAACATTTCTCAGGTATCCACGAATGAACATACCCTTCAGTAAATATCTAGTCATAGTCAACTTGACTTCCAAGCACCATCACACATTTTACTAGCCAAAGGGATGAATGATAAGTCTGCAATTGTTAAAGATTTTTGCAGTAGAAGCTATTATCCTCCCTGTAGGAGGAACTTCTGTGACTCCATTGTGACAGTAGCTGCCATATGTTGAATGCTGAGTAGGTGCCAAGCACTGTGTGTATCATATTTAACCCTCACAACAAGCTTCATGTTACAGATAAGGAAACTGAAGCTCAGAGGAACTAAATAAATTTAGCCATCAGTGGTGCAACAGAGATTTGAGCCCCTGTCTGACTGAGTCCAAGGCCTGTTCTTCACCATTATACACTTTGATGCTTTCAGCTGAACGGTAGACAATGTCTGACAGTCTCTCTCTCTCGTCCCACAAGCTCTTCTGCCTGTGCCCTTGCCAATACTCCTCGCAGGGTAGAGTATATTTCCTCTCCCCTTGATTCTGGGCTGGTCCTGTGACTGTTTGATAAATAAAAAATGTAAAAATAGTTCTGCATAACTTCCAAGAGTGATCCTTAAGAGATCACCAGCTTCTGCTTTGGTTTGTTGGAACTCCTGAAATCCAGTAGCCATAATGTAAGAAGACTTACATGGAGGAGAACGAAGATTCCTCCAATCCTAGGAAAGGAGACCAGCTCCCAGGGCCAGCCACATGACTGACAGGGTCCAGTGCAAAATGAAAATGTGGTCCCCAGTCAGGGTCAAAGGCAATCTCCCTTCCCTCAGGTCCAGCACCCTGTAGAGGAGGAAAAAGCTTTCCTCAGCCCTCTTGGGGTCCCTGGCTGGGTCTGGAAATTAAGCTAATAAAGACAGATTAACAGGAGAAAAGCATATAAATAGTATTAAATTTTCATATGTATGTGGGAGCCTTCACAAGAGAATGAAGACTTGAAGTGACCAGAGCAGGAAGCTTTTATACCTTTTAGACAAAGAAACAATACATTTGTGAAGAATTGACAAAACAAAGGGGTCTGAGCTAGTAAATGGTGAAGAAGTAACTAGGAAAATAAGGGTTGTGTAACAAGGTTTGTTTATAGAGATTTCTTGGCACCCAATTCCCCATCTCTGGTGATAAGAATATCTTACTTCCTCCTGGTCCAGGGAGGGTATCTTTCACTTGGGAGTTTTAAGACCTGTTTCAGGGAAAGGTGAGGGGGAGTAGGTCAGAGTGACCTTCCTGCTTCCACCATTTTAAAAAGTTCCTTCAGCTTAAGATATTTAATATGCCAAGGTGCCATATTTTGAGGTAGCATGTCCTGAACCCCATTCGGCCTAATGCACAATGGATAGGTAACCCCAAGGGATTGCCGTCTTCATGATGGGACATGCTCAGATCCTAGACTAGCAGTGGTCAAGAGTTGTCTACAGAACTTTACACGGTTCTGCCATCCCAGGTGGGACTGAAGCCTCCTTGGGGTGCCCCAAGATGCTGCATGACCCAAGGTGACAACACCTTGGTCTCCCCCAAGTCTGCTCCCAGGCTCCTGCCAGGAGCAGAGGGCAATAGCAGGACCCTGGCCTTCTACTCACAGATGTGACAGGGAAGAGGGCAAGAGGGGTCAGGGGGCAGGTGTGGGAAGTAGGAGACAGTGTGGGGCCCGAGGAGCCCAGGAGCAGGAGCAGGCAGGCGGCCAAGAAACCATCCTGGGGCTTCGGGGAGACGGTGAGAGATGAGACTGCACGTGAACCAAGGCTCCGATCCCTGGGGCACATGTCCTCCATTGTCCCTTCTTTCTTTGCATACCAGATACAAATGGAAAGAAAAAATCTTTAAGAATTTCAAGATGGTAACCACAGAGCATTAAACCCCAAGTATGGATCCCTTCTGTGACTGCGGAGATCACACATGTGTCTGGTGAAGCCAGCCCTGCCACCACCAACTGCCAGCCTTGTGAGTGGGGGACATTTTGGTCCTCTCAGAGTCCAGGTGGAAAACCATCCATCAACCCATAGAACCATGGGAAGTAACAAATATTTGGTGCTTTAAGCCACTGGTTTCAAGGAGGTTTATTATACGAACTTGATAACAGAACAGCTGCTGTCATCATCGTAAGCATTATGGGGTCACTGAGAAGTATAAGATACGATTTCCACCCTCACAAAACGTACAGTATAATTAGCTAGAAAAGGACACATAAAAGAATTATTGATGAATCACAGACAACGTACGATCAAGTGAGAAGGAGAAAATTGGAAAAAGTAAAGACTGTTTAGAAACAGGTAGTGCCTGGGAAAGGGTAGTCAGGATATTCAGGGAAAGCTTCCCTCATCAAAACTCTGGGCCAGAGCTTGAAGCATGTGTAGTATCTGGATGGTCGACTATGGGTGACCCTGCTTGACTGCCTACTCCACTCACCGGGAAGAAGCCTGAGCACATATTAAAGCAAAATCCATTTCCTGGATTAGGAGCCTGAACTGTTCAGCTTCCTGAACCCCATCCCTACCTCCTCTCTTCTCTCCATCTCTTGACCAAAGCATTATTTTTGCCTCTGGCTTTCAGTCTGTTACACAAATCAATTTCTGTTGGCCTCTGATCTTGTTTCAGCTTGCTGCTTACAGGTCTTTCTTTTCTCCATATCTCAGAGACATTAAAACCTCTGAGATCCTCCCCTGCTGGGGCTATCCTACCTCTAGGACCCTATCTCGTATAAAGAGTCCCTCCAGTGACTGCATAAGCTTGAAGCTCATTAGTATACAAAATAAAGTTGTAGGATTTACACAAAGCAACATTTCCCGCATTTATTTGTCCATGGAAACCTCTTTTCCTAGATCATATTTCGGTTCCTCAGATTATTCAGAAAATACTACTTTAGACTAAATTTCTACAAGTTGATTTGTAGCATCTATATTTTTTACCAGCCTCCCCAGATGATTCGGATGTGCACGAAAGTTTGAGAAACACTGTCTAGAAATAAGTGGAATTGAAGTTACAATAGTCCTTCTGTAACTTTTGATCAGTCTCACTCACTCATTCTTTAAGACTCAAACATAAAACACCTCAAAACTCCATAACCGTTCATAACTACATCTGAATTTCTTTGATACTTGACAGTTATTGTAGTTTAAATCTGAGACATACAATCTTTGCTTAAACATTTTACATATTGGATCTTTATTTTCTCTACCTCTGCACAGCACTAGGATTGAGGAAACTTGAATCCTTTTAAGGCTATTCAGCTAAGTAGTTTGACCCTTTTTTTGTAACATGTTTTTTTTCAACGCAAACAGCCCGATATAATAGATTTTGGAATTAGACTGACCTGGGTTTTAAATCTTGGTTGCAGCACCTACTGGCTGTGTGACATTGGGTAAATAATTTAAGATTTCTAGGCCGCAGATTACCTGGCTGAAAATAAAAATAATAATATCTACTTTACAAGCTAGTTTTGCAAATTAAAAGAGATTCAATTTATAGCTAATAAAAATACTGGTACTTCAATAAACACTAGTTTTCTGTGTCTTGGTCCCATGAAGGGCAAAAGTGGCTAATATTGTTTTACCTATCTGCCAGGGAGTTGTAGAAATAAATAAGATTGTATAGGTTGAAAAATGCTTTGAAAAAGTTAAAGCCATTTTATAAATGGAGATAACGGTGTTTTCTGCTGATGAGATCTGAAGCTTCTTGAGGCAGACTTATCTCCAATTTAAAATATGTAACATTTTGGTTTCAATTTGAAACCAAAGTAACATTTAAATGGTGTATGTGTCTGTATATTCATTAAATATTTATTAGTGATGGTGCTAAATTAAAAGTTCTTGACTCTAGACTAATACATTGCTACCCTGGTTTTCCACTTTTCTTCTTTTGTATAAATTTTAAACAAACGTATAAATAAACTTCCCCTGCCCCCTACACACCTGAAAGAAGTTTTTCACAGCCTCATTACCAGTTTTAATGGAGGTTAAGGTTTACAGGTATATCTCATCTCATTTCTGGGTTTGGGCAAGGTTAGGGCAGTAAATATTAAAGGGAAATGGAAAATGAAACTCTTGGTTATGGTCAGTTGTTTCATAAAAATGACCCCCTGTATTTTTATTTGAATTTAAATCATACCAGCAAGGGCTCAGCATTCATAAAGTCCTTTTATAATTCTCACAGATCCTGTTAAGTGAGTACAGAATACCATGAACGTAGAATAACAATATTCTTAAAATTGAAAACCAGCGACTAAAAATTTCATTACCCCAATATATCACCTAACGTCCAAAAACATAATGCAAGTTCTCTGGGTAAGATTGTATTGACTGCGTGTACAATATGGTCTATTAGTATTCTCCATTATTTTGAATTTGTTAAAATCTTGAATAAAAATTTCTATGTTAGCAGTTCTTGGCTAAATTATAAAAAGTAATAACAGCTGCATTATCACCTCTTAGGGAGAAGAAGGTTTGTCACAATGAGTAATGTTCTTCCTACTGAGGCGCTATCCAGCACACTTTACACATCCCCTGCACTGCGCACTGATTTGCTTTTCCTCACACAGATGGTATATATTATCTTCAGCTTCTGCTGAGAAAAGCAATGTGGTCAATGATTCCATTTATTAAGTTGAGTTTGGGGTCTGTGTGCCCTGCCAATCTATTAATGGTTAAACCTGTGGAGACATGCCTTACTCCAAGGATAGAGGCTCTAGTATTTTTACATACACAGTCTAATAGAAAAATATGATTATTATTTCTGTTTACAGGTGGGAGATCTGAGGCAAGTCAGTGGGGAGTTACAAAGCTGCAACTCTGTCTAGATTTCTTTTCTCCAAGGTGGGGGGAATGGCTGTGAGAACTGTTGATCCTGGGCAGTTACCTAAAGTGGAGCTGGGAAAACCAAACTGCTGGTGCACAGCCTGACGCATCTGCCACTCCAAGAAGTGTCATCTTTAGTGGGCACCTTCCATGTCTGGGTGGGAAGGTTGGGCGATGCTACAAGGAGCTAAATCAAGAGTGCCCTGGAGTGGGGAGGAGGACACCATTTGCATTTCACCTAGGGAACTCTGCCAGGGTTCTCTCTGCATTCTCACCTCAAGGATCCTTGGGAGAAGGGAATACAAAAAACTTAAGACTGAGACTCAGGTCCTCAGATATCAGTACTAGCATTTTTTTGTTTTTTAGTCACTTAACATAAGATCTGTACTCTCAATAAATTTTTAAGTGCACAATATGGTATTGTTAGCTATAGGCAAAATGTTGTAGGGCAGATCTCTAGAACTCATTCAGTTTGTATAATTGAAACTTTACCCATTAAAAAACAAATTCCCATTTCTCCCTTCTCCCTGGCCCTTGACAACCACCATTCTACTCTCTGTTTCTATGAGCGTGACCATTTTAGAGACCTCAGATAAGTGGAATCATGCAGTATTCGTCCTTCTGTAACTAGCTAATTTCACTTATAATGCCATCCAGGTCTTTTACAATGGTGTGTTAGTTTCTGCTTTACAACAAAGTGAATCAGTTATACATATACATATGTTCCAATATCTCTTCCCTCTTGCGTCTCCTTCCCTCCCACCCTCCCTGTCCCACCCCTTTAGTGGTCACAAAGCAGGAGCTGATCTCCCTGTGCTATGTGGCTGCTTCCCACTAGCTATCTATTTTACATTTGGTAGTGTACATATGTCCATGCCACTCTCTCACTTCGTCACAGCTTACCCTTCCCCCTCCCCATATCCTCAAGTCCATGCTCTAGTAGGTCTGTGTTTTATTCCCGTCCTACCCCTAGTCTCTTCATGACATTTTTTTTTCTTAGATTCCATATATATGTGTTAGCATACGGTATTTGTTTTTCTCCTTCTGACTTACTTCACTCAGTATGACAGACTCCAGGTCTATCCACCTCATTACAAATAACTCAGTTTCATTTCTTTTTATGGCTGAGTAATATTCCATTGTATATATGTGCCACATCTTCTTTATCCATTCATCTGTTGATGGACACTTAGGTTGCTTCCATGTCCTGGCTATTGTAAATAGAGCTGCAATGAACATTTTGGTACATGACTCTTTTTCAATTATGGTTTTCTCAGGGTATATGCCCAGTAGTGGGATTGTGGGGTCATATGGTAGGTCTATTTGTAGTTTTTTAAGGAACCTCCATACTCTTCTCCATAGTGGCTGTATCAATTTACATTCCCACCAGCAGTGCAAGAGTGTTCCCTTTTCTCCACATCCTCTCCAGTATTTATTGTTTCTAGATTTTTTTGATGATGGCCATTCTGACCGGTGTGAGATAATATCTCATTGTAGTTTTGATTTGCATTTCTCTAATGATTAATGATGTTGAGCATTCTTTCACGTGTTTGTTGGCAATCTGTATATCTTCTTTGGAGAAATGTCTATTTAGTTCTTCTGCCCATTTTTGGATTGGGTTGTTTGTTTTTTCATTATTGAGCTGCATGGGTTGCTTATAAATTTTGGATATTAATCCTTTGTCAGTTGCTTCATTTGCAAATATTTTCTCCCATTCTGAGGGTTGTCTTTTGGTCTTATTTATGGTATCCTTTGCTGTGCAAAAGCTTTTAAGTTTCATTAGGTCCCATTTGTTTATTTTTGTTTTTATTTCCATTTCTATAGGAGGTGGGTCAAAAAGGATCTTGCTGTGATTTATGTCATAGTGTCCTGCCTGTGTTTTCCTCTAATAGTTTGATAGTGTCTGACCTTACATGTAGGTCTTTAACCCATTTTGAGTTTATTTTTGTGTATGGTGTTAGGGAGTGTTCTAATTTCATACTTTTACATGTACCTGTCCAGTTTTCCCAGCACCACTTATTGAAGAGGGTGTCTTTTCTCCACTCTATATTCTTGCCTCCTTTATCAAAGATAAGGTGACCATATGTGTGTGGGTTTGTCTCTGGGCTTTCTATCCTGTTCCATTGATCTATATTTCTGTTTTTGTGCCAGTACCATACTGTCTTGATTACTGTGGCCTTGTAGTATAGTCTGAAGTCAGGGAGCCTGATTCCTCCAGCTCCATTTTTCGTTCTCAAGATTGCTTTGGCTATTCGGGGTCTTTTGTGTTTCCATACAAATTGTGGATTTTTTTGTTTTTGTTCTGTAAAAAGTGCCGGTGGTAGTTTGATAGGGATTGTATTGAATCTGTAGATTGCTTTGGGTAGTAGAGTCATTTTCACAATGTTGATTCTTCCAATCCAAGAACATGGTATATCTCTCCATCTATTTGTATTGTCTTTAATTACTTTCATCAGTGTCTTATAATTTTCTGCATACAGGTCTTTTGTCTCCTTAGGTAGGTTTATTCCTAGATATTTAATTCTTTTTGTTGCAATGGTAAATGGGAATGTTTTCTGAATTTCACTCTCAGATTTTTCATCATTAGTGTATAAGAATGCCAGAGGTTTCTGTGCATTAATTTTGTATCCTGCTACTTTACCAAATTCATTGTTCGCTCTAGTAGTTTTCTGGTAGCATCCTTAGTATTCTCTATGTATAGTATCATGTCATCTGCAAACAGTGACAGCTTTACTTCTTCTTTTCCTATTTGGATTCCTTTTATTTCTTTTTTTTTTTTCTCTGATTGCTGTGGCTAGAACTTCCAAAACTATGTTGAATAAGAGTTGTGAGAGTGGGCAACCTTGTCTTGTTCCTGATCTCAGTGGAAATGGTTTCAGTTTTCACCATTGAGAACAATGCTGGCTGTGGGTTTGTCATATATGGCCTTAATTATGTTGAGGAAAGTTCCCTCTATGCCTACTTTCTGGAGGGTTTTTATCATAAATGGGTGTTGAATTTTGTCAAAAGATTTCTCTGCATCTATTGAGATGATCATATGGTTTTTCTCCTTCAGTTTGTTGATATGGTGTGTCACGTTGATTGATTTGCGTATATTGAAGAATCCTTGCATTCCTGGGATAAACCCCACTTGATCATAGTGTATGATCCTTTTAATGTGCTGTTGGATTCTGTTTGCTAGTATTTTGTTGATGATTTTTGCATCTATGTTCATCAGTGATATTGGCCTGTAGTTTTCTTTCTTTGTGACGTCTTTATCTGGTTTTGGTATCAGGGTGATGGTGGCCTCGTAGAATGAGTTTGGGAGTGTTTCTCCCTCTGCTATCGTTTGGAAGAGTTGAGAAGGGTAGGTGTTAGCTCTTCTCTAAATGTTTGATAGAATTCGCCTGTGAAGCCATCTGGTCCTGGGCTTTTGTTTGTTGTAAGATTTTTAATCACAGTTTCAATTTCAGTGCTTGTGATTGGTCTGTTCATATTTTCTATTTCTTCCTGGTTCAGTCTCAGCAGGTTCTGCATTTCTAAGTATTTGTCCATTTCTTCCAGGTTGTCCATTTTATTGGCATAGAGTTGCTTGTAGTAATCTCTAATAATCTTTTGTATTTCTGCAGTGTCCATTGTTACTTCTCCTTTTTCATTTCTAATTCTATTGATTTGAGTCTTCTCCCTTTTTTTCTTGATGAGTCTGGCTAATGGTTTATCAATTTTGTTTATCTTCTCAAAGAACCAGCTTTTACTTTTATTTATCTTTGCTATTGTTTCCTTCATCTCTTTTTCATTTATTTCTGATCTGATCTTTATTATTTCTTTCCTTCTGCTAAATTTGGGGGTTTTTTTATCTGCTTTCTCTAATTGCTTTAGGTGCAAAGTTAGGTTGTTTATTCGAGATGTTTCCTGTTTCTTAAGGTAGGATTGTATTGCTATAAACTTCCCTCTTAGGACTGCTTTTGCTGCATCCCATAGGTTTCGGGTCGTCATGTCTCCATTGTCATTTGTTTCTAAATATTTTTTGATTTCCTCAGTGATCACTTTGTTATTAAGTAGTTATTGTTTAGCCTCCATGTGTTTGTATTTTTTACAGATCTTTTCCTGTAATCTATATCTAGTCTTATAGTGTTGTGGTCAGAAAAGATACTTGATACAACTTCAATTTTCTTAAATTTACCAAGGCTAGATTTGTGACCCAAGATATGATCTATCCTGGAGAATGTTCCATGAGCACTTAAGAAAAATGTGTACTCTGTTGTTTTTGGATGGAATGTCTTATAAATATCAATTAAGTCCATCTTCTGTATCATTTAAAGCTTGTGTTTCCTTATTTATTTTCATTTTGGATGATCAGTCCATTGGTGAAAGTGGGGTGTTAAAGTCCCCTACTATGATTGTGTTACTGTCAATTTCCCCTTTTACGGCTGTTAGTATTTGCCTTATGTATTGAGGTGCTCCTATGTTGGGTGCATAAATATTTACAATTGTTATATCTCCTTCATGGATCGATCCCTTGATCGTTATGTAGTGCCCTTCTTGGTCTCTTGTAATAGTTTTTATTTTAAAGTCTATTTTGTCTGATATGAGAATTGCTACTCCAGCTTTCTTCTGATTTCCATTTGCATGGAATATCTTTTTCCATCCCCTCACTTTTGGTCTGTATGTGTCCCTAGGTCTGAAGTGGGTCTCTTGTAGACAGCATATATATGGGTCTTGTTTTTGTATCCATTCAGCCAGTCTGTGTCTTTTGGTGGGAGCATTTAATCCATTTACATTTAAGGTAATTATCGATATGTATGTTCCTATTACCATTTACTTAATTGTTTGGGGTTTGTTCTTGAAGGTCTTTTCCTTCTCTTGTGTTTCTTGCCTAGAGAAGTTCCTTTAGCATTTGTTGTAGAGCTGGTTTGGTGGTGCTGAACTCTCTCAGCTTTTGCTTGTCTGTAAAGGTTTTAATTTCTCCATCAAATCTGAATGAGATCCTTGCTGGGTAGAGTAATCTTCATTGTACGTTTTTCTCCTTCATCACTTTAAATATGTCCTGCCACTCCCTTCTGGCTTGCAGAGTTTCTGCTGAAAGTTCAGCTCTTAATCTTATGGGGATTCCCTTGTGTGTAATTTGTTGTTTTTCCCTTGCTGCTTTTAATATGTTTTTTTGTGTGTTTGATTAATATGTGTTTTGGTGTGTGTCTCCTGAGATTTATCCTGTATGGGACTATCTGTGTTTCCTGGAACTGATTGACTATTTCCTTTCCCATATTAGGGAAGTTTTCAACTATAATCTCCTCAAATATTTTCTCAGTCCCTTTCTTTTTCTCTTCTTCTTCTGGGACCCCTATAATTCGAATGTTGGTGCATTTAATGTTGTCCCAGAGGGCTCTGAGACTGTCCTCATTTCTTTCCATTCTTTTTTCTTTATTCTGCTCTGCAGTAGTTATTTCCACTATTTTATCTTCCAGGTCACTTATCCATTCTTCTGCCCCAGTTATTCTGCTATTGATCCCATCTAGAGTATTTTAAATTTCATTTATTGTGTTGCTCATCGTTGCTTGTTTCCTCTTTATTTCTTCTAGGTCCTTGTTAACTGTTTCTTGCAATTTGTCTATTCTATTTCCAAGATTTTGGATCATCTTTACTATCATTATTCTGAATTCTTTTTCAGGTAGACTGCCTATTTCCTCTTCATTTGTTAGGTCTGGTGGGTTTTTACCTTGCTCCTTCATTTGCTGTGTGTTTTTCTGTCTTTTTATTGTGCTTACTGTGTTTGGGGTCTCCTTTTTGCAGGCTGCAGGTTCATAGTTCCCATTGTTTTTGGTGTCTGTCCCCAGTGGCTAATGTTGGTTCAGTGGGTTCAGTAGGTGTCCTGGTTGGGGGGACTAGTGCCTATCCTATGTTCTGGTGGATGAAGCTGGATATTGTCTTTCTGGTGGGCAGGTCCACATCTGGTGGTGTGTTTTGGGATGTCAGTAGCCTTATTATGATTTTAGGCAGCCTCTCTGCTAATGGATGGGGCTGTAGACCTGTCCTGGTCTTTGTTGGACATAGGGTGTCCAGTACTGTAGCTTGCTGGTCATTGAGTGAAGCTGGGTCTTGGTGTTGAGATGGATATCTCTGGGAGATTTTCACTGTTTGATATTACGTGGAGCTTGGAGGTCTCTTGTGGACCAGTGTCCTGAAGTTGGTTCTCTCACCTCAGAGACACAGCCCTGACTCCTGGCTGGGGCACCAAGAGCCTTTAATCCACACAGCTCAGAATAAAAGGGAAAAAAAATAGAAAGGAAAGAAAGAAAGGAAGGAAGGAAGAAAGAAAGGAAGAAATGAAGGAAGGGAGGAAGCAAGAAAGGAAGGAAGGTAGAAAAGGAAGGAAGAAAGTAAGAAAGGAAGGAAGGACGGAAGGGAGGAAGAAGGGAAGGAAAGAAGGGAGGAAGAAAGGAAGAAAGGAAGGGATGAAGGAAGGGAGGAAGAAAGGAAGGGAGGGAGGAATGGAGGAAGAAAGGGAGAAAAGGAGGAAGAAAGGGAGGAAGAAAGGGAGGAAGAAAGGAAGGAAGAAAGATAAAATAAAGTAGGATAAAATAAAGTTATTAAAATAAAAAATAATTATTAAGAAAAATTTTAATAGAACAAACAAACAAACAAACAAACAAAAACACGGTTCGGTCAGAATCCTAGGACAAATGGTGAAAGCAAAGCTATACAGACAAAAATCTCACACAGAAGCACACACATACACACTCACAAAAAGAGAAAAAGGGGAAAATAATAATATATCTTGCTCCCAAAGTCCACCTCCTCAACTTGGGATATTTCGCTGTGTATTCAGGTTTTCCACAGATGCAGGGCATTTCAAGCTGATTGTGGAGCTTTAATCCGCTGCTCCTGAGGCTGCTTGAAGAGACCTCCCACTCTTCTCTTTGTTCGCACAGCTCCTGGCGTTCGGCTTTGGATTTGGCCCCGCCTCTGCGCATAGGTCGTCCGTTGGCGTCTGCTCTTCGCTCAGACAGGACGGGGTTAAAGGAGCAGCTGATTCAGGGGCTCTGTCTCACTCAGGCCGGGGGGAGGGAACGTCACAGATGCGGGGCGAGCCTGCGGCGGCAGAGGCCAGCATGACGTTGCACCAGCCCGAGGTGCGCCACACGTTCTCCCGGGGAAGCTGTCTCTGGATCCCGGGACCCCGTCAGTGGCGGGCTGCACAGGCTCCCGGGAGGGGAGGTGTGGAGAGTGGCCTGTGCTCGCACACAGGCTTCTTGGAGGCGGCAGCAGCAGCCCTAGCGTCCGACGCCCGTCTCTGGTGTCCGCGCCAACAGCCACGGCTCGCGCCCGTTTCTGGAGCTCTTTTAAGCGGCTTGCTTAATCCCCTCTCCTCGCGCCCCAGGAAGCAAAGAGGGAAGAAAAGGTCTCTGGCCTCTTCGGCAGCTCCAGACTTCTCCCGGACTCCCTCCCGGCTAGCCGTGGCGCACTAACCTCTTCAGGCTGTGTTCACGCCGCCAAGCCCAGTCCTCTCCCGGCTTCCGACTGAAGCCCGAGCCTCAGCTCCCAGCCCCCACCCCTCCCAGCGGGAGAGCAAACAAGCCTCTCAGGCTGGTGAGTGCTGGTCGGCACCCGTCCTCTATGGGAATCTCTCCGGGAATCTCTCCGCTTGGCCCTCCGCATCCTGTTACTGCGCCCGTTTCTGGAGCTCCTTTAAGTGGCTTGCTTAATCCCCTCTCCTCACGCCCCAGGAAGCAAAGAGGGAAGAAAAGGTCTCTGGCCTCTTCGGCAGCTCCAGACTTCAACCGGACTCCCTCTCGACTCCCTCCCGGCTAGCCGTTGCGCACTAAGCCCTTCAGGCTGTGTTCACGCCACCAACCCCAGTCTTCTCCCGGCTTCTGACCGAAGCCCGAGCCTCAGCTCCCAGCCTCCACCCTTCCCGGCGGGAGAGCAGACAAGCCTCTCAGGCTGGTGAGTGCTGGTCGGCACCGGTCCTCTGGGAATCTCTCCGCTTTGCTCTCCGCACCCTGTTACTGCGCTCTCTCTGCGGCTTCGAAGCTCCCCCCGTCTGCCACCCAGTCTCCGCCCGCGAAGGGGCTTCCTAGTGTGTGGAAACCTTTCTTCCTTCACAGCTCCCTCCCACAGGTGCAGGTCCCGTCCCTATTCTTTTGTCTCTGTTTATTCTTCTTTCTTTTGCCCTACCCAGGTACGTGGGGGTGTTTCTCGCCTTTTGGGAGGTCTGAGGTCTTCTGCCAACGTTCACTGGGTGTTCTATAGGAGCAGTTCCACGTGTAGATGTATTTCTGATGTATTTGGGGGGAGGAAGGTGATCTCTGCGTCTTACTCTTACGTCATCTTCTCGTGCCACCTCCCTTTTGCCCATTTTTAAATCAGGTTATTTGTTATTTGTTTTGCTAATGAGTTGTAGGAGTTCCTTACTTATTTTGGATATAAACTTCTTATCAGTGGTTTGCAAATATTTTCTCCCACTCCATAGGTTGCATTTTTCACTTTATTATTTCCTTTGCTATACAGAACCTTTTTAATTGGATGTAGTTTCACTTGTCTATTTTTGCATTTGTTGCTTGTGCTTTGGGTGTCATATCCAAGAAATTATTGCCTGAACCAGTGTCCTGGTTTTCCCCCAAGTTTTTCTCTAAGAGTTTTAGATATTCAGGAATTGTGTTTAAATCTTTAATCAATTTTGAATTGACTTTTTTGTGTATAGTGTAAAATAAGGGTGCAATTTCATTCTTTTGCAGATGGATATGTTTCCCCAACATAATTTGTTGAAGAGATTATCCTTTTCCCATTGTGTATTCATGGCACTCTTGTGGAAGATCAGTTGACCATATACGTGTGGGTTTATTTCTGGGTTCTCTGTTCTTTTCCATTGGTCTATATTTCTGCTTTTATGCCAGTATCGTAGTGTTTTAATACTTTATTTTTGTAGTATATTTTGAAATCAGGAAGTGTGCTGCCTCAAGCTTTATCCTTCTTGCTCAAGATTGCTTTGGCTATTCAGAGTCTTTTGTAATTTCATATACATTTTAGGATTGTTGTCTCTATTTCTGTGAAAAATGTTATTGAGATTTTGATAGTATTGCACTGAATTTGTAGAATGCTCTGGGTAGTATGGACATTTTTTTTTTTTTTTTTTTTTCCTGTACGCTGGCCTCTCGCTGTTGTGGCCTTTCCCGTTGCGGAGCACAGGCTCCGGACGCGGAGGCTCAGCGGCCATGGCTCACGGGCCCAGCCGCTCCGCGGCATGTGGTATCTTCCCGGACCGGGGCACGAACCCGCGTCCCCTGCATCGGCAAGCGGACTCTCAAGCACTGCGCCACCAGGGAAGCCCAGTATGGACATTTTAACAATATTAATTCTTCCAATCCATGAACACTAACACCTTTCCATTAACTTGTATCTTCTTTATTTTCTTTCATTAATATTTTATAGTTTTTAATGTAGAAGTATTTTATATCCTTGATTAAATTTATTCCTAAGAATTTTGTTATTTTTGAAGCTATTGTAAATGGGATTTTAAAAAATTTCCTTTTCAGATAGTTTATTATTAGAGTATAGAAGCCCAGTTGATTTTTGTATATTGATTTTTATCCTACAATTTCAGTGAATTATTAGTAAACAGGTTTCTTTTGGTTGAGTCTTTGGGGTTTTCTGCATATATGATCATGTTATCTGCAAACACAAATTATTTTAATTCTTTCCAATTTCAATGCTTTTTATTTTTCTTCACTAATTGTTGTGCCTAGGATTTCTAGTACTATGTTGAATAGAAGTAGTGAAAGTGGGCATTCTTGCCTTGTTCCTGATCTTAGAGGAATAACTTTCATTTTTCACCATCGAGTATGATATAAGCTGTGGGCTTTTCATGTATGGCTTTTATTATGTTGAGGCACATTCCTTATATACCTAGTTTGTTGAGAGTTTTTTACCATGGCAGGGTGTTGAATTTTGTCAGATGCTTTTTCTACATCTATTGAAATGATCATGTGATTTTTATACTTCATTCTGCTAATGTGGTGTATCGCATTAATTGATTTGTGTATGTTGAACTATCCTTGCATATGAGTGATAAATTCCAATTGATCTTGCTATGGGATCCTTTTAATGTGCTATTGAATTTGGTTTGCTAGTGTTTTGTTGATAATTTTTGCATCTATGTTTATCAGGTATATTTGTTGATTTTGTTTTGTTTTGTTTTTTCTTGTAGTGTCTTTGGCTTTGGTATCAGGATAATGATGGCTTTATAAATTTAAGGACTTAATTTGAAAGTATTCCTCTTCTTCAATTTTTGGAAGCATTTAAGAAGGCTTAGTGGCAATTCTTTAAACAGTTGAGATAATTCATCAGTGAATTCATTTGTTTCTGGGCTTTACTTTGTTGGGAGGTTTTTGATTACTGATTCAATCTCCTTATTCTTTATTAGTCTGTTCAGATTTTCTATTTCTTCATGATTCAGTCTTGGTAGGTTGTATGTTTCTAGGAATTTATCCATTTCTCTTAGCTTATCCAATTTTTTGTCATATAATTGTTTGCAGTAGTCTTGTATGATTATTTATAGTTCTGTGGCATCATTTGTAAGGTCTCCTTTTTCATTTCTGAATTTATTTATCTGAGTCTTCTCTTTTTCTTAGTCTAGCTAAGAGTTTGTAAATGTTGTTTATCTTTTCAAAAAACAACTCTTACTTTTACTTTTCTATTCGCTATTTTATTTCTCCTTTAGTCTTCATAATTTTATTCCTTCTACTAACTTTGGCCTTGGTTTTTTCTTCTTTTTCTAGTTCTTTGTGGTGTACAGTGAGGTTGTTTACTTGAAAACTGTTTTCTTTTTTAATATAGGCATTTTCACTTTTTCCCTCTTAGTGGTGTCTTTGCTGCATCCCATGAGTTTTGGTATATTCTGTTATCAGCTTCATTTGTATTGAGATATTTTTAAACTTCCCTTCTCATTTCTTTGATCTATTGGTTGTTCAAGAGTATGTTGTTTAATTTCTACATATTTGTGAATTTTCCAGTTTTTCATTTCTTAGTCATTTCTAGTTGCCCTCCATGGTGCCCAGAAAATAATTCTTGGTATGATTTCAGTCTTCTTAAATTTGATGAGATTTATTTTGTGGTCCAGCCTAGAGAATGTTCAATGTGCACTTGATGTGTGTATTCTGCCACTGTTGGGTAGAATGTTCTGCATATATAGAATGTCTGTTAGTCCCATTTGGTCTATAGTGTTGTTTAACTCCACTGTTTCTTTTTGATTTTCTGTCTAGATATTATATCCACATATGAAAGTGAGACATTGAAGCCTCCAATTATTATTAAATTGCTGTCTTTTCCCATTGAAATCTGTCAGTGTTTGCTTTATATATTTGGGTACTCTGATGTTGGGTGCATGTATATCTGTAATTGTTACCATTTGCATGGAATATCTTTTTCCATCCCTTTATTTTCAGCCAATGTGTGTCCTTAAACCTAAAGTGAGGTTTGTTTTTTTTTATAGATAGCATATAGTTGGATCTATTTTTGAAAATTGATTTAGCCACTACATCTTTTGATTGGGAAGTTTAATCTATTTATGTTTAGCGTAATTATTGATAGTTAAGGACTTACTATTGCCATTTTGTTGTTGTTTTCTGTTTGTATTGTAGTTTGTCCCTCTTTTTTGTCCTTTTTTTTTTTTTTTTTTTTTTGCAGTACGCGGGCCTCTCACTGTTGTGGCCTCTCCCATCGTGGAGCATAGGCTCCAGACGCGCAGATTCAGTGGCCATGGCTCACCGGCCTAGCCGCTCTGTGGCATGTGGGATCCTTCTGGACTGGGGCACCAACCCATGTCCCCTATATCAGCAGGCGGACTCTCAACCATTGTGCCACCAGGGAAGCCCTGCTGTCTTTTTTTGTGTGATTTTTTTTTTGTAGTAATATGCTTTGCTTCTGTGTTTTTTCTTCTGTGTATCTTCCATAGGCATTTACTTTGTTACCATGAGATAACATAAACTTATTATGTTACCATGAGGTAGCATAAAAATTACATAAAGTTCTTATAGTTAAAATATCTATTTTAAGCTAACACATTAATTCAAATCACATACCAAAAATGCTACACTTTTACCCCTTCAACACTTTGTTATTGATGTCACCGTTCACTTATTTTTCTATTGTGTATCCCTTAACAATTGTTTATAGTTAGTTATTCTTAATATTTTTGTCTCTTAACTTTTATGCTAGAATTAAAAGTGATTTACACACCACCATTACAGTGTTACAGTATTCTGTATAGTCAGCCCTCTGTATCTATGGGTTCCTCATTCATGGATTCAACTAAATGAATAGCTGAAAAAAAAAATTCCAGAAAATTCCAAAAACCAAAACTTGAATTTGCCACATGCCAGCAACTATTGACATAGCATTTACGTTGTATTAAGTATTATAAATAATCTAGAGGTAATTTAAAGTAGACAGGAGGATATGCACAGGTCATACAAAAATAGTACAGTGTTTCTATAAAGGACTTGAGCATCTGCAAAGTTTGGTATCTGCAGGGGTCCTGGAACCAATCCCCTCTGGATACGAACGGATGACTGTATTTGTCTACATATTTACCTTTTCTAGTGAATTATATGCTTTCATGTTGCTGTTTTAGCTTTCTTGTATTTCAGCTGAAGAACTTCCTTTAGCATTTCTTATAAAGCAGGTCTAGACATGATAAACCCCTCAATTTTTTTTTTTTTTTTGTCATGGAAAGACTTTACCTCTCCATCGTTTTTGAAGGAAAGTTTATTACAATTCTTGATTGATAGTTTCTTCTTTCAGCACTTTTTATATATTGTATACCCTACTGGCCTACAAGGTTTCTACTGAGAAATCAGCTGATAGTATTACGGAAACTCCTTGTATGTGATGAGTCACTTTTATATTGCTGCTTTCAATATCCATCCTTTGTCTTTGACTTTTGACAGTTTGATTATAATGTGTCTCCGTAGACCTTATTTGGGGTTCTTTGGTTTCATAAATCTGAATGTCTGTGTCCCTTCCGAAATTTGTGAAGTTTTCAGCCATTAGTTTTTTAAGTAAGTTTTCTGACCTCTTTATCTGTCTCTTCTCTTTCTATGACTTCCATAATGCATATATTAATTTATTTGATGGTGTCTCATAAGTCCCTTAGGCTTTCTTCATTCTTTTTCATTATTTTTTTTTTGTACCTCTGACAGTATAATGCCAAATGACCAGATTTTAGTTTGATAACTTTCCTCTGCTTTATTATGTCTGCTGTTGAATCCTTATAGTGAATTTTTCAATTCAGTTATTGTGTTCTTCAACTCCAAAATTTCTGTTTGGTTCTTTTTTATAGTTTCTGTCTCTTTTCTGAGAGCCTCATTTTGTTCATATGCCATTTTCCTTATTTTATTTATCTTTCTGTGTCTTTTGTAACTTATTTAAGACAATTTTAAAAAATTCTTTGTCAGGCAATTCATAAATCTTCATTTCTTTAGAGTTGGTTACGGGAGATTTATTTTGTTCCATGTTCCCATGTTCCTTGTAGCTTTGAATTACTGTCTGTGTATTTGAAGAAACGGCCACGTCTCCTAATCTCTACAAACTGATTGTAACTGGGAAAGACCTCACCAATCAGCCTGGCTAGGGATTCCTAGAGCATCTCAATCCTTTTCTACGACTGTATCTTCTCTGGACTTTTGCATGTAGATTCCTAATTAGAGAGGATTTACCAGTTTCTCATTTGTCAGGATCCCATAACCTCTTGCTCTGTCTGGTGTCTGACTGCTGTACTGTGGGCTGGGACATTGGAGGCATGTGCCATTCCTTCCTTTCTTCCCGGTGGAGAAGCCTTGAGTTCTGCCCTTTCTCACAATCTCTCTGAACTGTGCTGAGTGCAGCAGGTAACCCACCTCTTTTCATTTGTTGTTAGCTACCCCCACCAAACTGTGAGAGTTCTGTTAGTACTCCAGGTGTGATGAGACAAAAACTGACCCCTTGGGCAGCACAGTGAAAGGCCAGGGACACTTGAGGCATGCTCCCCTCTCTCTTGTCCCTGAGGGAGAATTTACGTGCCCAGGCAAACTCCCTCAATACTGAGCTGAGCTGGATTGTGGAAGAACTGATGCAGACAAAGTGAAAGTTTTCTTCTTACCCATTTTGATGCAGCTGGTTTCTGTATTGTGCACATCTGAAGTACTGTGACTTCTTAACTGGATTCTGGACTTTTCCTAAAGGCACTTTGTCCATATACCCTCATTAAATCAGTGTTTCTGTGGGAGAAAGATGGCTGGGATTTCCTATTCTACTATCTGTTGACATCACTCCCAGGATTAAGAATCTTAGTCAAACAGAGGATGGTTACTAATCCCAACTCTCAAGGAGCATCCTGAGTGAGTGGGGAAATTAACCTCTAGATAAGAGTGGAGGGCATGTTATTTCAACTCCTCTGCCTAAGCTCTAATAGATCATGTTCCAAGTTGCTAAACAAAGAAATTGGAAATGATAAGGAAGTTGAGATGTCAGGCTTTGTTTTATGAGGCTAAATAAAAGAGATGTAAAGACAAATATGGGTGGAGAACCTTCCCATATCACATTGGGGATAAACAAATTTAACTGTTAGGCAATGAAATTAGATAGACCTCTGCTATTATAAGTGGTGGAAGAAGCACCTGCCATATAAAGGGAAAACAGAGAAGCAAGGTATTTGGCGCCAGTGGAGAAAATTTAATGGCCACTGTGGGGAAACCCAGCAAGTGGAAGTCTTTGGATCTGTTGTCAGATATCACTGGACTATGGCTGCACAATTCATCTTCCCACTTTTGTTGTCTTGAGAAGACCTACATTTTCTAAGTACTCTGCTGGGTACCCTGATCTTGACTGCCCTTCTCCTCATACTGCCTCCAGCACTGGTGTGGCCTAGGATCTAAGACCTCAGTGCGTGCCCACACATGAGCTCCTTTGGAGATGCAGAGCCAGCAATACATTCAGTAAGAGAACTGTCCAGAATTGGAGTTTCTCACCTACAGAACTCTGACTAATAAACACATTTTGCATACTACTTCAGGCAGACTTCTGTCATATGTTCATGGTCACAGCTACATGTCCAGCCAAGGCACTACTCCAAACCTGTTCACACTAGTTACCAAAGGCTGTCAAATGAGAAAACAACAATCCATGGCTTTACAAGTTTTTGCTGAAAACCTGTCCATAATAATCTTTATTCTATGAACCCTAGAGCACAAATAAAACCTATCAGATATAATTTGACTTTTAATCATATTCTGTCTAGCCACAAGAGCTGGCTTTAGAGTGAGACAGAACTGGATTTGAATTTTATTTGTTATCAATTTGTGTGTGACTTTGAATGAGTTTCTCAAACTTTATATCTCTGGTCAACATTATAAGGGAAGGTACACATTTAGTGAAATACTGTATGTTAAGAATTTAGCTGAATGTCTGACATATGGTAGGAACTTACGCATTATTAACTGTCCTTATTATTATTATTATTTGTTATGCTTTCTCCCATCTAGATTCTAAATGCTTAGAGGTCAGGGTCATGTCAAATACTTTTAAGGACCATCACAGCACCAGGGACAGCACTACTTTGCTGCCAAGTGGGAACATGAAATCAAGTACTTCTGTGTTTTCAAGGATATTTTTAAAGTCGATACCCAACCTGGAAGTGGGAACATTGACCCCAAGGCCAATCCTTCATTTCTGCTTTCCACCTATTGCCTCCTGCTTCCCCAGGGACTTTGATCCATCAGTGTTAGACCCCTCTCAACTACTGCAACTCGTTCTCTGCAAGCTGCTCCCCTTCAATCTAGAATGGGCTCATCTCTCCTCAACATCAAAAACATCATCTCATAATCCTTTCTCCCATGGCACCATTCCATTTTCCTCTTTATTTGTGTTCTCAGATATGATGGAAGATTGTTCCTCAGGTATTGCCATTATATTTGCACCATTCAATCAATTTTTAATTCTGTTATGTAGAAGCTACCCACCCCCATATTGAAAATACTTGTTCATCTCTCACTAGTAACCTCTGACTTATCCAATTCTAAGTCCTCTTTCCAGTCCTCCTTCTCTATGAACTCTGGATATGTGATATTGTTGACTTTTATTTCCATCTTATCGTTTTCATCTTGTTTTGTTTCTATGCCACAGTATACTCTATATCCTTCTTGAGTCTCATGGAGTATTTCTTCCTGGGTCACATACCAAATAAATGGTAAATGATTCTTTCCTCAGACAAGTTATGTTTTCTCTCAACATTTCTCTAATTTTACAGTTCACTTCACATCAATGCAGATAATTATAAAATCAGTGATGCACTCCTTACTTGTGGTTGTGATTGCAGTTATCAATATTCTGGCATATTGTGCTAACTTTGGTACCGAAATATTGATATTTTTGTTGTTTTTATGCCATTATTTTGGTATTTTAAAAATCTGAGTTATTCATTAAAATGTGCTCATAGAGCTATATGCTGCATTAAATTTTGAAACAAAGAGGAACTGATTTTAAAAGCATCATGACATCAGTGATCATGCTTAAAACCTATTTAAGTTATTTCATTATTTAAATTCCAATTTCTCAGGTTATTTGTGAAGTTTGACATCTTATGTATATCAGTCACTTCAATTTTGCCCATAATCAGGACTGAGCCCCAATCTATGTCCAGAGGTCCCTCATGAAGTTGTCTTAAAAGGGGGGATAAAGAGTGGGGGTGGGTAGATATGAAGTTATACCAAAGTAGAAGGTAGAGGAAAAAATAGGGAGGAAAAAAAAGGAGGCCCAGTCCTTCACATTGATTCTGATCATGTCTCTGTCCCCAGGACAAGAGTCTCTCCAATCCATAAATCCGTGGCCACTTGGGATATTAAAGACATTAATTTCACAGTTGGATCTTAATGATGCCTCAAAAAGAATAGTAAATGCAGTGCCCCCTCTGTTCCCATCCTCAAGTTCTGGGCCCAGGGCAGCTACTTCTGTTGTCCTATGAGGACATGTCTGCAGCTCCATACTCCTTTTATTTTCCCTCCATAGTAATATCTATTCTTGCAGGGCATCACATCTCCTCCCTTATATTCATTTATTTTAATCAGGATGTTCTTTCCCAATCAGCTACCTACTGAGACTCCAACTAGAAGGAACAAGATCTTAGCCTTGGGCCTCATCCCTAGACCTCTTTCTGTACCATCAGAGAACAAGTGTTGAAGACATCTCCCTGACTAGATCACAAGTTTTATCATCTTACTGTAGACATATTGCATTATCCACTATTGAAGTGTGTGGAATCCCTGTCAGTTTCAGCTGTTCTCAAATGGCTCCCTGAACTTTGCAGTAAGGACCTGTTACTTATCTTGGTGTTCTTAAGTCCATCAGGTGCTCTATTGATTTCTTTTGTTTTCTTCTGTGCAGATGCTGGTATCATACAAGTATGTATCTGTCAGTGGTTGATCCCCACCTGCTCATCTTCTGGGTTTCGTAAGTACACTTTGTCACCTAGATTTTTGTAGATATTGGCTATAGATTTTGGGTTTTGTTATTCTAGTTCTCTATTTTTAGGGGAGATTTGAAGAGATTAAAAAACCATGTTATTTCTGCCATCTCTTCTAATATTCCAAATTAGATTTTGAATTTTAAACCATGTAAACATAAAATAAAATTTATGTTAAACTACTTATAAACAAGATAAAGGAGTTGTCCACCCTTGAATACATACACTTTCTATCCTATTACCTTATTTTATTTTCTTCATAGACTATCAGTGCCTAAAATTATGATTTTTCTTTTTTCATCTTTCCCTTTCCTATGATATTAATTTCATGATTATAGGAGACTTTTCTCAGAAGACATTTACTTAATTACACATGGAATATAGTAACTTTTCAGTGGATAAACTAACAAACATTACATTATCCAAGTAACCAAGTATTAGGACAACAGATATATCATATAGATCCTAATGTTATGCATCATTTCTGTATTATGTATCATTTCTGTATTATTCTTACCAAAACATCCTGAATCTAATTATTAGGAAACATCAAACAAATCCAAATAAAGGGGTATTCTATAAACTAAGTGGCTAAAACTCTAAAAATGTAAATGTTATGAAAGATAAAGAAACCATCCTAGATTAAAGAAAACTAAAAAAAACTGGATTAAAAAATGCAATGTGATTATGAAATAGACCACCAATAAAAAAAGGATGTATTTTTATTTTGCTGTAATGGACATCAGTGAGACAACTGGAGAAATCTGAATAAGGTCAGTGGATTATATACTAACACTCTATCAATTGTAATGATTTGATTTTGATAATTTTTCTGTGAGTGTATAAGAAAGTGTCCATAATATTAGGAAATGCACACTGAAGTATTTAAAAGTAAATGGTTATTATGACTGTAAATTACAGTTGCCTCTTGTTATTCACGGTAGTTATGTACTATGAAGTTTTCATAAACACTGAATTGGTAAATACTTAGCATTGCTCCTAGAGGAATTAGTGGTTAAGTTCCTGCAAGCCTCCAATCACAACATTTTCATCAACTAGTCAGTACATAATCTTGTTTTATGTCAGTTTCTGTTTAAAGATACTTTGTTTAATATATACTGTATATACTATATATGTTATATATGCTATATATAATGTATATATGGTATGCTGTATATAATATATGCAGTATACTATACATAATATGTATTATATAATATATTAAATATATAATATCTACATATTTTTATTGATTCATTAACATTGAATAATGCCAATAGCAATATACCTCCTGCCTAAATAACTTTCATCTAGCACAAGTATTTTCTCTGTAAAACATAATGATAAATGCATTATCATTCTACCTCTCTATATGTATATATGTTAATATACATTCCTTATGTAGATGTATATTTATATATATTCAAATAAATATTTACATAAAATAAGTTTTATGTAAATATTTATATAAATATTTATATATTATATTTATATATAGAGAGAAAGAGAGAATGATGATGCATATGTGATAAATACTAACATTTTATTAATCTGGTTGAAAAGTATACAAGTGAATTCTTTGTACTAACTTTCCAACTTTCCTGTAATTCTGAAATTATTTGAAAATAAGCTTTTTTTTAAATAGGGATTTTTTTCCTCTTGCTTGTCAATATAACCCAAGTAGCTAGAGCAGGGCTTGACATGTACTCTATTTAAATACTTCTTTAAAGAATAAAAGATTAATATCAAGCAAACAATCAAGTCTAAAGGGTCAGGATTAGGAATACCCTCCATAAAAATGGTGGTAGAGTACATGGGAATCAATGATCTCTGTACATGAGGACAAGTATAAAGAAAGGCTGATTTAGCATTGTTTCCATCATTGATTAGAAAAATGTTTATTTTTACTCTCCATCCTCTCATCTTCTCCTACAGTAATAAATTGTGATTACTATGCTTGTAGATTAATTTTAGTAATAGTTATGTACATCAATTAATGTTATTGACCTCCACTTCCTTGAAATTACAACTTTTTCAACTATTTATTAAATGTTGAGGCATTCAAATGACCTTTGATCTCAGATACAACTTGTGATAGCTCCAGGTTTGAGATGAACCTGGCCCAGGATTTTACTTATTCAATGCATGTCATTTAGTATTCTGCCTATCTAAGCATCTTATTTTAGAATCAACCATATGGAATTTTGATGCCAAGGCCTATCTTAATTCTGAGCTATCTGATAGCATGGTAATTACTACAAAGCCATCAAGTACTACCAAACAATTTGCATCTCCTTAGGGAGTAATTTTCCTACAGGACAAATAGCAGTTGTCAAAGGACTAAGAATAATTTTGTTTACAAGCACAGATTTAGAAGCCACTAAACAAGTATGAATATGCACCAGAGATGTGACTTTCACTCTGAAGTATGTGACTTTAAATCATTAAGCTTTAAATGCTTGTAATGAAAAAAAAATAGCATTTCGGCTCTTCTGATGAGTAGTAAGAAATTAGGCCTCTGTGGTTCTTCTTGACCCATTAATGGGAATGTATTTTAAGAACTCTTATTTGTTCTCATCAACTTGGTTATAAAAGCACTCAAGACTAGAAAAGGAACACTTTTTTCCTTGAATTAATTCATTTCATTTTGAACCAGTTCAGTAAACATGAATCAATCACTTTTTTGTGTGTGCAAGACTCTATGATACAGACTTAAAAATATTCTTCTTGCCTTCAAAATATTTTGAATTTTTTGCCACTCCTAGTGCAGCATGACCCTGAAACACCTATGTGTGCCCCTTCAAACTGATGATATTTACTCAATTGCCTGGTTGTTCTTTCTCAAATGAGATACTTTATATTAAAAAGCATACAATTTATTGCTTGAAAATCACAATTTATTCCAACCCAAACACCAACATTGTTGTTCTGTTTGACTCTGTAGAAATAATTTTTGGTGTAATAAACATTATGAGTTTGTCCATTAATAAATTACCCTACTAGAAAGAGCATAAAAGTTTTATCTCATCACAGACTGTTATGTTGGTGAAGCTGCACTCTCATTATAATTTCCTATCCTAGAATTGCCTTCAAAAAGAAAATAAATTAGTATTTAAATTATGCATGGGCATATAATGTTTTGATGTTTCAATTTTAGAGAGACATAATGTTCATCAGATTATTAAATAAAATTTTTTAAGTTAGTCTAGATACCTCCTAGACATTTAGTTTTCAATTGGCCACTTTTTTTTTTTTTTTTTTTTTTTTTTTTTTTTGGCTTAGAACATTAATTAAAACACCCTCATGCTGAGAGGTTTTTGCTTCCCTTGGTGACTTTTCCTGGAATTCATGTGCTTTGACAGACTCGGGCTATATTGCAGTAGTTATAGAAGTAAAGCTGAATTAGATATATTCATATTCCCCCCAAATTTTCAATACCTAAACACTATCTGAGCTTACATGATGGCTGTCAACAAGATTGTTACCTAAGACAAAGAATTGCCTTATCATTAGATCTGATATGGTGTAGTTAGCTGATATTTAGCTGACTCATCTTTTTTAGCATCAGGCTATATGTAATGAAGTAAGAGTACCATATTTTGTATCTGCAAGACTCGTAATAAATAATGATATGGAATAAGGGTTTGTCAACACAGTATCAAATAGAGATGTACTAGTTATTCAGATAAATGAATAAGTAATTTAAATATTAAGAATCTGCATGGGAGCAGTAATTTGCCAAAATAAACGACCATAATCATTTATCTCATTAACCCATTGTTAAGTAATATTTGTAATAAGATTAACACTGGACTTTAAATTAACCAAACCTTTTTAGCAAGGTGGCAAATTTATCTAGTTTCATGATTGCTGTGGCTACCGACTGCACCGGAATCTCCATCAACTGTGAAAAAGTCTCCAAAAGAATGAATGTGTCTTGACACTATTCATTCATTTACTATATTGAGATATAGTTAAGACAAAGGCCAACTTTTTTCCTTACCATCTCTCATAAACTAATCTGTCAATGAGAAGAGAAATGTTTTTCTTCTCTATGAATTACATTTCTGGAGCTTTCTGGTACAGGAAATTGTATGTATCCTTTACTTAATCAATATTTTATTGTTTGATCCCAAATCTTCTCCAGATATTTATTATACAACCTTATAATCATTCTCCCTAAGGCTTGGGTTCTGCTACTAAAATTGCTATTTTCTAAATTATCACTTAATAGTCAGAAAAAAACAGATACAATTTCAATTATCTGTAAAAACACCTTGAAGAGCAAACCACATGGGAATGTGCTGATTTGAATATTCATATTTTGGTGTCTGATTTGAAAAATATTTATATATTTTTGTAGGTGGAAAGCATTCTCTCAAAGGTATTATTTTAAGATAATCACAAAATACAAGGATTTTAAAGGAAAATAGAAAGTCAGTTAATTAAGTAGCTCCCATGGAAACCACCAAAGAAAACATTAACAGGGACAGCGTAGGGTAGCATAGATAGGACTGGATATATCAAGTTAAAGCTCTACTCTGTGCCATTGAACGAGTTACATTTTTTCTACATTCTTAGCTATATAATACATAGTTTGAATTTGCTTAAAATGATCCATTTTGATATACTGTATCATTTAAAGGGGTGTGGAAGTTTGTTCAAATGTAAAGTTTGTTTTTCCTTTCATAGATATTAAAAGTGGGTAAAGAAAAAGTGATGGGATAGAGAAGGCTGTCTTTTTGAAAATGTGGTGGTTATTTTTCTGGGAAGAAAATATGAGGTCAAAGAGTTAGAACCCTGTGACTATTACCCTATTTAATAAACATAAGTCCTCTTTGAATGGACGCCAGGGCAGCCTATCAAATGCTGGCCAGTCTAGGTGTAGAGAAGCACCTGTCCACAGACTGAATTATTTCTGGATGTCTGCAAAATATTGACGCTTCTGCAATCCTTTTCTTTGACTTCCAAAGTTGACAAGAAGAACTCATTCACGTCATTTCTTAAGCATTAGTAGGATGCTGCAGTAGAGAGTCAGTTATTGTCTTTGCCCAGTGAACATCCAAGCTAATTCTAGATATAACTGCCCAGGAAGCCAAAGCCATTTAGTCTGTGGTATCCTCATTGAATCTTTCTCAGTAGCTCTCTTATGGAAAGATTCCCCCCTCCCACTTTCTTCCTTCCTTTTTTTTCTTCCTTTCTTGGGAATAAATTATGTTATTGCCTTTGCAACTCTATACTAGAAGAAAAAAGGGAGTAGGAAAACTACTAGCTAGTTTCTCTTTTGATTGCGTCCCAGGTGGGCACTGAGGGAGGGGAGGGGCTTACCTGGCTTGTGCAGGCTTAGCCGGGTGTGGGTGTCGATCCTTGGTTCTGCACATCCACAGCTGTAACATGTGACCCTGTGTGGAGCAGGCCTGGCTTCAAGGTGAATCCTAGAGGGATACAGAGGAGAGTTTTCTTTCTGCTGAAGTTTTAAAGTCAAATCTCCAGATGGCAAAGGGAAGAAATAAGCAGATAACTAATAACAATAAATGTTTATGGCTGTGCCAATAAAGCTGGGATGTACATTCTGTTGGGATGTATTTTATGTACCAGGAAGGTGGAGCTAAGATTCCAGGAATTCAAGAACACAAAAAGGACCTCTCTTACTTGCTGACTAATATTTGAAGATAGATCTTTTAATTCTACAATTGGAGCCTTAGCTCCAATTGTAGAATTGGAGTATCTCACAGATACTACTGGGAGAGAAAACATGTGGCTATAATGAATTATTCATGTCCAATCCTTTCTTAATGGCGAATTTTGTTAAAAAGAGTGAGATTGCAAGAACATTTTATTTGGGGACAGGGATTCACAAAAAAGAAGGAACACTGGAAAGTGATGTCAGAGAGCTTGGTGGATTGATGGAAATTCTTTTAAAAATTTAGTCTGTACATAAATGTAGATTTTTACAAATCAAACATATGTGACTTTTCATGCAGCATAACTAATTATCACCCTAGTGTTTTACTAAGATATTGTTGAGAGATGGTTTATCTGGAATAACCACCTATTAAAAGAGTAACAATGATGAAATTGTCCCACTAGTTATTGAAATGTACTCTAAAGCTACCAATTAAAAATTGTTACTGTGGCACTTATTCCAGAATAGACAGACAGAGAAGTGGAAGTAAAGAGCAGTTTAGAAACAGACCTTAGTATATATAAAAGTGCACTACATGAGAAATGAGATATTAAATTCCCAAAGGGAAATGATTAGCTTATATGTAGTCCTAAGACAGTTAATATATGAGAAATAATTTGAGGAAAACTCTTGTTACAAAACATGGGCAAAACATAACAAACATACTCTCAAATGTGTAGTAGAGCTCCCAAGTAGGTGAGGGAAATCTCCAGAGGTTCAAAATAAAAGCCAAGCTGACAAATGGAGAAGTAGATGGGATTGATTGCAGATCTCTGCCCGAAATTTTCCTTTCTTTTCATCAGACTACTTCTGCTCAACATTGAAACCTCAGTTTTAAGGAAACATCCCCTCTCTACTCTGTGTTCACCTGTACCTCAGTATTTAAAGTTTTATTGAAAAGATCTTTTTATACATACTTGTCAGCTACTAAAGAGTAAGATCCTCAAGGATCTTACTTTTAAAAATCCTTACATTGTGCTAGAAATTCACAGAAGATATGAATAGAGTAGGTGCTCAAGAAAAGTTTGACAAAGTAAGGATAAGTTTTGAAATACAAATAGAAATCTTAGGGCGGGTAAATGTTTCCATATGATATAAACTTCAGTCTGACACTATCACCCCCTCTATATGGGTGGTGTTCTAGCCACTTTTTTTGCCTCTTTATTTTTTCACTTATTTATTTTTTCAGCTTTATTGATATATAATTGAATACAACACTGTATATGTTCAAGGTGTACAGTATAATGATTTGACTTATATGTATTATGAAATGATTATCACAATAAGTTTAGTTAACATTCATCATCTTATATAGATACAAGTTTTTTTTCCTTGTGATGGAAACACTTAGGACCTATTCTCTTAAAAACTTTCAAATATACCATAAGCAGTGTTGACTATAGTCACCATGTTATACATTATGGTACTTATTTATCTTACAACTGGAAGTTTTTACCTTTTGACCACTTTCATCCAATTCTCCCTTCCTTTCCTCCCATCCCCTGCCTCTAGTAACTGCAGGTGATTTCTTTTTCTATGAGTTTTAACCACTTCTTTTTTTAGGTGGCTTTATATCTCCAAAAAGTCTTTCTTTGATGGGTCCAGTCTCCTTCCCTTAACTTGTACCACAAGTCTCAGTCCTGCCTTCTGGAACCATGGCATACGGTCTGTCTTCTCCTATGTCACTGTTTCAGTTAGGACAAGCCAGTCTCCTCTTAGCCCCCTCATCGGCAGGCTCGATGTACTTCACTTGACCATTTCTTGTTGACATTCTTTCTCAACTTTCCACACCCCAGTCACCATCTGTATTGGTCAGCATTGTATAGGCTGCCAGTAACAGAAAACGTGACAAAAGTGGCATATGCAAAATAGCTGCTTATTTTTTTGTCATGTGAAAAACTCAGAGGTAGGCAGTCGCCACAGTGCCGTCAGAGACTCAGGCTCCTCTAGTCATCCTTAGCATGTGTGTTTTGTCCTCATCCTTGATGCTGTCACATGGTTACTCCATAGCTGCTCCACCTTCAGGAGAGAGTCTCTATGCAAAACCAGAAGAGAAAGGGCACAAAGTAAAAGGAATGTGAGTGTGGAATATGTGCTCTTAACAGGCCCTTCTCAGGAGGATCATCGTTTCGCAAAAGTCTGACTGACCCTAACTATATCACATAGTAGCAAGTGATGATGGGATGCATAACAATTGAGCTGGACACATTTTCTCTTTGAAAAAAATTATAAGGGAAAAGGAAGAACAAATATTGATATTGGTAGGCAACTAGTAGTGTATGTCAATGAACATAACTTTGTTAATGACCTTCTTAAAAGACAGGTTCCTATACCAGACAATATATCCTAGAATGTTGAGCCCAGCAGAGTATTGAATGACCATAACCTCTCTCTATATGTGTATATAAATTTATTAAGCTAGCTGGAGACTGGCCCTATTTTTTTATGTGCTACATCATTATTAGGTATATACAGCTGGACTTCTCTATCTTCTGATACGAAGGGCTGACTATGGGACTTGAGCATCTGTAGATTTTGGAATATACAACAGATCCTGGAACCAGTTGCCCATGGATACCAAGGGACGACTGTATATCATTCTTACAATGAACTAAAAAATATAGTTATTTCTCTCATTCTGCTATTCAGCTAGGTCACCACTAAAACTTTGCAGTTGCTATTCTAAAATCCAATGAAAAAGCTTACATTTACTCCGGTGGATTTCATCATTCATGTCCTGGTCCATCATTGCAGTATGCTGAAACTTTATTTTATCATCCTTTGCACTCACTAACTTTCTGAAAATTGCATCATGTGCAATTTAGTGAGTGTGTTTATGTAATTTTGTAAGGGATACATGTAAACCCATAATTAGATTGAGATGGGATAAATATATTAGTGAAGATATGTATAGGGTATAAGAGGAACTTGGGAGAACATACAACTGGCTCAATTTATCTAGATTCTGGAAGGTTAAGAAACCAGATGATACTGATGTTGAGTATTAAACATGAGATGAACTTTCCCTGAGAGACCATGTTGAAATGAATATTCCTAAAAGAAGAGACAGAATAAGAAAAGGCCCAGACGTGTGACAGACTGAGAGTTACAAATGCCGTGATCTGGCATGTCAGAGGCATGGAAAGGGAAGTAGAAGATGAGGCAAGAAAGTAAGGAAGGTTCATCTGGGAATTTGGAATTTGACTTCTGATTGGTAGTCGTGAGACAGGCATTAAACTAGATACTCATTTTGGAAAGATTTTTTTCCATACCTGTTTTTTAAATTTATAATTGCATTTTTACTCCAACAATAGTTCAGTAGAAAATAGATACGACTACATAATTCAAACCCTTCCTTCTTCTGGCCCATGTGATCCTATTCCTTTCAGATGTGATGACCATATGTCCCACTTTCTAAGACTGAATTTCAAATCATCTATCTTGTGGCTGCTCAAAGTATTCTCGGACTTGTCAGTCCACGTGTCCTGATTTTTGTTCCAGAAAATGTAGCCGCTAGGCCTCTGATCACATCCTTCTCATCTTATGGGAGATGCTCTGATGGTTCTTTAGCTCTTTCCTATCAAGGGAGATATCAGATTCGCAATGAGAATTAGGGAGCCAAAGGACACCGTGCTTGCCTTTCCATTCAATGACAATGAGAAATTCCAGGAATGAAAAGGGGAAGCAATAGCGCAGTCTGTAAGCTTGTATTTTTAGCCTGTGTACAAGAAGCTCACAACCTTAATTTTCACAGCAACATAAATATTATGACTATAATTAACCATGAATATTTGATGAAGTTGGAGAGCATTATCTACACTTGCTTAATATCATTGGATGGCATCCTGAATTCTGGATGCTTTTTAGGCATGGAAATGTTCTCTGTGTGCTGTCAAATTTCTAAACAAAGGTCTGGTGGAAAATTACACCTTCGCCAGAAAAATAACCCAAGTAAATAGGTAATAATGGATATGTATTTTGCACATTAGCTCAATACACAACATTAAAATGTCCCAGGACATTAAAGACTGAGTTTTTGTAAAGAGAATTAAAATAAGCATAATAGCCATGCTTAACTGAGAGATGGGTGCATTGTAGAGAAGTATTTTTTTCACATGTGAAAAGAAAGTTGTGCCTTGTTAAAATGCCAGGGATTCTCATGTTGGGAAGGGTGGGAACGTCTTTGACAAGCACCAATTTGCAGGTGGCGTTTGAGTGCTTAAAAGTGATCTAGGGATCCAAACCCTGGTAGTCCACTGTGTGTCTAAGGTAACTTACAGCCAAAGGACTTTTTCAGAAAACAAAATGTGCGTTTACTGGAAATTTTTTTTTTCTAATTTTGCTTTTTTAAAATTAGAAACACATTTTCTTCAAAATGTGTATTTTCATCATTTTACAGTAAAACTATGTAAATTGCAGTGAAAAGAAGAGGGTTTCTGACATATTTTAAATATTAAGGCAAAGTACAGCCAGGTGCACTACAACAGTTTTTCTCAGTCCTCAGAAGCAGTTTCCCTCATGGTGTAAGTCATTAAGTTAGACTCTTAAGCCTGTCGGGCAGGACTTGGCACTTCTGGGGTCCTTGGTACTGAAGATTGGCAGGCATTGGTAGATGTGGCAGAGTAAAGACGGCTGCAGGTTATTTGCTATGATTTGCTCCTTCTCCCACTGAGAGGAGGAGTCTAATTCTCCTCCATCAGAATATGGACTACCCTTTGACTTGCTTGATCGATAAGCATGGAGGAAATGCTGCTGTGTTAGTTCTGAGGCTAGGCTTTAAGAGAACCGGCAGCCTCCAGCTCGCCTTCTCAGAACCCTGGGCTACTGTGAAGGAAGACTGGTTATGCCGAAGCTGTCTTTCTGTGAGAAGTGCAAGCCACATGAAGAGGCCACACGTGGGTGCTGTTGTGGACAGGTGAACTCACACCAACAGCCAGAATCGGCTGCCTGATATGTGAGTGTATCCTCTTGGATATCCAGCCCAATCAAGTCTTCAGATGATCCAGCTCCAACCACCATCTGATGAAAAGGACATGAAGGACACCAAGCAAAAACTGCCCAGCTGAGCCCCATCTTCTCACAAAACAGTAAGAGAGAATAATAGTTAGCACCATTAATAATTGTTTATACAAACTGAATTATACCATTGAGTTTTGAGGTAATTTGTAATGCAGCTAAAGATAACTAGAACAGTAAGGACAACGGAAATGTGCGTATCATGCATGGGAGGAGCTAAAAAAAAGAGAGCCTTTTGCTTCCTTCTTTCCTGCTTCCCTCCCACCCTCCTTCAGCTGCAGGTGAACTGGGACACTTTTAGCTCGAGTGGGGGCCGAGAAGAATCTTCAGATAAACAGAGTAGGGAGTACAGGGTCACTGATACCCATTGGTACCAGTGTATTGCATAGTATTTTAAGATCATGGGCTCTGGAGTCAGAGCTACCTTAGTTCAAAACCCAGCCCAACCCCTACCAGCTGTGGGGCCCTAGGCAACTTCCATCATCTTTCTGCACTTCAGTTTCCTCGCTCAGCCTTTGAAGGAAACAATGTACACAAAGCACAGTAGAATAATAGTCCTGACACCTATAGGAAGAGCTCAACAAATAGTAGTTGTTGCTGTTGTTTCTGTGTTGTTGGTGGTGGTGGTGGTGATGACGTTGCTACCTCAACACTCAAACTTCGCCTTTCCTATGCCAATTTCTGGCCTTCCTTATGCCATATTCTGTCTTTCATGAATCAAGTAACCAACTTCACGTTCACCTGTGGCCTTCTATTCAACTTGATTTTACTGGTGTTTGTATAAGAATTCTTGAATTCATCTGTTTGTATGAGGTATTCTAGATACATTATTTGAATATCATTATGTAGTTTCCCATTGTTATTTTCTAAAAGTGATTAAACATCAGAAAAATAAAAATAATGATGATACAGTAGAAATTTTATCAATAACTGACCTGCACTTAATTAGTTTATGGGGTTACTCATCACTCTCTGTGCTGTCTGGGGATTGTACTGACTGATGCTTGTGACACACTGAGTGCTCAGGGCTGGCGCTTAGCCTTCTGCACACCAAGAATCAGTCGTGTTTGTTCACAGACCTGTTTATGTCAACGTTACTTAGCATTATAATTACCTAATTTAAATAAACATTATTTCAATTAATTACCTAATTTAATTAGATATTATTTCAATTGGCAGAATATGAGTATTAAAAAGTATAGTTTAGGGGCTTCCCTGGTGGCGCAGTGGTTGAGAATCCGCCTGCCGATGCAGGAGACACGGGTTCGTGCCCTGGTCCGCGAAGATCCCACATGCCGCGGAGCAACTAAGCCCGTGAGCCATGGCCACCAGGCCTGCGCGTCCGGAGCCTGTGCTCCACAATGGGAGAGGCCACAACAGTGAGAGGCCCGCATACCGCCAAAAAAAAAATAATAATAAAAATAAAAAGTATAGTTTATATGACAAATGGAAAGTTTTGGAAAGACAATATAAACATGTTATTGAAATAAATTTATGTCAAATTAAGGGAAGGTGAAAGAACTATTAAAAAAACTGGGAAAATAATCTAGAAGGATTTTGAATTCAGGGCACATGACAGGCATTTTTAAGTTCTTGCTGCAGTTTAAGGAACCTGAAACTGGAAATTGTAGGTGGGGAAATATGGATATGGTTCAGGAAGAAAGTGGATTCAGATTCAGTGAAAGGCCTTGACTTGATACCAAAAGATGTACAAGTAAATGTATGGTTAATGTATAATGAATGTGTCTTCAAGTTATTTTTTCTCATTTTAGTCAATTTTTTAATTAAAAGACCAAACACTAATCTTAATTGTGTCTGAATAATGGGCCTACCAGTGATGTGCTAGTAAATGTTCAATAGACAGCTCTCTGGGGATAGGAAGGAAATCATGATTTGCAGCATCTGTTATTTCCTTTGGAATAGATATTCCCACCATGCCTGATTTTAAGCTGTCAGCATAATGTCAATCAGTTTACAAAATTCCTGAAAATTTAACAATCGATGCTTCCAAGCTGGTACAAGCTAGCTCTAGCACATGCAGTTCAGCAAGAGAAGGAATCACTAGGGCATATAGAAAGTAGCCCATATTTGGTCTCGAATGTTGATTGGAATTGAACTTGTTGACTGGTTGTTCACTGATGAAGGAAAAGAACAAAACCTAAAGGACAGATATGCGATTTTAGGAATATACTATCAAATATCATAAAAATGATAAAGACCAAGCCAAAAAATGTCCATGATCCAGGTACAGAGACAATTTTCACTGAACTGCTTGGGGGTTTTATTTTTAGCACCATAGGTATGGAAACCTCACTCATAACATGAAAATCTCTACTTTTTATACTCAACTTTAATACTTATTTTTACAAATGAGATATGTACAAAAGTAGGACCTGACTATAGTTTGTGAAAGATCCCTTTCTTCGAAGGATTAATTACTACACCCTTGAGTTCTGGTTTAATAAAGTGCAGTGTTCTGATTTAATAGAGTACAGTGATCAAGGAAAAACAAACAACTTCCACAGAAAGAACACTGCTCCTAATATCTTTCTGCTGATTCACATGGTACGTGCTTAAAGCATAGTTATTGTCTTACCAGCCTTTTGCTTCCACTGACTCTTTCATAACCATATACATTATCCAAGCTTCACAGGGGAAATTTCATAAACAAAAAAGACCAGCTGTGACATTCTATGAGAGTTCTCCTATCAAAAGTCCTCAAGGCTAGAGATGCTGGAAGTGGCGTCACTGATCATTACACACTGATCATGAAGCAAAGTGATACTGGGCTGCCTTATGGGGCTCCAGTGAGCAAGGGTCCCAAAATCTGAGAGGCCAGGAATGAACTGACATCATGGCTTAGCTACACATCTCCATTTTTGCCAAATAGAAAGCTACATTGCTTTTTTTATCCATATATTAAAACAAACAAAAATCTTCTTTCTACATTAGTCTTTATTCCTTTGGCCAGCTCATACCAATGTGAGAGAAGACCAAAAGGAAATGTGGACACTAGAACACCTTTTCATTCTTTTTTTTTTTTAAGATTTTTTTTTTTTTTGATGTGGACCGTTTTTAAAGTCTTTATTGAATTTGCTACAATATTGCTTCTGTTTATGTTTGGTTTTTTGGCTGTGAGGCATGTGGGATCTTAGCTCTTTTCACACTCAGAGACCTTTCTTCCACTAACTGTACACAACCTGTTGTGACATGAGGAACTGTATGCACAGGAGCAGAGGACTGAAAGGAACCTGGGGTCCATTTACTTTGTTTTAAAGGCGGTGACATTGAAACCTGGATTCCTGGAGGGACCTGCTCATACGAGGGCATGTTTAGCAACAAGGTGTCTTCATACTTGCTGTAGGACGTCATCCCATTTTTCTGTCCAGTGAAAGATGTCCAGCTCACTTAGTGAGCTGCCTATTTTTCTTCTCTCCCTTTCATCCTTTCATGGGATAAAGGACCTTTTACACCCCAGTACAATGAACAATCAGAGAGGCTTAAGCTAGTACAAATTCAGTCAGATTGTCAGTAGCAGAGCTGAAATTTCAACCCGGATGTACCTGATTCTAAAGTCCCTGGTCTTTCAACTGCACTTATGGTCTCTAAGAAGAGTAGTCATCCTGGTGACTTGCCTGCAAGGGCTTCAGGGTGGATTGATGCTGCTGATGACCTGTCACCTAGGGTGACTAGGGGGACTGCCCATTAGCACCCACCATGTGCACAGGCCTTGACTTCCTTTCCAGGCCTGGCTGGGTTACCTCATTAAAGCAAGAAATACAGTTGACCCTTAAACAATGTGGGTTTGAACTGCACAGGTCCACTTAGACAAGGTTTTTTTTTTCAATAGTAAATACTACAGTACTACATGATCAGCAGCTTGTTGAATACAGGGGTGTGGAGCTGCGGGTAGGAAGGAATTGTGGATACAAAGGGATCAGAGATAGAGAACAACTGCAGATTCAGAGGTCCATCTATAAGTTATACTTGGATTTTTGACTGTCCAGCAGGTCAGCACCCTAATCCCCACCCTCTTCAAGGGTCAACTGTACACTTTTCCTTCCACCTCTGTATGTTTCAAGTGGCCTGCATGAAAGTGTAAGGTTGAAATTCCAACTCCAATTACTGTGTCACAGCTTGGGATAGAGGCAGGCCAGTATGTGGCAGGGACGTGGTCCGAGAACACAGATCACCCTTAGCCCTGATCACCCAAGGATTCTCTGTGCCTCGTGCCCTGAATATTGGCTTTGACCACAACTCAAGGGATTTTCCTCATCACCTAATTTTACATGCATAAAATTATAGCCCAAGCTAGGAATTCAAAATGTAAGTATAGGCAAATATATTTTGAATGTATATGAAATATTTCCCAAATACATGAAAATTATTTTGATCATGTTTTTACAAGTTTATTTCTCTGAAATTCTTCAGAGACATATAGGAAGAAACTACTGAACATTTTTGAAAAAAAATAAGGCAAATAAAAAGGTTTAGTTACTTTGAATACAGTGTGGCTGATGTAGGGGACAGGAACCAGGCCCTTCCTCAGTTGTGTTCTGTGTAGCCTGCATCCACTGAAACTCCCAAAGTTTCTCTGATGTAAGAGTAAAAAGGAATGAGTTAAGTTAGTGTTAACTAAGCTCTAACTAAACTCAGGACTTCTAGCTTGGATACCAAGCAAAGAATTCTTTGACAGTTTGGAATTTAACCATACCTCTCAGCTTTGAGGGTTGATCCTGATGGAGCCGGCAGTATATAGTCCTAAGTCAGTAACTGAAGAATGCTTTCCAGTGTCTGTGGGGTGTGTGTGTGGGGGGGGGGGTGGAGGAGACATGGATGCAGAGCAATGCTGTGATGGGGTTGATGTCCCCAGACCCTGCCTCTTGTCCCCTTGCTCTCTGCCCTCTTGCCATGTCTTTTCATGCTGGGAGCCAGGAGCAGGATGGTAGCCTGGGGTTCAGCAGTCAAGATGGGAGAGAATGAGAGTCCTCAACACGGCTTGAGGAAAGAAGAGAGAATCAGAGAGAGCAAACCACAAAGATAAAATATTTTCCTGTGTTTCCCTACATTTTGGAGAAACATTGACTACTGACTAATAAAAAGTCCACTAACCACACGCTTAGCATGATAAAACACAAATCTCTGGCTCCATTTTTCTTTCTTTCAGCCTCCGTTAGCAAAATTGTTGGGGTTGAAGGTGCACGTGAGAAGTACTCCAACCAAGGGTTTGCCTGCCTTGAGAGCCCTCAGGACTCCCTGGCTGCCCGAATGTATGTCTGATGTTTCCCAGGAGGCCAATGATTTGCACAACACATCCTTCCCCAGACCCCAAAGCCAAACACTGACATATTCCAGCAATCATTTCACATTGCCTTCATGTAGGAAGCTTTCTTTGTACACTGAACTTGAAGAATCTCTCTAAGAACCCTCAGGTAAACTTCGGCTCTTCAACGCTCTTGGTTTAAGATGTGTGCTGTGGAACAGAAGTGTTTTGTCAATGCTTAGCACGACACAAAGCTGTTTCTAAATTTTCCCGTCATACATTTCTCTTGTCTTGAACTCAGCATCTCTGTACTGTGGGGAGAGGTACCACACAAGCACAGATGGAGTGGGAACCGAGGGAGATTTCTGTGGGGCTCAAGACGCGTTCTGCCATATGCTGTTCTCTCTCCTTCCTAATTCTGTCAGCCACACCGGCCACTGGCTGGCGCAGAGTGACAAAGATGGAGAAGCTTTAATCACTTGAAAGTCTTCCATTTCTAACTATTTCAATAACTCCTTTAAGTGAAGAAGGCAAGTGTCAATTTAAGCTATTTGTTTTGGGGAAAAAAAAAAGCCTATATCTCTCCACTGTAAATTAATTTTTCCAGGAATTCTGTGTGATCCCAGAAAAGTAAGCACTTTAAATTAGCCTGTTTTATGTAATAGAGAAATAATTTTAAAACCCCAACAGATATAGTTTTATTACCTGTCACTCTTCCTTTCCTTGAATGTCTCAGTGAGCATAACATTCTTTATGCATCTCTGCACAACTTAAATTACAGGCTTGCTTATTTTTTATTTTAAACATAAATAAAATTTATTATCACTGGAACAGTCATTAGTCCCAGCTTTTTATACTATCAGACCTGTAGAGAGTGAAAGAAATTTTGTTCTTATGCTTTCTGGTAGCTTTTCAAAATCTTTAATTCCATCTTTGTCTTTATTTTCTCCTAATTTTTTTTTCCAGTTTGTGTTAAAATACAATAAAATACAATAAAAAGGTCCAAATTATTTTAATTCAATATCCCTGTTTTTACTTTAATACTTGTTTCCAGATGAATTACATTTTGCTGAATTTTTTTTTTTTTTTTTTTTTTATTCTGGTACGCGGGCCTCTCACTGCTGTGGCCTCTCCCGTTGCGGAGCACAGGCTCCGGACGCGCAGGCTCAGTGGCCATGGCTCACGGGCCCAGCCACTCCGCGGCATGTGGGATCTTCCCGGACCGGGGCACGAACCCGTGTCCCCTGCATCAGCAGGCGGACTCTCAACCACTGCGCCACCAGGGAAGCCCTTTGCTGAATTTTAAAGGATTGACTTTTAAGTTTCAAATGGCACCCCACTCCTGTCAAGTTAATGTTATTAAAATGGTAAAAGAGAGACAACTAATCAAAGTAATCCTTACCAGATGTTTTCCTTCAGCTTGGGAACCATTAAGCGAGTTCATTTCTACAATCATAGCAAAAACCATTTTGGCCAAGAGTAGTGACAAGTCCCATCGAGTGAAAGTGGCCCCAAGAGGTGTTTTGTGAGAATAGGCGATGATTCTTCACAATGTCTGCTTTAAGAGATAAGAGAGGTATCCCAGATGATCTTACGTTACAGTATCTAAAAAAACTTATCTGAAGCTTAGATATTGACAAAGAAATCACTGGATATTCTTTCTGGGCTTGGCTTTCTACTGGGTAGGCTATTTTACAACTCATGGGGACAGGATCAGCTGGTAGATTTTAGATTTCTATTTCGATAGAAATCTATTTCTATTTTTCTATTTTTTAGATTTAGATTTAGATTTCTATTTCCAATAGAAATGCAAAATATCACTTAAATGACTTTTAGATTCTCTTTTCAACTAACCTGCTCTGGGTGCAGTAAGATGATGTGCCCCTGTGCGGACTAAACAACACACTAAATGTACTGACCTGGTGTCAAAATCACATAAGGTGCAGGATTGTATCTTCAGGATTAATAGGCTTGGGAAGCAGCAAGCTTCACTTTTCCTGTTTCTTGTTTTCACCTTGATACCTTGTGATGTGTTTGTAGCTTTCAAGATCACATACATGGGCCAAAGTACTGCCACAATTCGAAGGACTCACACAGTTGTAGATAACTGGGCGTTAGTAGATGTTGGCGAATTAAGGTCAAGCAGTCCCAACAAAAAAGTTGGCTTGTACATGGGAGAGGTATTGAGAAAACGAGGGGAAGTGACCAGATTCATTAAGTATAGCAAGATGTTTGAAATAGCAACCAAAGACAGAACCATTTGTAGCCATTATTCACATATACCCTTAATTTGTAGATCTGATTGAATATTTTAATTTCCCTTTTGTTTCTTTTTTATAGGAAGCAATCTTTACTTGCTGAAAGAGCCCCTGCAGACCTAAATGGTGATGCATTAATTTGGTTCCTTCAGCATCACCCATAATAAAAGATCACCTTACTCCTCCTCTGTTCTACCCAAATATAACTGTTAAATTGTAGAAGCAGTTGGATTAAGGAATGTAAAGGGTACACTGTTTTATTTAATATACTTCAGTATCTATGTTTTTAAAGAACTCAAGTGAAAGTCTAAAACCAAATGTCCTTTCAAATTCACATTTTTGCCTCTTTACTCAATTTTATTTGCTGGGTTAAAAAAAAAAGACTTCTGTGCTAAGGACAATAAAGTAGAGATAATTTGCATATTTTCTTCTTTTAGGGGATGTGAATGGATGAATATATGTTTCTAATTTTCAGAATAAATGTGTTTCTTTTCCAAGACTCTTAGTAGTTACAAACTTTGCAACTTTGCTTAGAGAAGATATTCAGGGCAAAAATATTTCTATGAGATTCATGGAAGAGAAAAATGATGAATCATCTCAATTCTAATGTGGAAATGATTTTTCTCCAGCTTTCTTGTACTGTGAAGAGAGCTCTACACCTGCAGCACACTACATTTTATCTTGTGTTTAAGAGAATAGAAAAGATGCTACTATTTATTCCTGAAAATAGTACTTTTGCATTCATATCCCTCTCCCTAACAGAATTTCAGCCCAGCCAGAAATGAAGGTCACATCAAGAATCAAAGATATTTCAGTTCTAAAGATGGATAATCACAACAGTTATTTCAACTATGAAAAAGTTTTGCCTGAAATCATGCACTTGCATCTTGAACTGGAGAAAAAATCTAATATTTGCCATCAGGTATTTAGGAAATACTTTATTGCTATCTTGGTGGAGTAATACCTTAAGATCTTGCTATCTTAAAATCTTCAGCTAATTAATGAAAATATAACAATATTAAATTACTTAACACTAACGAAAAATCAGACTCCTTGTGGAAGATACAGGGAATTATTTGATCTAGGTCCTGACAACTGATAAAAATCTAAAGTCTGTAACTGGAACACAGGCCACATAGAGCTATTGACCATAATTTCCTTATTTTTATGTAGACTAGTTCACCCAGGTTACCAGAACAATCAAATCCTGGGCAGGCCTAGTTTAATTAGCAGTTGAAGACATTTGTTAAACATCTACTCCATCTAAGAGGTACAGTGGTCCCCCCTTATCCGTGGGGCATAAGTTCCAAGACCCCCAGAGGGTGCCTGAAACTGCGCATAGTACTGACTCCTGTATATACTATGTTTTTTCCTATACATACATACCTATGATAAAGTTTAATTTCTAAATTAGGTACAGTAAAATACTGTCTGAATTGCCAGCATCACTACTCTTGCTGTTTCCGGCCATTGTGAAGTAAAATAAGGGTTACTTGAACACAAGTACTGCAATACTGGGACAGTCACTCTGATAACCAAGATGTGGACTAAGTGACCAGTGGGTGGGTTGCACTGGACAAAGGGATGATTCATGTCCATGTGGGATGGAGCAGGATGGTGGGAGATTTCATCATGCTCCTCAGAATGGTGTGCATATGAATTGTTTATCTCTGGAATTTTCCATTTACTATTTCTGGACCAAAGTTGACCGCAGGTAACTGAAACTGTGGACAAGGGAGGGACTATTGCACTTCTCATTACATGAAGAGCACTATTCAGCTTCCTTGCTGGGACCACAGGACAGACGTGTCTGGTGCCTGCTGGATTTTATCCCCGAATCTCTCACTTGCTCTGTTGCAGTCACATGACTTCTGTCCTTAAATATACCAGTTTTTTCCCCACTTAAGAATATTCATACTTGCTGCTTCTTTGCCTGGAGCCCTCTTCCCAGTCTTCACTTGGCTGACATCTTCTTATCATTTAGATTCAGCTTAAAACATCTCTCCAGAGAGCTCTTGCTTGTTAAACGTAATGGAACTGGACTCCCCACCCCACCTGCACTCATTCTTTATTTGTTTCCTGTTTTATTCTTCTTATGAGTTGGCACTATTTAAAATAGTCTAATTTATTTATTTATTTGTGTATTATTTGTTTCCAAACTAAGATGAAAGTTCCCAAAAGAAGGGATCTTATGTGTCTTGTTCACTACAGCACCTATGTCTCATTCAGAGTGTGATCTCAAAAAAACATGGAAAGATACAGTTGAGAGCTTATATATTTAGAACAAGAGAGATAAACATACATTTATTCTACAAAGTAGAAAGTTGAAAGTCTTGCAAGGGAATAGAATTGCCAGTGGGGTTTCCTGTGAGGAAATAATTATTTCCAACTGTGGAATCAGGTGTCTTCACGAAAAAAAATGGGATTTCAACTGTGCTGTGAAATGGGTATATCTTTACATGCAGATAGGAGGGAAGGATGGTCTAAGTCTTTTCAGATAAGCTACAGTATGAAATAAACCAAGATTAGAGGAAAAGAGTCAGCTTATTCAGGGAAGAGAAGATACCTGAGTTGTAAATGAGCAAGTGACTTCAGATGGAAGCAGAAATGTCTTACATGTTGGCTCCAACATTCCACATCTGGGTTACTATTATGGGCTGAGTTGTGCCCCACCCCCAATTCATATACTGAAGCCCCTTAACCCCAGTACCTCAGAATTTGACTGTATTTGGAGATAGAGCCTTTAAAGAGGCAATTCAGTTCAAATGGAATCGTTAGAGTGTATGCTAATCCAATATGTTTGGTGTCCTTATAAGAAGGGGAGATTAGAACACAGACATGTACAGAGCAAAAGAAAGTCCATCTGAGGACCCAGAAAGAAGACACCATCTGTAAGCCAAGGAGAGAGGCCTCAAGAGAAGCCAAACCTGCCCACACCTTGATCTGGGACTTCCAGCCTCTAGAACTGTGAGAAAATAAATGTCTTATTTAAGTCTCCCAATTGGAGGTGTTTTATTATGGCAGCCCTAGCAAACTAAAACAGTCACCTTGAGAATTTTCACCTCTCTCTGTTTTGTTGTCTGCAAAATGTTGATAACACTGCAGAGATAGTAAAAGAGTCAAATGAGATAAGAGCCATTAAAGTTCTTTTAAAAACAGAATAAATTTAGAGCCAGAAGATATCTTAAAAATAGTCAGTGGCTGGTGTTAGTTTCTCTTGCTTTTTTCTCTTGATTTCAATAGTTGCAAGAACTATGGGGATAGTCTAGTTTAATACATCTGTAACACAGTTGACAATCCCAAGGCTTTCCCTGGAAGGAAATACTATATCTGTACTAGAGAAAGGCTGGAGGAAATCAGAAGGAAAAACAAACTCTTTGGTCTGTGCTTTGTTTCTGCTCTAACGTCTTCCACAACCACAGACTCGGGTTTGCACTGATTATAGACACACAGTATTGGATTTGACTGTCCCTCTCACCAGGCTTGAGCTTCTTAAGGACTGGCTCTCTATTCAAACCTCCAGCATCCTTGCCTGGCTCAAGTCAGGCCCTCAATCAGTGGTTTAGTGAGTGTCACGGAAACATTTGCATTGCCTTCTCTGACCATGTATTATCACAAGAGATAGTGTATTGTGGAAGAACTGGAGTGAAACTCGGGCCTGAGTTTGAGTTTAGGACTCACTTTTCCAGCTTTGTGACCTTGTGTATTTGCATGTCGCCTCAGAGACCTGGTTTTCTTCCTTGGCAATTTGAGATGGTAATGGCCACCTGATCATTAGTTTTAAAGATTAGACTCCATGATATATGTAAAGAACCCAGTACAGCCCTAGTACCTAGTTGATGTTGAATATTGCATTTATTATTGTTGTTCTTGGTATCGTATCTGTCTGCTCACTTTATACCAGTGTGATCTGCTACCGTGTCAGCTCTGCAAGGGCAGGGTCTATATTGTTCTAATTTATCTGTACTGTACCATGTGAAACCAGCATTCGCCATTGATTAGTTGATCTTTTTAATGAGCATGCTAGTAATGAAGACCACTGAGAGCTCATTTCTCTTTGTAAATAAATCCATAGGTAATCAGATGCTCAGAGCCTGTTTGGTAAGAAAGTTTTCCGTGATCAAAGACACTTATCAGATTTATAATGGCAGCCAGTACTTCTGCTTCTCCTTTTGGTTCTTTGATTCTTTAAATATAATTTGAGTGAACTAACCCAGACAGCCAGATCACAGTGAATTTTGCTTAATTGCATGCAGCCTTTTCACTTACACATTTTAGTCTGTTGAGACAATCCAGAAGCTACCCCAGGGTACCTATTTGCTTATACCTCTAATTAAGCAAAGCTGGCTATAGCCTAGAAGGCTAGTCTCAAACGGGGCTCTGTTTCTGCAGCAGTGACCTCTGTCCAACCCCACAGCACATTCCGGCATTTGCATTGTGCACGGAAGCTGCTGCATTGTGCATGCTCCAGGCTGTGTTTCTGGACAGTCATGTCGCCCAGGAAGTCAGGCTCATTTATCATCCCTGCCAGGCGCTTGCAGGGCTGCCTGAATAGAAAAATATCGGGAAGCAGAGAGTGATGAAGCCACAGAATACAGTCAGGAGGAAGGGGCGGAACGGAGGTGTGCGGGAGGAAGTGAAGAAACAGGAGCATCTGAATGCCCAGGACAGGCTCCGGAGTCATATTTCTGTTTCTGATGAGATGGCTTCACAGCGACAAATCTGGGCCTTCTGGATCCCCGTGCATCTTAGACTTTACTTTAAAACACAGGTCGTTGCAGTAATGGTTCCCCATTCCTTGCCCTCCCCATATCCTTGCCCTTGGGTGAACCCTCCCATGCTAACTCTGACCTGGACCAGGGGATGGTAGCAAATAGGACATAAGCAGAGACTTGAGAAGTGCTTGTGCTTTGGGTCGTGCCCTCTTACTGCCCTTGGAACCCCAAGACTGTCGTGTGAAAAGGCCTGGAATAAACTACACGTGGAGACAGGCCCCTCACCAACCCAGCTGTCCCATCCCAGGCCACTGTGAGCTAACCAGCCTCAGCTGGCCCATCAGACACATCAGTAAGTCCAGTTAAGAAGAGTCAAGCCTGACCTAGACCAGAAGTGCCCAGCTGAACCCAGCCCAAAGCACTGACCTGCATGAAGTTTGGGAATGGTTTGTTACACAGCAAAAGAAAACTGATAAATGCTCTAATGCTTTGACTTACCTGCCCATTTCAGGAATCATTCCAATTCAGTGTTTCATGAGGGTTTTCAAGATTCCAGTTGAAGAATTCTGTTCTAAAATAAGAAAGAAGTTAAAAAATAGGGCAACCTAGTGTATTATCATCATTTGATAAGGGCATTTTCCAGAATAGTCTCTCCCTGTGACTTTCAGAGATATCTGTGAGGTGAGATGGGGGTGGGGAAAAGACTTAAAATAGCAGTGCTAAAAGGAAGTGGCCTCCCTGAAGCACAGCGACATTTGGAAACCAGAGAATCTTGAAATACTGCAGCTAAGTGGATCACGAATGTGATGGCACGGACATTTTCCCTGTTGCAGGATAATCAGCCCTGACTCTCTTGTCTCCTGACGATAATGTTTAAAGGCACTCCATTTCAAATTCCTGCATCTTGTCTCATGTTCCCAGTGTTTTAAGTGTGAGTTGAGGTGGTGAGTGTGAATGAAAGCAAGAAAAACATAATATTTGTTATTCGCACTTTAGGGTTCGTTCATTCAACTCATTTATCTGCTCAGCAAATATTTTGTGAGCCTCTGGTCTCTGCCAGGTTCTGTGCTCCTTTGAAAAGCCTGCAGTAACTTCGCAGGATGGGCCGAGAAAACAGCTATTAGTTAGAAAACTGTTTGCTGCTGCTGACAAACAGCTTCCCAGCACCTCAACTTCGTAATTACCTAAAATAAGGGCATTTTCCACATTTTCTGATGGTCCTTTCTAGGGAGGACGGCACCAGGGAACACAAGATCCTGGATAAGGGACCCTGGCCAGGGCCTTTTCCTCTGCTAATGTATTGGTATTCGTGTGAAATAATAACGATATTATGAGTAAGCATTTAGAGAGCATTTACCACATGGCATTGCACTGTTAGAACACTGTATACCTCTTAACTGATCGCTGGGGTACCTTTGATCAATGAAGCCCTGCGAGGGCACACACCACGCAGTACTGCAGGGAGGAGGCCCCTGTGGTATCACAGGGCCGCCCATGGAGTAACCTTGGAGAAAGATGAGTGATGCTCTAACTGCTGGTCCCCAGGAAGCTGCCCCGAGTGTATCTTAAGATGTCTAAACAAATATTCCAGTGTCTTCTGGGGAAGTCTGACCCTGAAGCCTAATTCAAAACAGCCACATTTTTGTGGCTTTCAAAGCTTCATGTGAAAATTACCTGTGCTGTTTCTCTTCCCCCATAACATGACATTAGGGGCTTAGTTATGCATCTCTAGAATAGAGGAGACATTTACACTTGTTATTTGTTGGGGATGGGGTGATTCATTTTCTAAGCGTACTTCATAATTTGTATGTGTTAAATATTTTCATCTGTATGTATCAAACAGTTCCTATAAAAATAATAAGGGAACCATGTAGGGCGAGGAGACATGACCTCAAATATTCTTTCCCTTCTTACTTGAGAACAAGGGCACAAGAGCCGCAGGAAAGTCTTCCGTCCTCTGGTTAATCTTATGTGTCAAACTTGACTGGGCCACAAGGCGGCCAGACATTTGGTCAAACATGACTTTGGTGTGTCTGTGAGCGCGTTTCTGGATGAGATGAACATTTCATTTGTAGACTGAGTAGAGCAGATTGTCCTCCCTAATGTGGGCGACCTCATCCGTTCCATTGAAGACCTGAATAGAATGGCTGAGTAAAAGGGAGCTCCCCCTGTGTGACTGTTGAGCTGGGACATCGGTCTTTTCCTGCCTTTGGACTTGAACTGAAACATGGGCTCTTCTTGGGTCTCGAGCCTTCAGACCAGAACTATGAGAACCATGCCATTAGCTCTCCTGGGTCTCCAGCTTACCGGACTGCAGAACTCAGGGCTTCTCAGCCTCCATACCATCATGTGAGCCAGGTGCTTATGATAAATCTATATACATTTTTTCATGTATATATGTATATGCAATATATATACACCATTTGTACACAATATACAGTACATATTTATGTATATATGTGTACTTATATATGCACGCACCACATCCTGTTGGTTCTGTTTCTCTGAAGAAGCCTGGCTAATATCCTCCTTTTCCTCAGAGGAATCTGACTTCTGAGCTCCCTCACTTCCTCCCTGCATTCTGCAGATGTCCTGTTGCTCACACTTCTTTCTGCCCTTTCTCCCTTGGACAACACACTCATAACTTGCCCTTGCAGCCCATTCGGCCCTCATCTGCACGAGAGTCCTCATAGCCACACACCCAGGCCTGCTTCTCTGCTTCTGAGATGACACTCTGGCTAGAGCCCAAAGTCTTGTTGATCCCAGGAGGGGACGTTGCACAGCCCAGCAGTGACTTGAAGGCTACAACAGAATTGAAGTTAAACTGCAGGGAACAGGGTCAGAGCCCAGAGTGAGTGATTCTAGTATGTGGGCAATGATGTGCCTATGCCCCAGCAAAGGGAAACCAAAGGGCCTCTCTGACCCGTTTGCTAATTTCTCTAGCATAACCGTTCCTACAATTATTACAAGGGTATATGGCATTATATCTTAGCCACAGCAGATTCTGAACAGGTAGAATTAAGATTAATAAAGCTTTGTTGTCACATATGAGCTGTGTGTTAGAGGACAGTGCCACAGGATTGGCTGAACTTAAATTCATGTTACCGTGAATATAAGTACCGGTGTATACTGCATTCTGAAATATATATACTTAACAATTTATATTTTTATTATGGGTTTCTAAGCTAAATCTTTTCCCTGGAATAATGATCATCATGGCCAGCATACTCCCTCTCACGGGATGTCAAGCACCACAAGTATGACTTGGCAGTAACTATTCTTTTCTTAATCATCAGTATCCATTATCAGTATCACATTCAGAATAACTAAGTGGTGTAAGTTCAGAAGTCATACATCCTGGGTTTGAATACTGGCTCTGCCTCTTAGGGCTCTGTACCAGTGCACAATGACGATACTCAATCTGAGTTTTCACATGCATGAAATGTCGATGCAAATAATACCTAGGCCATTGTAAGGAGTAAACAAGGTAAAGCACAGATGGGTTAGCAGAATGTCTGACATGTGATAAACATTCAATAAAATTAGCAGCTATTTTTATCATTACTGAAGTTTGATTTGCATAATGCTTTACAGTATAATCCATTCACATTTAATGTAATTGCTGATATAATTATATATTTGATTTCTGTTTGTTCCATATGATTTTGTTCTTTGATTCCCTCTTTTCTGCCTTCTTTTGGGTCAATCAAATATTGTTTAGTATTCTATTTTACCTCTTCTATGGAATTTCTAAATAAAACCCTTTGTGTTTATTTTTTACTGCTTGTTCTAGAGACTACAGTATTCAACTTTAGCTTTTCACAGTCTATTTTCAAATATTAAACTATTTCATAAACAATGTAGACTCTTAAAACAGTTTAATTCCATTTTCTTTCTGCTCTTTTTGCTTTTCTTGTTTTATAATTTTACTTCTGTACATACTATAAAGCTAAAGATACTTTATTAGTTTTGCTTTAAAGTTAATAACCTCTTAAAATATGTATCTATGTATATGTAAGTGTGGCATGTATATAAAGTCTTTAAAATATTTCAGTAATTCTTATATAACAATTTAAACATAATTTTTCATGATTTTCCTCATAGTTGCCCATTTTGGTGCTCTGCATTTCTTAATGTAGATTTGGACATTCTTTTGGTATCATCTTTGCTTCTCTGAAAAACTTCCTTAGATATTTCTTTAGGACAGTTTTTCTGGCAATGATTTTTTCCATTGTTCATATAAATGAAAATGTGTTTATTTTGATTTAACTTTTAACTCTAATTTCATTGATATAGAATTCTAGGTTGACATTTTTTTTTCTTTCAGCATTTTAGAGATGTTCCACTATCTTCAGGCCTCCATTATTTCCAAGAAGTCCGTTCTAAAACTTATTTTTGTTCCTTTGAAGTTGGTGTGTCTTCTTTTTCTGACTGTTCTTAAGATATTTTATTTATCTTTGATTTTCAGCATTTTAACTATGATGTGCCAGGGTGTGGTTTTGTTTTTTTTTTTTTTTGCTTGAGGTTCACTGAACTTCTCAGATCTGTGGGTTATGTCTTTTAACAATTTGGGAAAATTCTTGGCCATTATCTGTTCAAAATTGTTTCACCCAATTTTCTCCCTCGTCTGCTTCTGGGATGCAAATTACTCGTGTGATAGACCATTTACTATTATTCCATGTATCTCAGATGCTATGCTCTTTCTTCTTATTCTTTTGCCTCTGTTTTTCAGTTTGGATAATTTCCATTCTTCAAGTTACTAAAATTGACCTTTGCTTGACCAGTGTGTTATGAAGCCCATTAAATGAATTCTACATTTATGATATATTTTTCTAGCATTTTCATTAACTCTTTTTTAATTCTTCCTCTCTGCTGAAATTCCCCTCAGTTCAACATGTTCCCTTTTTCCACTACATCTTAACAATTTTATTATAGTTATTTTGAAGTCCTATCTGATAATTGGCCATCTCGGTTCTACTTCTATTAACTATTTCCTCTTCTGACCATGATTCTCACTTTCTTGCTCCTATTTGTGTATTATAATATTTTTATTGAATACCTAGCATTGTGTATGAAAGTTGTAAAATCACATTTACCCCCAGAAAAAGAACAGAAAAAGTCTTGACAAGCTACTAGTATGTGTTAGAAGTGGATTGTGCAAGGCCAATTTAATGGCCAGGTCTGGCTTCTGCTTCAGCTCTAGTTGAATGCAACTTACCACATTTTCCAATCTTTTGAAGGGAGGATCAGGAGTTCTGCTTCAGAAAGGCTTGGGATCTGAGCACTGGCAGGATTCTGGTGGTCATTTTTTGCTTTCCAGTCCAACTGTCAGCTTTTTGGGTTTCTAGTAACTCTCTTTTCTCTCCAGTTTTCTACACTTTGAGACCTCTCCCTACCTTGCTGTCCTGCTCTTGCCTTTGGAAGGCCACTGCAGTGTGCTTAGTGAAGATGTGGAATGCCTGAGAGGGCTTGTCTCCTGCCCAGCCCTGGCCTGCCCTGCACCCTTGGCAAATACCCCCAGTCACCCATTTGGGTATGTGTTAAAACCTCATCTGTGGCTAGGACTCCTTGGAATTTTAATCCTGATGCCAGCCCACATGCAGCCATTAAAGGTTTGTCAAAGTTCCACCTGGCTTCCCTGCATCTCCTTCTATGAGGGATTCTTCCTCTTCACATCTCTTTGCCAACAAGGAAAGCAACTACGGATCTCGTCTCTACAAAGAGTTTGTCACCTTATGGAATGTAGTTCATTTAGGTTTTTATTTTTTTTCTTTTTCATATTCAGCCATCTGATGATTTTTAAAAAGCTCTGATTTTATAAATTAACTGGCTTGTTCTAGCTGTTAGCCTAATATTTTCTTATACTCACAATCTCCTGGGAGATATAGGAGAATATTTCTCATCTAAAAGACAAAGGCTTGCAATACATTTTTAAATGAATAATGAATGAATGAGTGGATTAATGCATGAATTAAATGAGTGAACAGATAAATTAAGAAAAGAGCACATTAGTTCCCCAGACCAGGGGTTTTAGAATGGAAAGAATGTTTCCACTGTAAGCTCTTCCCCTGCAATACAAGCCAAGTATCATGAAGAGTGCAAAGGTCACCCATCACCCTCTTAGCCCACAGGGCCATCCTTGTAATGGGACTTGTCATGCCTATTCCAGAGTGTTGCCTGAGAATTTGGTCTCCCCCAGGGCAAGCCCTGAGCACATAATTATGCATAGGAAGGAATACGTCGAATACAACAGAAAAAACAGTATGTGGTCAATCTTAGAATATTTATGCATTTTTTGGTAAATGTGTGCTTGTGATCCTTCTGTAGGATCTTCTCTATATTTCTAATATTCACCAATAGCTCTAAAACGTAGCAATTATGATCCCCATTCTATAATGAGGAAGGCAAGATGCAGAGGGGCCACACAGCCAGTAAGATGCAGAGCTGGGACTTAAATCTTTCCTTTTCTTGCTCAACCATGAATTCAAGTTATTCTAAGTTTAATCCCTATGCGTAGCTAATGCCACAAGCATGTAATAAGTACTGTCCAATGGATCTGCAGAAACAATCCTGTGAGGTAATTTGGACAAGTATTATTATTTTATTTTAGAGAAGGAGAGGTTAAGGCCACACTGATACTAAATAGCATATTCAGCCCAGGACTCTGGGAGGTCTGAGCCAAAGTCAAGTGCTTCTTCTCATACATCTCACTGCTTCTCATAGTCTTGTTTAAACCTTCAAATGATGACAAAAAGCTGGTAAATTAGCTTACCACAAAACTCTGGTCTCTTCAATGAAGAAATGGCAATAGATGCCCTTTCAATAAACCATTTTTCATAGTGTGGGACCATTCACCAATTAAATATCTACACCACGGTAAAAGTCAAGTAGTCAAAATGCAGTCTTTATCGTTATACTATCCAGCTAGAGGGAATCTGGTTTTGTTGGGGAGAAGCTTATTAACCTCAGCATTTTTTTCTAAAATTTGTTATTTTATCATGTGCAAGGTTAAAAATGCCAAACATCATATTAAGATAGCTGCAAGCAATTAGAATGCAAAGGTCACCATCTTACTCAGATTTAGAGCATGGTTCCAGCATTTTCCTCCTCTGTTTCACTGGGACTTTTATTCAGCACTGAAAAAGCCATTCATTTTGTAAAGGTTAATTCACAGCTCTGGATTTGATGGAGTGCTTGGCCTGTATCATCTGCATTTTAACACATCGGTGTCGGTTAAACCCTCTTCCCTGCTCAGAGCTGGCCTCCCACTGTCACAGAGTGAAAATCCACCTTTCCTCTCCTAGATCTGTCTTCCCACAGAGTTCCACCAGCAATTATATCCCATAGCTTACATTTTCTCCTTTCCTAGCCAATAGTAGATAGAATTGTTGCTTTTCATTTCAAGAATTCATTTTCCTTTGGGCAGTTGCCTTTCAAATTCTTACAAGTAGTTAATGATTTGATATAAAATAATTATGACCTGTTCATAAATTCTGGTAGGCAAAATAGTTCAAATTTTTTCTTCTTCTTCTTTTTTTTAACTAGACCATTTTTATTTTGTATTTTGGTGTCCTATTCCAATAAGGAGCAGAAACATCTCAGCCATTCTAGGGTCTCTCTCTTTTACTTGGTGTTGCTTCTAGGTACCCAGGATGGGACTTCAATGGTTCTGAAGTGCCAGGGTAGGGAAGGCCTCTGGTCAGTGTCCCATATCATTACTGGCTTGTGGCATGATGTCTGCATTCTTATCCATTTCTCACATTCCATCTGTACAGACACTAGTAGTGCCTCCTTGCCCCATTGAAGGCCTCCAGATGGCCGCCAGCTCTCTGGCATATCCACACAGTTCTTGGTTATACCAGTCACGATGCCCCTCACATTACATAAGGGTTTGTGTAGGGTCTTCAAGGCCATCTCAGGATCATGGCCCAAGCTCAGCACACAGATGTTTCTTCTGCTGCCCTTACGTCTAGTCCAAGAGCCCAGAGCCCAGGGTTTAACACTTGAGTAGTATCATTTGAGCCCCTGAACTATCCGACTAGCATGGTCTATTGAAAGGACATTATTGAATTGACCATATCTTACCAGTCTAGCATCTAAACCCTCTTCTGATTTTAGGGAACTCCCCCACCGTGTGTACATTCTTTTATGGAAGATGAAAGTAAGTACTGCAGCCAGTACAAGAGCACATGACCCAGCCTTGGCCAGTCGGGTCCTTCCACAGGGAGGGTCCATCGTTGTGGTTCCTGCTGCCTTGTCTTTGCTGCTTTTGGCTAATTTTCCTGCGTGTAATTCTCCAAGTTTACCATTAATTCTGTGAGCCACCTGTTAAACTTCGGATACATTCCATTTTCTGTTTAAATAGCCAGAATCGGTTTCTGTTGTTTTATCTTGTTTTATATTGTTTGTGTTTATAACAAACTATTTTGGGCAGGCCGAAGGATGCCTGCAGCATGAGAGGCCAAGGCAGATGGGCCTGAAACAGCCTGAGATTCCTAGCATGAGTGTTTGGGGAGCAGTAGAATATTTTATGAAGCCAGACATTCACAGCACAGATCACTGGCACACCTGAGGGGCCTTGCTGTTGAGACAAGGACCTGCATAGGTTGATCCTTGAAGACTAGACAAGAATGAAGACCCCTCAGAGGTTGTAAGGGTGGAGTGGTGACAACACCTGATAAGCAGACACTCCTTCCCATGTCTCATTATTACAGGTACAGAATCCTCTAGATGCCGAGCCAGAGAAAAATGTTAGTGGGGGACCTTGAAAGAATGTAGGCTCGAAATACAAATTAACTTCTGTTATAAGCTGATTAGGTTAGTTTCCTGTACACTTGAGCTTGGTACTAAATGACATATACCAGAAAGAGTAAAGCCAAGTCAGTTCAGAGAAAGGAGAAGAGTTCCTTCATATACACTAACCTTTTGCTATTGTATTTATTTATAATTTCAACGTGCTTTGTTTGCACAAAGGATTTGAGGCAGCTGAACCTTGCTTGACATTCTAATGAGGCAGGAGCCCAATGAATCACTGCCTGCCCGCAGCGTTGTTCATTAGAGGTGGAGGGAGGCTCAGAGAGCGCTCCGGGCAGGCCCAGCCTGGCGTAGCCATTAAGCGACTCCACAGCTGCTCTCCCATCATTAGAGCTAGGCTGCAGCCACAGAAGCAGAAACTGCTCATCACCTGTCCAGGTTCCAGAGAGTTTCATCTTGCAGGACCTTCTCCTCAAGGCTTCGTGTCAGTGGAATGAAGTTCATTACTTTTCAAAAACTCCAGCTTTGTCTGTTAGTGATAACAGGGCTTTCAATCATCCAAAGGGGATGTGAAGGTACATCAGACGGGCTTTACATAAATGGGTTTCACATAGGACTCCTTCCTGTTAAAGTGACTTCGGAGCTCCCTGGAAAAGGAAATGTTGGATGCAGTGCTGAGGAGCGGACTGGCCATGGTGTCTGCTGCAGAGATATATGCAAACGGACTGCATTGTGACAGCGAACCCACTAAAAGTGAGCATTTGTGGCTGACACTGAACTAAGAACTTCACGCGCTTCACTCAGATGTAGGCTGGGCGCTCGGCCTGCTCCCTAGTCTAGTTGAAATTTCTCTGGGACCCTGTTGTCCACTTTACGCCCCATGACCTAAGCATAGCCAATGTCCTCCCAAGATTTTGGGGAACTCCTGTGGCCCTGCAGTCTCAGGGAGCCTATAGCTCCACACCCCTGCAGGTATGTGTGCTGTCTTTGGTTCATCAAACCCCCCAAGATCAACCAAGACACAGAAATTGACCCATTTACCACTTTTCACAAGACATCCAATCTCATGAAGCATCTTGGGATTCTGTAAACTTCACTGAGGATTTGTTTTTTACCCAGAACACAGCATCCTTTATCTTTTTCTTCCTTCCCATTTCTGTCTTTACCCCCACGCTCCTGGATTCCTTTTCCTTTCTCTTCCTAATAAAGGCACTTCCAAAACAAGGAGGGTCTCTCCCTAATAGGGGTTATTTTACTAGCTGCCAAGAAATAAAGTTTCTTCATCTTGGTGCAGAGATGAACTTACTTAATCCATACACTATCAAGGAGTAACTGTCATTCTCATTTTATTTAACAACAACAAAAAACCCTAAGGCTCAGAAAGTTTAAGTAACATTCCAACTCATAGGCTGTGTAGGTTGTACCAAAGAAGAATATTAAAATGACAACATTAATTTTAATTTTCTGGTGATAGAATGTTTATCAGGTAGCAACTCATGTTTGGTACTGTACTAGTTTTCTATGACTGTTGTAAAAAATTGCCATAAACTTGGTGGCTTAAACAATGCACATTTATTAGCTGAAAATTTTGGAGATCAGAAGTCTGAAATGGGTCTTACTAAGATAAAATCAAGATGTCAGCAGAGCTGAATTCCTTTCTGGAGGCTCTTGGGGAGAATCCAGTTCCTCACCTTTTCTAGCCTCTACAGGGTGCCCAGATCCCTTGGTTCATGGCCTCTTCCATCTTTAAAGCCATCAACATGATCTCTCCCTGACTATTATTCTCTAGTCATGTCTCCCTCTGACACTGTTCTGCCTTCCTCTTCCACTTTTAAGAACCCTTGTGATTACACTGGGTATACCTGGATAATCCAAGATAATCTTATTTTAAGGTCACCTGTTTAGCAACCTTAATTCTATCCACAGCCTTAATTCTTCTTTTCCACTTAACTAACATATTCACAGGTTCCAGGGATTAGGACATGGACATATTTTTAGGGGAGTGAGGGATGGGGGTATTATTTTGCCTACAATTTATACCAAATTTCTTAGTATTATTAGGTTAAAAATGTAAAAATACTTTTAGGAGCCAATAATAAGCACAAATCTTAGCAACTTCTTATAACTATCTCATAGGAAATCTCAGATAAGTAAATGCCAACATCAAAGGATACATGAGCTCTAACTAAAATTCTATTGTTGGTGTTTCTCAAAAGTAGCTCCCTATGCAGTGTTCCTTACCCCTGATTTGTGGTGGAGCAAGTCAGGAGGGAGAAGAGTCCCAAGGTAAATAAATTTGGGAAACATGAAATGATTTCTCTTTCTCAGAGACTCACAAAGCATGTTAGCATCTCTAGGCTTATGAAGCACCCTCTCAAGAAACTTTGTTTGCTTAGCCCAAAAGATTTCTCAAGACTATTTGAATGTTGAATTTTTTTTTAATGAAATACCTATAAACATCCCTGTTCTGGAAGTGTTTTCCTACATTAACTGGGAGAATAAGGAGGTTACCACAGAGAACAAGGCATGATTAGAAAAACGAAGAGTGTGGCCCCTGACGTAAGCCATGTCTAAAGACAGCACATCAGCCAAAAATAATTTTTAAAATACCTTTAAGAAATTTCTAAACTTCAAAAATTAACAGATTGTTATGGTAATCAATGGCAGCACTGGCTAGAGAGTCAAGGCCATCTCTTGATGCTTGCTGTTAAAGAAGTAAATTCCAGGGAAAAAAGTGATGAGGCAGGTTAATGCATTATTTGCTTTCTCCTCTGGAACTTTGGGGAGATTCCTACTACAAAGTTGTCTTTCAAAATAGAGAAGTCAGAAGTAATCAGATCAAAAAATGGCAAAGAAACAGGATACTCTAGACCTGATTGACAAACTAGGTATAAATAAATCACCAGGGCAGTAGCTGCCTCTCATGAACTGGAAGGCACTCCAGGGAAAAGTGTGGTCCACAAGCAAATGTGTACACCTCTGTCTGCATTGCAGGGTGGGGGATTAGCTAGTATGAGTTTCATCACAAGATATGTTCTACATTAGCGAGCCAATAGCCTGTCTAAGATAGGGAGGAAAAAAGACAAAATGATTTAAGTAGAAATGATGACTGGTCAAACCCTTAAGAGTGTTATGCAGATGGAGAGGTAGATTAATATGTGGACAAAAGGACCTGACAGAAATTTTTAAATTCCATTAAAATCCTTTTACTAGGTTGTGCACCAAAAGGTCCTTAAATTTGCTCTTTAAAAGTATAAGAGCATGTGGGAAGATCCCACATGCCGCGGAGCAGCCGGGCCCGTGAGCCATGGCCGCTGAGCCTGCGCGTCCGGAGCCTGTGCTCCGCGACGGGAGAGGCCACAACGGTGAAAATAAAAGGACAAGTGGGATTGAGATACTAGGAGTCATCCTCAGGGATTTTTATTTCATTGGCCTGAGGTGGAGCTTGGCCATAAGTGTGTTTTAAAATCTTTGGGTGAGTCTATTGTACAGCCCGTGTAGTGGATTAAAGAGTCAAAGAAACTAGATGCCCGACCTTGGGTGAGTTATGCAATTGCTCTAAATCTTAATCTCCTTTTTCGTAAACATAATGGATAATACCTTTCTTGTGAAGTTGTCTTCAGGTTAGATAATACACCAAATGTGAAAGGCACACAGAGAGATTCTGGCACATAATTACACATTAATTCCAATGTCCTTCCCAAGCGAGATGCTAAGCATAAAGGGTCAAGACCCAGACTCTGGGGCTGATACCCACGGTGTGAATCTTGGTTCTGCCTCTTACAAGTTGTGTGACCTTAGGCAATCTGCCATTCTGTTCCTCAGTTTCCTCATCTGTAAAATGATAACAATAGTTATTATGAGGAGTAAATAAAATGAGAATTAAATGTATCTGGCACAAAAGCGCATAGCCTGAATCTAACCATGAGAAAATATCAGAGAAATCCTACAAAACACCTGGTGTGGACTCTTCATAAAGGTTATGGCATGAAATAAAAAAGGAAGATTTGGAAAATATTCTAGCTTAAAGAAAACTAAAGAGACATAACAATTGAATGCAATAGATGTTCTTGGTTTTCTTTTGCTATTAAAGGCATTATTGTGATAATTGGTAATAACTAAATAAGGTCTGTACACTGGATAAAAATATTGTAATAATATTCATTTCCTGATTTGGGGAATTGTACTGTGATTATGTAAGTGAATATCTTCTTTTTAGGAAATATGCATGAAAATAGTTAGGGATAAAGAAGCATTCTGTCTGCTGAGAAGGAGAGACAAAGAGAATAAAACAAATACAATAAAATAGTAACATTTGGGAAATCTGGGTGTGGGATATCCAGGAACTCTTTGTACTATTCTTGCAACTTTTCTGTAAGTCTGAAATTTTTAAAAAGTTCCTGACCCTGGAACATAGTAGAAACCACGTGAGAGATGGATAAAATATAGGTGTCAGTGAAAATTGGAAGAAGCAATTCATCAAGGAGAGGCCAGCCCAGGTGATACAAGCTCAGATGACACAAGCTCAGGCAACACACGGTGTGTTTCAATTAGGTGTCTTAGGTGTCTCCCTGCAGACATGCTTCCAGGCACTTCACAGAAGTTCTGTACTTTCATCAATTCGCCTGTTTTTAAGGGAACCGCAAGTCCTTCTGCCGTCTCCTCAACTCACACTTCCCAGGAGCCTGGCACATGTCCTGTTAGTTCTTGGGAAGTAAAGTTGGGGGTCTCACTGGGGTCTGAGGCCTGGGGAGGAAGCTGGGTCTGGGCGGCCAGAGATTGTCGCAGACCCAACTGTGGAATGGCAACTACAAGGTTAGCCAGCTAACTGTGATGGACTAAGGAGTGGGGCTGAGGGCAGGCCAGCCTGGATGGATCTGATAGCAGTGGGTAGGGAGGCAGAGCAAAAAGGAGGGCAGTGAGCCAGTCTCAGTGATCAGAGCAGAGATCAGCAGACCCAGTATCCCCCACACTCCCTACTGATTTCTCTCTCCCTCCCTCCCTTCCTTCCTCCTTCCTTTCTTTCTTCCTTCTTTCCTTTCACTCTTTCATTCTTTCTGTTGTGATTTTATTCTTGAAAACAGTGTTGTAAAATACTACCTTTCATTTTATTTTATTTATTTTTATGTTTTTTAAAATTTTAAAGACGTTTATCATTTTGCTTTCATTATTTCATTATTTGGCCTGGGTTACACATTAAATTCATGAATTATTTTGATTTCTTAGCAATCATTATGCATACCCAGGATAAGTGAGAAAAATCTAACCTACAAATTGTTTTCAGATGTAAAGATATTTTTGCAAATGTACATTTTTTGTTTGCTTTTTTCTATTTTTTAATTTTTTTTTTAGTAGAGGTTCATGTTATATTTATTAAAATTGTTATACAATTTTTTAAGGTTACACTCCATTTACAGTTATTACAAAATACTGGCTCTATTCTCCATGTTGTACAATACATCCCTGTAGCCTGTCTTACACCCAGTAGTTTGTACTCCCCCACCCCTATTTACCCCCTGCCCCACCACTGGGAACCACTAGTTTGTTCCCTATATCTGTGAGTCTGCTTCTTTTTTGTTATATTCACTAGTTTGTTGTATTTTTTAGATTCCACAAATAAATTATATCATACAGTGTTTGTCTTTCTTTGTCTGATGTATTTCACTTACCATAATGCCCTCCAAGTCCATCCATGTTGCTGCAAATGGCAAAATTTCATTCTTCTTATGGCTGAGTAGAATTCCATTGTGTGTGTGTGTCTGTGTGTATATACGTATATATCCATTCCTCTGTCAATGGACATTTAGATTGTTTCCATAGCTTGGCTATTGTAAATAATGCTGCTATAAACATTGGGGTGCATGTATCTTTTCGAATTAGTGTTTTTGGTTATTTTGGATATATACCCAAAGTGGAGTGGAATGGCTGGGTCATATGGTACCTCTATTTTTAGTTTTTTGAGAAACCTCCATATTGTTTTCCACAGTGGCTGCACCAATTTACATTCTCACCAACAGTGTATGAGGGTTCCCTTTTCTCCACATCCTCATCAACATTTGCTATTTGCATTCTTTTTGATAAGAGCCGTTCTGACAGGTGTGAGGTGATATCTCACTGTGGTTTTGATTTGCATTTCCCTGATGATTAGTGATGTTGAGCATCTTTTTATGTGCCTGTTGGCTATCTGAATTTCCTCTTTGAAAAAAGATCTATTCAGTTCTTCTGCCCATTTTTTAATTGGGTTGTTTTTTTGATGTTGAGTTGTATGAGCTGTTTATATATGTTGGACATTAATCCCTTATCAGTCATATCATTTGCAAATACTTTCTCCTTTTCAGTAGGTTGTATTTTTGTTTTGTTGATGGTTTCCTTTGTTGTGCAAAAGCTTTTACGTTTAATTAGGTCCCATTTGTTTATTTTTGCTTTTATTTCCTTTACTTTAGGATAGGTTTCCAAAAAAATATTGCTGCAGTTTACATCAGAGTGTTCCGCCTATGTTTTCCTCTAGGAGTTTTATAGTATCTCGTCTTACATTTAGGTCTTTAATCCATTACGAGTTTACTTTTGTATAAGGTGTTAGAGAATGTTCTAATTTCATTCTTTACATGTAGCTATCCAGTTTTCCCAGCACAGCTTATTGAAGAGACTGTCTTTTCTCCACTGAATATTCTTGCCTCTGTTGTTGTAGATTAATTGACCATAAGTTCATGGGTTTGTTTCTAGGCTCTCTATTCTGTTCCATTGATACATGTGTCTGTCTTTTACAGTTGCAGGATACAAAATTAATATACAGAAGTCTGTTGCATTTCTGTACACTAACAATTAACTATCAGAAAGAGAAATTAAGGAAACAATCCCATTTACTATTGCATATAAAAGGAATAAAATACCTAGGAATAAACCTTCCAAAGAAGGCAAAAGACCTATATTCGTAAAACTATAAGACATTGATGAAAGAAATTGAAGATGACACAAACAGATGGAAAGATATACCGTGTTCTTGGATTGGAAAAAGCAGTATTGTTAAAATGACCATACTACTCAAGGCAATCCACAGATTCAATGTGATCCCTATCAAAATACCAATGGCATTTTTCATAGAACCAGAATAAATAATTTTAAAATTTGTATGGAAACATAAAAGACCTCAAATAACCAACACAATCTTGAGAAAGAACAGAGCTGGAAGAATCCCACTCCCTGACCTCAGACTATACAACAAAACTACGTTAATCAATACCTCTCATTTAAAAACATTCAAATACAATAGAAAAAATTTAAAGTAAGGTTAAATCACTCAAAATCTCACTACCCAGAAATATTTTCTCTTCTCCTATCCATGAACAGCCTCATAGTTATAGCTGTGTGCATATTCATGTGTATAGATCTGTGTGCACCAAATTACATAAATTGACTCATCATACAGACTGTACAGTATGTTTCACTCTACTGTATGTCATGGACATATTTCCTCAGCATAAGCGCAGATTAATCTCATAATTTGTATGGCTATGTGCTTCCACTTTGGGGAGGTGCCATCATTTATTCAACTGATTCCAAGCTGATAGATACTTAGGTTGCTTTAGGTTTTTTATAACTTCTAAAAACCCAGGTATAAACGTACTTGGGCATATATCTTCTGGATATCATATGCTAATCTAATTTGGAAAGTTTCTATAATTGGGAAAAAAGGAGTGGGCATTTTTTTTCTTATTAGTTATCTATTTTATACATATTAGTGTATATATGTCAATCCCAATCTCCCAATTCATCCCACCACCCCACCACCCCAGTTTCCCCCCTTGGTGTCCATATGTTTGTCCTCTACATCTGTGTCTCTCTTTCTGCCTTGCAAACTGGTTCATCTGTACCACTTTTCAAGATTCCACATATATGTGTTAATAGACGATATTTGTTTTTCTCTATCTGACTTACTTCACTCTGGATGACAGTCTCTAGGTCCATCCACGTCTCTACAAATGACCCAATTTCGTTCCTTTTTATGGCTGAGTAATATTCCATTGTATATATGTTGCACATCTTCTTTATCCATATTCATCTCTCGATGGACATTTAGGTTGCTTCCATGACCTGGCTATTGTAAATAGTGCTGCAATGAATATTGGGGTGGATGTGTCTTTTTGAATTATGGTTTACTTTGGGTATATGCCCAGTATTGGGATTGCTGGGTCATATGGTAATTCTATTTTTAGTTTTTTAAATAACCTCCATACTGTTCTCCCTAATGGCTATATCAGTTTACATTCCCACCAACAGTGCAAGAGGGTTCCATTTTCTCCACACCCTCTCCAGCATTTGTTCTTTGTAGATATTCTGATGATGCCCATTCTAACCAGTGTGAGGTGATACCTCATTGCAGTTTTGATTTGCATTTCTCTAATAATTAGTGATGTTGAGCAACTTTTCACGTGCCTCTTGGCCATCTGTATGTCTTCTTTGGAGAGATGTCTATTTAGGTCTTCTGCCCATTTTTTATTGGATTGTTTTTATTATTATTATTATTATTGAGCTCTATGAGCTGATTATATATTTTGGAGATTAATCCTTTCTCCATTGATTTGTTTGCAAATATTTCCTCCCATTCTGAAGGTTGTCTTTTTGTCTTGTTTATAGTTTCCTTTGCTGTACAAAAGCTTTTAAGTTTCATTATGTCTCATTTGTTTATTTTTGTTTTTATTTCCATTATTCTAAGAGGTAGGTCAGAAAAGATCTTACTGTGATTTATGTCAAAGAGTGTTCTTCCTGTTTTCCTCTAAGAATTTTATAGTGTCTGGTCTTACATTGTCTTTAATCCATTTGGAGTTTATTTTTGTGTATGGTGTTAGGGAGTGTTCTAATTTCATTCTTTTACATGTAGCTTTCCAGTTTTCCCAGCACCACTTACTGAAGAGACTGTCTTTTCTCCATTGTATATCGTTGCCTCCTTTGTCTTAGATTAGTTGACCATAGGTGCATGAGTTTATCTCTGGGTTTTCTATCCTGTTCCACTGATCTATATTTCTGCTTTTGTGCCAGTACCATATGCCTTGATTACTGTAGCTTTGTAGTATAGTCTGAAGTCAGGGAGTCTGATTGCTCCCGATCTGTTTTTTTCCCTCAAGATTGCTTTGGCTATTTGGGGTCTTTTGTGTCTCCATACAAATTTTAAGATTTTTTTGTTCTAGTTCTGTAAAAATTGCCATTGGTAATTTGAAAAGGATTGCACTGAATCTGTAGATTACTTTGGGTAGTATAGTCATTTTCACAATATTTATTCTTCCAATCCAAGAACGTAGTATATCTCTCCATCTGTTGTCATCTTTGATTTCTTTCATCAGTGTCTTATAGTTTTCTGAATACAGGTCTTTTACCTCCTTAGGTAAGTTTATTCCTAGGTTCTTTATTCTTTTTATTGCAATGGTGAATGTGATTGTTTCCTTAACTTCTTTTTCTGCTCTTTCATTGTTAATGTATAGGAATGCAAGAGATTTCTGTGCATTAATTTTGTATCCTGCAACTTTACCAAATTCATTGATTAGCTCTAGGGGTTTTCTGGTGGCATCTTTAGGATTCTCTATGTGTAGTGTCATGTCATCAGCAAACAGTGACAGTTTTACTTCTTCTTTTCCAATTAGTGTTCCTTTTATTTCTTTCTTCTCTGATTGCCATGGCTAGGACTTCCAAAACTATGTAGAATAATAGTGGCAAGAGTGGACATCCTTGTCTTGTTCCTGATCTTAGAAGAAATGCTTTCAGTTTTTCACCATTGAGAATGATGTTTGCTGTGGGGTTGTTTATATGGCCTTCATTATGTTGAGGTAGGTTCCCTCTATGCCCACTTTCTGGAGAGTTGTTTTTTTGTTTTTTTTTTTTTTATCAAAAATGGGTATTGAAATTTGTCAAAAGCTTTTTCTGCATCTAATGAGATGATCATATGTTTTTTATTCTTCAGTTGTTAATATGGTGTATTACATTGATTGATTTGCATATATTGAAGAATCCTTGCATCCCTGGGATAAATCCCACTTGATCATAGTGTACGATCCTTTTAATGTGTTGTTGGATTCTGTTTGCTTGTATTTTGTTGAGGATTTTTGCATCTATATTCATCAGTGATGTTGGTCTGTAGTTTTCTTTTTCTGTAGTGTCTCTGTTGGGTTTTGGTATCAGGGTGATTGTGGCCTCATAGAATGAGTTTGGGAGTGTTCCTTTGTCTGCAATTTTTTGGAAGAGTTTGAGAAGGATGGGTGTTAGCTCTTCTCTAAATGTTTGATAGAATTCACCTGTGAAGCCATCTGGTCCTGGACTTTTTTTATTGGAAGATTTTTAATCACAGTTTCAATTTCATTACTTGTGATTGGTCTGTTCATATTTTCTGTTTCTTCCTGGTTCATGATTGGAAGGTTATACCTTTCTAAGAATTTGTCCATTTCTTCCAGGTTGTCCATTTTATTGGCATAGAGTTGCTTGTAGTAGTCTCTTATGATGCTTTCTTTGTCTGTTGTAACTGTGGCGTCCATTGCAACTTCTCCTTTTTCATTCCTAATTTTATTGATTTGAGTCCTCTCCCTCTTTTTCTTGATGAGTCTGGCTAATGGTTTATGAATTTTGTTTAACTTCTTGAAGAACCAGCTTTTAGTTTTATTGATCTTTGGTATTGTTTCCTTTGTTTCTATTTCATTTATTTCTGCTCTGATCTTTATGATTTCTCTCCTACTAACTTTGGGTTTTGTTTGTTCTTCCTTCTCTAGTTCCTTTAGGTGTAAAGTTAGATTGTTTATTTGAGATTTTTCTTGTTTCCTGAGGTAGGATTGTATTACTATCAACTTCCCTCTTAGAATTGCTTTTGCTGCATCCCGTAGGGTTTTGGATCATCATGTTTTCATTGTCATTTGTCTCTAGGTATTTTTTTATTTCTTCTTTGATTTCTTCAGTGATCTCTTGGTTATTTAGTTACATATTGTTTAGCCTCCATGTGTTTGTGTTTTTTATGTTTTTTTCCCTGTAATCGATTTCTAATCTCATAGCAATGTGGTCAGACAAGATGCTTGATAAGATTTCAATTATCTTAAATTTACCAAGGCTTGATGTGTGACCCAAGATGTGATCTATCCTGGAGAATGTTACGTGTGCACTTGAGAAGAAAGTGTAATCTGCTGTTTTTGGATGGAATGTCCTATAAATATCAATTAAATCTATCTGGTCTTTTGTGTTTCCTCATTAATTTTTTGTCTGTATGATCTGTCCATTGATAAGTGAGGTTTTAAAGTCCCCCACTATTATTGTGTTTCTGTCAACTTCCTCTTTTATAGCTGTTAGCATTTGCCTTATGTATCGAGGTGCTCCTATGTTGGGTGTATAGATATTTATAATTGTTATATCTTCTTCTTGGATTGATCCCTTGATCTTTACGTAGTGTCCTTCTTTGTCTCTTGTAACATTCTTTATTTTAAAGTCTATTTTATCTGATATGAGTATTGCTACTCCAGCTTTCTTTTGATTTCCATTTGCATGGAATATCTTTTTCCATCCCCTCACTTTCAGTCTGTATGTGTCCCTAGGTCTCTTGTAGACAGCATATATATGGGTCTTGTTTTTGTATCCATTCAGCCAGTCTGTGTCTTTTGGTTGGAGCATTTAATCCCTTTACATTTAAGGTAATTATCAATTTGTATGATCCTGTTACCATTTTCTTAATTGTTCTGGGTTTGTTTTTGTAGGTCCTTTTCTTCTCTTGTGTTTCCCACTTAGAGAAGTTCCTATAGCATTTGTTGTAGAGCTGATTTGGTGGTGCTGAATTCTCTTAGCATTTGCTTGCCTGTAAAGCTTTTGATTTCGTCATCGAATCTGAATGAGATCCTTGCCAGGTAGAGTAATCTTGGCTGTAGGTTCTTCCTTTTCATCACTTTAAATATATGGTGCCACTCCCTTCTGGCTTGTAGAGTTTCTGCTGAGAAATCAGCTGTTAACCTTATGGGAGTTCCCTTGTATGTTATTTGTCATTTTTCCCTTATTGCTTTTAATAATTTTTCTTTGTCTTTAATTTTTGTCAATTTGATTACTATGTGTCTTGGTATGTTTCTCCTTGGGTTTTTCCTGCCTGGGACTCTCTGTGCTTCCTGTTCTTGGGTGGCTATTTCCTTTCCCATGTTAGGGAAGTTTTTGACTATAATCTCTTCAAATATTTTCTTGGGCCCTTTCTCTCTTCTCCTTCTGGGACCTCTATAATGCGAATGTTGGTGAGTTTAATGTTGTCTCAGAGGTCTCTTAGGCTGTCTTCATTTCTTTTCATTCTTTTTTCTTTATTCTGTCCATGGCAGTGAATTACACCATTCTGTCTTCCAGGTCACTTATCCGTCTTCTGCCTCAGTTATTTGCTATTGATTCCTTCTAGTGTATTTTTCATTTCAGTTACTGTATTGTTCATCTCTGTTTGTTTGTTTTTTAATTCTTCTAGGTCTTTGTTAAACATTTCTTGAATCTTCTCAATCTTTGCCTCCATTCTTATTCCTGGATCATCTTCACTATCGTTATTCTGAATTCTTTTTCTGGAAGGTTGCCTGTGTCCACTTCATTTAGTTGTTTTTCTGGGGTTTTATCTTGTTCCTTCATCTGGTACATGGGCCTCTGCCTTTTCATTTTGTCTATCTTTCTGTGAATGTGGTTTTTGTTCCACAGGCTGCAGGATTGTAGTTCTTCTTGCTTCTGCTGTCTGCCCCCTGGTGGATGAGGCTAACTAAGAAGCTTGTGCAAGCTTCCTCATGGGAGGGATTTGTGTTTGCTAGAGCTGGGTGTTGTTCTGGTGGGCAGAGCTCAGTAAAACTTTAATCCACTTGTCTGCTGATGAGTGGGGCTGAGTTCCCTCCCTGTGGTTGTTTGGCCTGAGGCAACCCAGCACTCGAGGCTGCAAGCTCTTTGGTGGGGCTAATGGAGGGCTCATGCCAAGGAGTACTGCCCAGAACTTCTGCTGCCAGTGTCCCTGTCCCCATGGTGAGCCACAGCCACCCCCCACTTCTGCAGGAGACCCTCCAACACTAGCGGGTATGTCTGGTTCAGTCTTCTATGGGGTCAGCTGCTCCTTCCCCTGGGTCCTGATGTGCACACTACTTTGTATCCTCCAAGAGTGGGATCTCTGTTTCTCCCAGTCCTGTCGAAGTCCTGCAATCAAATCCCACTAGGCTTCAAAGTCTGATTCTCTAGGAATTCCTCCTCCTGTTGGCAGACCCCCAGGTTGGGAAGCCTGACATGGGGCTCAGAACCTTCACTCCAGTGGGTGGACTTCTGTGGTATAAGTGTTCTCCAGTTTGTGAGTCACCCACCCAGTGGTTGTGGGATTTGATTTTATTGTAATTGCATCCCTCCTACCGTCTCATTGTGGCTTCTCCTTTGTCTTTGGATGTGGGGTATCCTTTTTGGTGAGTTCCAGTGTCTTCCTGTCAAGGATTGTTAGCATTTAGTTGTGATTCCAGTGCTCTCGCAAGCAGGAGTGTGTGCATGTCCTTCTACTCTGCCATCTTGAACCAATCTCTCTCTTTAAAATTCTGCTTTGAATTCTTTTAGATATATATCCAGAATTGGGATTGCCAGATTATCTGGTAATTCAATTTTTAATATTTTGAGGAGCCTCCATACTGTTTATCAAAGTACCATTTTACCTTCCTACTGACAGTGTACAAGGTTCACTTTTCTTCATATGCATGCCAATACTTGTTATCTGGTTGTCTTTTCGATAATCAGGAGTGGGCATTTTTAAAGCTCTGCTGTCATCTGGCTTCACTCTGCCCTCTATATTTACATTTCCACCAACAATAAGAGAGCCTGTGTCCTTGAGGACACATTTTTCCCCAATCATTTGATTCCTTGCTAACCTAACAAGAAAAAAATTCACAGCTTTAACTTTCATTTCTCTTCTTATATTGAGGATAAAAATGATCTTATAGCATTTGATAGCCATGGCCCTTTGAGTATTCACTGCTTTTGAAGGCAGAAGTCTCAATCAAAATGATGTCCCTTTAAGCTTAAAACGTTTAGTCAAAATTTCCATGCTTCAAAATTTCTTCTTTTTTATGTATGAGTGTGAGTGTATGGGTGTGTGTGTGTGTGTGTGTGTGTGTGTGTGTTTAGGGTAAATTTGGAAACTACCATTTGAAAGCACAGGCTTTGGAGGCAATCTACCCAAATTTGAATCCTGGCTCTGGAACTTACTAACTAGTTACATAATTTTGCCTTCATTTCCTCCTCAATAACATAGACGTTATAATACTTACCTCATAAAACTACTGTGAGGATTAGAGTTAATTTATGTAAAATACTTAGAACCATGTTTCCCATATACTAAATCCCTTGGAAATGTTACTCTAATACTTTCCACAGTAGTTAAAGAGGTAAGGCTATGTTCTTGATTCTCAGTATAGCAGAGAATGTGGTAATATAATATTGGGTTTTGTTCTTTTATAAATTTTCATCCCAGTATTATAAAACACATTGACCCTTCTTTCTTTTTTAATCCAGAGAAATTAGGGACAAAATCTCAGAGAACTCTATGCAAAGAAATACCGTACCAGTTAAGTGTGTGTGTGTGTTGGGGGGTGGTGCAAAAAGCTACTAGCAACAGAAGGGAAGACTTATGAAGTCAAGTTTCTGTGCTTAGAAATTTGTAACCCCCTCTGGTCTCATGAAAGATCTTTCTGCCTCTGATGATATTGTAGGGCCCACCCTTGTAAATAGACTTCTTTTTAAACTTAAAAAATATGTTAAACTTAAGTGAAAAGTTTAGAGTGAGCTTTTAACTTTCCATCCTAACATAAACACCTTCTATTGAAATAAAATGCAAATTTCATATGATAAAAATACCTTTGCTGGAATATTTTAATTGAGGAGCCTTGGAAATTACTTCTTTGTATGTATCAGTTGTGAATCAGTCTAAAATGTGTTTGCTGGGAAATGAGTTTAGTGAGCTGTTGTCAGATATTAAATGTCTTTCAGGATCAGTAGTTCTTTTCACGTAATTTTTTCAAATTTTATTCATCTTAAGGTAATTTAGACATCAGAAATTTAAACAATGTACACAGAGTAAGCTTTAAGGAAAACCTACACTTGCAGAGGTTATAGGAAATATTTTTTTAATTTCAAAGTCAAGACTTTGAAGCATGGTGAAATCTTTCATTTCTTCATATCACTGTGGTTTATTTTTCTCATCTAGCCTTGTCCATGAAAATTTAGAAGACAACATTTTATCTTTATTTAGCCAAGTACTGTGTTAGGGACTGAACTGTGTCTCCCTCTGCCCCATTATTGCCTCCCATCCCATATCAATTCATATACCGAAGCCCTAATAGGGCCTTTAGAAGGCAATTAAGGTTAATTGGGGCCATATGGGTGGGACCCTGATCCAATAGGACTGGTGTCCTTGTACAAAAAAGAAGAGATGCCAGGAGTGTGCATGCACAGAGAAAAGACCATATGAGAACACAGCAAGAAGATCGCTGTCTATACAACAAGGAGAGAGGTCTTACAGAAACCAACCCTACCAACACCTTGATCTTGGATTTCCCAACCTCCAGAATTGTGAAAAAATTAATTCTTGTTATGTAAGTCACCCAGGCAGTTGTATCTTGTTATGGCAGCCTGAGCTGACTAATACACTTTGGTTCAGGTGTAAGCAAGTCAGAACCTTATTTCTCTCTCATGCAGTAGTTGGGTTTAGGCAACCCAGAGTTGAAATGACAGTTCTACCCATGAGTCATCTAGAGAACCAGGATCCCTCTGTGTTGACTTTCCAGCATTGCTTAGAGATTAAATTATGTCTGCATTTTAAGCAGCAGGATGGAGGAGAAAGGAAAGAAAAGACCCACTTTTTCTCCATTTAAGTCCTTGTGCTCACATATCTCTGATCATAATTTAATCCCATAGACATATTCAAGCTGCACGTGAGGCCAAAAAATATAGACATCATGTGCCCAACTAAAGATCAAGGCTTCTACCATTGAACAAAAGAGGAGCAAGTATCAGTCTCTACAACAGGGAGTTGGTGGTGTGAACCTGGCCTCGACCCTTCCCACTGTGATGCTCCTTCCCTTACATTTCTCCACAACCCACCAGCACACTGTGTTCTGACAGACTTCCCTGAAGCTTTAGAAGAAAGATAGCATAGGACAGTGTATAAAACTGCCTGCTAAATCTGACTTTCCTTAAAGCCCAGTATAAAATAACCCACGATTTTAAGCTCTTCCCAGTTGACTTCTATCTGCTAACCTTGTTCTATCGTCCCTGGGGTCTTCCTCACTCCATGGCAGCATCTCCCTCACCAGCCTCTACCAAGCAAATCTCCTCCAGACTTTTGGAGGAAGGTTCACTTTTTCTCCATAGGAGGTGATCTGACCATCTCATTGTCCTCTGGGCTTGTCACTCTCCCCCTCCACAGAAAATGCAATAGATACTCTAACCCAAGAAACACATTGCCCTATGTCTGAGCAATAGAGGGTGTAGATGGGGTCTCTCAACAACAGGAACTGGAGTGGCCTTTAGCACGTCTTGGCGGTGTTGCGACACACTGAATCCCCTGAGATCCACCAGTTCTCTCTCTCTCTCCTCTCTCTCTCTCTCTCTCTCTCTCTCTCTCTCTCTCTCTCTCTCTCTCTCTCTCTCTCTCGTGCGTGCGCACACACACACACACACACAGACACACACACACATCTCTTCCAAGGTAAAAACTGAATTCTCAGAGACTAAACAGCCTAAAACAGGGCTCTCAAACTCTAGTGCTTCTTGAAAGAAATACACAGATGAGTGAAGTGGGTTAGATGGGGAGTGTGGCAAAATGCGCTGTCCTAACGAGACAGCCAGCACACACTCTTGTTGATTTTGATCACATGGACCAATGTTGACCCTCCTGATTTTATATATATAAAGGAAGCTAGAAATTAGTCTTTTTTTAGAGGACAAGTCCAGATTTTCAAAATGCTGGCACAGAATTAAAAAGTGTAAACATTGCATAAAACAGACCTACTGGGCTGGATCAAGTTTAAATACCACCCAGGAGCCTCCAGTTTGAAACTTCTTTAGTAAGCACTGAAGGAAAGAAACCATCCCTAGCTGGTCTTGATAGCCCCACGTAGCATCAGATAGCATTAGTGACACGTCAGGCTTCTATCATTGAACAAAAAAGGAGCAAGGAGTGGTCTCTGCAGCAGGGAGCTGCTGCTGGTGTGAACCTGGCTTCCAGTGTTATCTTCCAGAGCAGTATGTTTCTTCGTTTAATTCTCTTTGTTTGAAGTGCACCCACTTGGGTGCACAGTAATAGGGCAGGGACCCATTTCTAGCTATATACCTATTATGGATGCTCCTTCAGCTACCAAGACCCTAGCAGAAGCAGCGGACTTACCACCTGCAGGTGCCTGATTCCATTATTGGGCAGGATGCTACAGTCCTCCTCAGTCTCTGTCTAGGGAGGGGCCAGTCTCTTCTTCTCACTAGATCAGATCATCACCACATGAAGTGGAAAGTTACCCGGGGCAGCACGGAGTCTGCAGTGTGCTCTCCTGTCCCCAGGAGCACACTGTGCCTCCTGCTATGGTTTCTACCTTTCACTGAGCTTTGGGTTGGAATTCCTATTTCTGGATGTGCCCTAGAAGGCATGACAGCAAGTTCTGAGTTCAACTTTATTCTAAAGCAGTGGGAAACAATGGGTTTTTAAGCAGGAGAGTGACATGAACACACATGAGTCTGGAAACTGTTGTTGATCTGGGAAGGAGATAAACTGGAGTCAGGGAGACCAATTAGGGATGCTGACAACAGCATAGGTGTGGAGATACTGCAGTAGGTAAGTGACAGTGATAAAGGAGAGAAGAAAGCAGAGGTGAAGATAATGTGGCGACAGCATCTAAAATTTTTGAAACTGTTATTAAAAGTGGGACCTGTTATTAAAAGTGGGACCCAGATTTCAAGCCTGGGTGACTGGAAGGATTGTTGTCACAGAAATAAGCCAAATTATTAGCAATATGTGTGTGTTTGCTTATTAAATTTTTATATTGGTTTTTCTTTCCTTAAAAATAGCTTTCAGTACTGTCAATAGAAACTAACAACATTTTCTATTGGTTTGTGATTTTTGTCCTGTTGGATTTCAAAGACTTTGTAAGCACTATCTCATTAATCCTCCTGAAAGTTTTGTGAGGTGAGTGGCAGTGGTTTGAAAAGCCAAATATATAGACAATGGTTTTAAAAAAATTTTTCTCACATTCTCAGTAAGATTTTCAGACTCTCAGTAGCAATTAGTAGAGATAGGCTTGGCGTGTACTGTGTTCCCAATTATTATCAATAGGTTCTAATTGAGAACATGTGTTCGTTTCAGCTGGGGTTATTGTCTGGCTGATCACAATGGAGAGTCTGAAAGACAGCATCTGGCAGAGTTGTTTTCCGATATCACCTCTCAGTCCCATCTTCCTTCATAAATGCTTTCATTTAGTACATGACCCACCAAGATAGAGGGAGGTCTGCACCAGAAACAGCACCAGCTCTAATGTCCCTATGGGCTCATCAGTGCAATCTTCTCATTGTACGCCAAGCACCAGGAACCATTCCTTAAAGTAGGTACTGGTTCCAGTTATCTATTGCTGTGTAACAAATCATCCCAAAACTTAGTGGCTTAAATCATTAATCTACAATTTGTGAAGAGCTTGGAAGGTATGGTTTGCATCCACTCCGTGCTCTGGGGTGGCTTGGCTGGTGATGGATGATCCACTTCCAAAATGACTCTCTCACATGGCTGGCAAGTAGATTCTGGCTGTCAGATGGGAGCTCAGCTGGGGCTCTTGGCCAAGGGCCTCAGTTCATCCTCCAGTTGATCTCTTTATGGGTGGTTGGCTTGGGCTTCCTTACAGTAGAAGCACTTGATTCCAAAAGTAAGAGTTTAAGAGACAGAAAGTGGAAGCTACCAGTCTCTCAAGGCATAGGCCTGGAAGTTGTCATAGGGTCATTACCTATTGTATTTTATTGGCTAAAGCAGTCACAGAGCCTGCCCAGACTCAGGATGGGGCATAGACTACACTTCTCCATGGAAGCGTGTCAAAGACTGCATGGCCAAATTTAGTCTCCCACAGTGCAGATTACATTTAAAATTTTGGATGAGGATGGTTTGTTTTGGCATCTCCAATAAAAGAGTGATATATTAAATTGCACCAATGGCCAATAATTCTGGATTCTAAATATATATTTTTCTTAGTCTCCATACAACTTCTCCACATACTGACTCTATCATTTATCTCTGACCCTTATTTCTCCTCAAGTTCCAGGCTCTTTCACCTCTGGTTTGCACAGAAGATGGTCTCTGGACAGTAGATACTCAATACATATTTGTTGAATGGTTGATCTACATTTTGCCCTAAATGTTTGCATTCTTGGAATGCTCTGCACTTATCACTGACTTTTGCATGTCATTTGATACTGTTAGAACTCACCTACAGGTTCTCAGTCTCTTCACTGGAGAGACTGGAATTTCTGTGGTGTCAAAGCTGATAAAGGAAAGGAAGTGTCACTCGAGTCCTGTGAGAGGTGGTGATGAAAGAAGCTAGACGAGTAAAAGGCTGTGCTAAAGATGATTCTTTCCATGATGATTGTGTTAAGACTATATTTTAAAAAAAAATTTAAAAAAAGGACTATATTGAGCGGGGCATTTCTCCATGGTTTTCTATGTAAAGAGGAGCTGAGCAAAGTGGCGGGGACACTAACCACGCCTCATTCATCTCCATTGGCCCCCTGGACATTTTGAAGCAGGATGGATCAGCCGCTCTCCAAATTGATAACAGGTGTCTGATTCCAAATGAATGTCACCAATCTTACCCTTAACGCATTGTAGCAGAACATGATGGGACGTTAGCAGAGGGCAGTAGTGCATACTGGAAAGAGGAATGGACATGGGATTAGGCAACACCATCTTATGAATTGAATTTAAAGTGGATATCAATCTTGCTTATTAAACACAGGGACAGATAAACCAATGAGCTCTTGTATTAGAAGCTGTGGGTGAGGCATGTCATCTTCTATTTCAGACACTTAGGAGACACTGATGACTCTGGGAGAGGCCCTTACTCAGCATTATGAGAGCCTCACTGGGAGATTTCACCCTTCAGGAGTGATGTCATGAGGGCTTTTACTTTTATTTCATTTAACCTCCAATAACGTATTGAGCTGTAAAGATTCTACTCACTGTGCTGAGTGGTGTAGGAGCTAGAGAGAAAAACATGACACCATCCCTCCCCTCAAGGAGCTGGGGTCAGTGAGTGGTCATGAGGGGAAGGAGGAAGAAACAGATGGAGTAGATGGCATGGGGTCTGGACCAGGAGAGATCTGGAAGCTTGCACTTCATACCTCTAAGTCCTTGCTTGGGTTACTTAAACTCTCTAAGCCTCAGTTTACTCATCTTTAAAATGATGTTGATTGCAGCAATACCCATCTGCAGAAGATCATGGCAAGAATTAAAATAGAGAAGGGGTTTGAAGCTATAAGCTCTGTTGGTTTCATTGTACCTTCAACACCTGCCGAGCACATTGTGGGTGGTCAGTGATTGGTGACTGCACGAAAGTGCTTAAGCACAGTTCTTGGCACATATTAAGAATTCAGCAAAGGTTGCAAAGCAGAAATAGGGACACAGACATAGAGAACAAATGTATGAATACCAAGGGGGAAAGGGGTGGGGTGGAAGGAATTGGGAGACTGGGATTGACTATGTATAAAATAAGACAGCTGATGGGAACATACTGTGTAGCACAGGAAACTCTACCTAATGCACTGTGGTGACCTAAATGGGAGGGAAATCCAAAAGGGAGGGGATATCTGTATATGTATGGCTGATTCATTTTGTTGTGCAGTGGAGGCTAACACAGCATTGTAAAGTAACCATATGCCGAGAAAAATTAATAAAAAATATTCAGCAAATGTTCACCATTAAGAGAGACAGTAGTATTATGACAGTTATGGTAACATCAGAGATAAGTAATAGTAGCTGTGGTTGCTGGTGCAAAGAGTAATGTTATAGTGGCATTAGTCATGTTTAACTAGGAGCACAGAAAAGGAGCAGATAAATAACAAGAGATAAAGCTAAAATGATAAGTTAGGTGTGTTCCAGAGGGCCTAGAATAGCACAGTGAGGAGTTTGTACTTCATTCAGAAGGGGAGGCTGCTTTTGAAGTCTTCTGATTAAGGAGGCACACTATGGCAACTGTGGGGAAGATGGACTGGAGGGTAGACGTTTCCTAAGAAGGTGTCAATTTGAGTCTATTACAGAGGTTCAGGTAGGACTCCGTGCTGAGCTAGATCAGAGGCAGGGGGAATGGAGAGGAGGGGAAAAGGGAGGGAGGGGATTCAGAATTGACAGCAGTGGATGGTTTAGATGTGGTATGGGAGAAGGAGGAGCCAAAGGACTTGAGAGCCCAGAGTGTGATACTGATATTGTCAGAAATGGAGATATCAGGATTTTCAGGGGAGATGTTTCTTTTGGTTCAACACATGTTTGTGTTGCTAGTGGAACACCCAGAAATGAATGGGCCTTAGGCAATTGAAACTTCATGTCTGGAGTGCAAAGGAAAGGGGGAGTTCACGTTGAAGAGTTGTTTTTTAAGCAAAGAGAGTTAATGTTTGGGCAACAGGTAACGTTGTTAAGGAAAGGGGATGAAGAGAAGAGGATCAAGATAAGAAGAGCCATCCTGTGAGTGAGGGAGGAACTACGGTGCTTGAGATGTAGAAGAAGTCAGGAAGGCAGAAGATAGAAGCAAGTCCCTACAACCCCATTCCAAGACAAAGCCCAGCCATTTCGGAAAATTGAGACCCAAAAGTTGTGTCCTGCACTGGAAAAGATGGCAAAAGGCAGCTATCTATTTTCAGAAACAAATGCCATCCAAACTTTGCTACCATTTTGGTGGCTATTCTTTTAAGCTCCCTTGTTAATTACAGCTTTCCCCAGCTCCTCAGGTGAAAGCTCAATGGATATGTCCTCTAGAATGTGAATTGCAACTAAAAGAATGTCCAAATAAGAATGAATTAAACCATAAGCAAACGAATTTTTTACTAAGCGAGAAATCCAGTTTATGGCTCAATAGTGCTATCAAAGACATGTTGTCTTTTTGCTCTTCCATCCTCAATGTGTCAACTATGCTTTTTCTCAGGCTCAAAAAAAAAAAAAAAAAAAAAAAATAAGGCTCCTGCACCTCCAAGAATCACATCCTCAAGCAGCAAAGAATGGAGAAAAATTTTTTCCTTATGCCATCCATACCACTTATCAGGGAGAAGAATCTTTCCTAGATGCCTCAGCAGCTTTTCCTTGCTATCTCATTGCCCAGGTCTGAGTCAAATGCCAACCCCTGGGACCACGTTCTGCTGAGGGGAAAAGGGATGGTGGTGATTGGCTAAGAGTTAGACAAATCACAGTTACCTCTGGACCTGGGCACACTGCTGTCCAACAGGAACAGGCTTCAATTTGTGAGGAAAAGTTGGGGAGTGTTGGACAGACACCCAACAGTACCTACCATAGACGGCATAAAGCTAGGAGTCTCTGTGTGTTGAGAAAAAAAAAAAGAAGACAAAGCCCAGACATGCTGGAACATGGACAAATACTCCAATTCAAGCAGGAGATATTATGAACATAAAGATATATACAAGGGCCTTTCCAAAGTAACAGATGTACTCCCTGAGGTTGCCAGGGCAACCTGGACATCTGAGAGGAAAAGCATTTGTTTATCTTTCATTAGCATTCTTTATTCTGCCTAACTAATGAGAACAATTTCCATATGTTCCTAAAACCATGTCTCACCCGTCTTTGAAGCACTTAGGGTTGTGTAACCTTATCTTTGCTGGGGCTAACTCCATGGTGGGCATAGGGGACCCTAACCGAACACTGTGACCGGGCCAGTTCCAGCCCATCACCCACATTAGCTCCTCCCACACAAAGGACAGGACTTGCAAGGCCATGGCGCTCATTACTCTATTTGGCTCTTTTCTCACAGCATCAGAGAAGCATCACCTCTGTGCTTCCCCTCCCACCCCCGGTATGCGGGCCTCTCACTGCTGTGGCTTCTCCCGTTGCGGAGCACAGGCTCCGGACGCGCAGGCTCAGTGGCCATGGCTCACGGGCCCAGCCACTCCGCGGCATGTGGGATCCTCCTGGACCAGGGCACGAACCCGTGTCCCCTGCATCGGCAGTCGGACCCCCAATCACTGCGCCACCAGGGAAGCCCCACCTCTGTGCTTTGTGACACCTTTGCTGCATTCTCCCCTCCCAGATTTGACCCCTCAATTTTAGTTTTTTCCCCCTAACAACAGCATTTCTTAATATTGACCCATGGTTTTAAAATAGTAGTGGGCATCAAAGTTGTCTCCTTTGTTTCACCCAGCTTAAAAGATGCCAACCCACAGTTTCACTGAAGTTGGCCCCTGGACATCATCCAAATGTTTGATTCTAACCTAAATCTGGCTTTGCTCTAAGGAAGCAGAGCTGACAAGTATGGGGCTATCTAGGCTGCCCTGCCCTAGATTACAAATAAAACGGGGATTAGAAGGCAAAATTAAAAAAGACAAATACATCTCCCCAGATTTCAGCCCAAGTTATATCTGAATAGTCATTTATATAAGGAATAGCTGTTTTACAGTAATAAAAGTTAAAACATAAGTAGCTGAGAAAAGTAGAATTTCACCCTTGTTAGCCATTAATGCATTTGCATGGGTTAGTTTGTCACATTATCAAGTCAGCCCATTTAGTTAGGATAACGAAAGAAGCTGAAGAAGCACACAAAGCTAATGCCACCCGTTTTACAGTAATGCCTGAGGATGAACTTAGATGGTACAGTGTTGGGCAAAACCCCATTGAATTCGATCCTCTTATGTTCTAGCCTGGTGGCGTCCAAAGGCCATCCATCCCCCGGGGCCCAGAAGAAAGCCCCTCTACAATCATCTCCCCCTAGCTCAATAGAAACAATATTTCTTCTGAAAATCCCAGGAGGAATTATTTACATCTCTGTCATGGAATTATAGCAGTCTACTTTTCATGATGCTTTTTACAAACACAGTTTCTTTATATGCATTACTATTTGCATATATGAGATATTTTTTTATAGCATCTGTACCCTACAAGAACAAGTACCATGAACAGAATCCAAGCGTGATTCATCTTTATCATCTACATAGTGTCTTGTAAACCCCCTTCACGTATATGTGCTCAAAATATAATCGTTGATTGAATGTATACATTATATTTGACAACTCTACTCACATGTCAATTTTAATTTCATTTGCTTTATTTGCTTCATGATTTTGTTAGCAGTCAACTTTAAAGTCATCCTCTAAAGGTGTTTTAGATTGTGGGGCATAGCAAATAGAAAGATTATGCATTTTCTTTCCATTTATTTCAAATTATGTTGTGTCAACATATACACACATTCTCACACACACGCATACACACACACCCTGTGAAGTTAGAAAATTTGAAAGTGATCTTGGCTTTCTTTCCTTCATTTCCAAACATCTGTGTTAATATTTATTTTTGAAATAGAGGCAGCAGGTGGAAATTCATATAGCACATCCACACACACACAAACACACACACTGAACCCACGGTTTGCAGACACGGGATATTCCAAGCTCCACATCAGTCCTGCCTTTCAGGAAAAGCATCATTGCTCACCCAGGTCATCAGAGAAGTTATACTTTTCCTTTCTTCTGTGCTATCATCTGAGGGCACTGAAGGGTGATTATGTAAAATTCAGGAGGGGACTTTCCTGTTGTGTGATAAGAATATACTCCCAGATTAACTCTGAGATAAAAATCTACAAATCCTTTATGGGATCAAGGTTCTCATTTCCATATGACTCAGAGGTTCTAAAGGATGATTCACCCTAGGTAGCATTCATTTTGTGATTCCAGTTCACAGACAGGCATCCTTTTTTTTTTTTTTTTTTTTTTTTTTTTTGCGGTACATGGGCCTCTCACTGTTGTGGCCTCTCCCTTTGCGGAGCACAGGCTCAGCGGCCATGGCTCACGGGCCCAGCCGCTCCGCGGCACGTGGGATCTTCCCGGACCGGGGCACGAACCTGCGTCCCCTGCATCGGCAGGTGGACTCTCAACCACTGCGCCACCAGGAAAGCCCAGGTGTCCATTTTTAATGTAGCCTGTGACTCTCAGCCCTGCACTCTGAGGCAAACAGCAAGTCCGTTTCGAATGCATAAACACTCCTCCGGGTCCTAATCCCTTCTGTGTAATGGGGCATTTGTTTCTCTTCAGTGAACAGTAAACCTGTGATTCCCTTTAATCCTGAGCCAGGTTGAGACTCGGGGATTTCAGCTACTCTCCCGCCTACCTTCCCGAGGCTTTCACTGTCACCGGAATACCCTTCAGAATTTTTAAAAATCCTGGAATATTGGTCTAGTTAGTCCCTAAAAAGATACCACAAATGGAGCTCAGAATCTAGGTCAATTCCATCATCTAGGAAATTCTGAACAGAGGTTGAATTTGGTCTGGAATCCGTGGCTGGCTGCTGCTTGATCCCTCTCAAGCCAATTCCAAAGCATTTAAGGTATACAATAAAATATATAGATGTAGATATGAATATAATATATGCAGAGGAAAAGCATTTCTGGTAAAATGCCCTCCCCCACTCCAAGGTGACATACAGGTCCTAAATGATGAAACATGGAAATCTACTTAGCAGGAGAGAAGGAATTTTTTTAGAGTGTGCAATAGCAAGGAGAGAAGGAGAAAAAGAAAAAAAGAAAGAGAAAAAAATATAAGTCCTTTAAAAAAGGTCCTTTGACCTTGGCAAACTTTATAAGCAAAATGTCACTCTATTTGAAATAGCATGTCTAGACCAAATACATGTTTAGAAGTCTATTCCAAGCAGAGATAAGGAATTTTAAACCTTGGAACAATCCAAATTTTCCATTCCTTGGGGGCCAAGAGATTTAGATTTTTGGAAACCATGTGGTTTCCTTATCTAGTCAATCAAATGAAGGCCTTTGTGTGACTTTTGATTTGATCCCTGCACAGATTTGCCCTTCTGATTGGGATCCTTGAGGAACTGAATCATGTATAAAATTCCCTCCCCAGTGACTTCATGTTAGGGGTCTCAAATAACTATTCCACTGAGTTCTTTAGTGTAGCAAGTGCTCCATTCTACACTGAAGGTAATTCTTTGAAAGGAATTTAAAAAGAAAAATTAGTCCAACATAATTCATTAGCAATGTCAGAGAAGGATTAAGAGGAAAATACATTTTATTGATAATAAATTGCTCTCTTTTGCTTTTATAGATATGAATTACTTATTGCTTGCAGCTACCAAAATTTAATTTTAGCAAAGCACAATTTACAGATTGAGACAAGGAGTTATTATAACTGGAGGAGATGACAAAGTTTAGTTTCAGACTGATTTTTTAATTTCCTGCTCTAACCACTGATTGATTCTCTTGGCACAGAACTAGACATGTAAGAGATTTCTACTTGGGTGTTAATTAGGATCTTTACCTTGACTATGCTTCTGACAGTGTTTGCATATAATCCTGTATCTTTCCTAATAGAAAACATCTGAAAATTTTTAAGCACTGTGAAAATGTGTTAAGGAAACCTAACTCAAAATTAGAGTCAGAACTCTCATTTTTCTCCAGTGAATTTTTGCTCAAAACAACCCCTCCCAACTTCCTCCTTTCCTCTATAAAAGAATGTTCCCATCTTTGCTCTCCGGACTTGTCTATGGTTCACCCAAATTGTTTGTCCTGAATTGCAATTCCTCTGCTATTTTGAATAAATTCTTTATCTTTTCTTTTCTTTCTTTTTTTTTTTTTTTTTTTTTTGCTTAAATGAAACTGTTCTTTGCTCTGGTTAAGGTTGACAGCACCCTTACTTATTATACATGAAGGGGGGAAAGGGGTAAAGAGGGGATCCATAGACAAATGCACAAGTGTAGGAGAAGATATTACAGATAATTAGGAGGAAGAACAGATCAAAACAGTAGTTAGGATGTAAAAAGAGAAGAGAGGTCATTTCTGGTCCAGGATGAGATTCTGAACCTGTGATTTAACAACCTTGCTTGCTGACTGAAGTGACCAAAATAACGGAACAGGGGAGAAGTGCCAGTGGAGCCTGGCAACAGTGGAGGAGTACAACCCATGCGCAGAGATGCCGAGGAGTTTATTTAATATTTGGTGCAAGAAAGATAGACACGGGAGAGGTAGCAATAAACTGGCAATTTCATGCTTGCAAGGGAAATGACTACCTGGGCAGAGTGAAGGGAATCTTAGCCAGACCATCCTAACAATTTTTGATTGGAACAAAACGAGCTGGAGAAAAGAATGAATATGAACTGGCACATTTTGATCCTAAATAAGAAGACTGAGAAATGCACTGGATGCTGAAACCCACCAGGAAATACAATAGGAACAACATCAACAACTACCACCACAAGGAACACTTCTGTAGTGTTTGCTCTGTGCTGGGCACAGGGGCAAGAGTTTTATAGATATTAAATCCCTCAATCATCACAGCATACCTGTCAGGTGGGCACTTTATCCATCTTTAGAGATTAGAAGAAACTGAGTCATGGAGATGTTAAATTATGATAGACAATCAGGAAGTGATAGGATTATCTTCCTGGACAAATAGCTTCAACCAAATATAATCAGAAGTTAAAAGAGCTCTAATTATATATGAATAGATTTTCTATAACAAGCACCCTGTTAGAAAACATCATGGAGAAAAGAGCCCCTTAACAATAACAATAGAGATATAAAAGATAATAAGAGTTAAATTAAAGAGAATATGCAGGATTTATACAGAAAAATATACAATTTTACTGAAAGATATAAAGAAACCCATGAATAAATGGAGAGAAATAACACATTCCTGAACAGAATCACCTAATACTGTAACAGTATCTGTTCTTCTTGTCTAGTTAGCTTATAAAATAAATTACTATCAATCAACATCTGATTAGGATTTTGAGAGGGAGGACAGGATATAATTAATGTATTTGTTTTTATTTTATTTTTAGTTAAATAAATAATACACAAATATATAATCTCATGGATTAAATGAAGCTACAAGGGGCAAATGTAGCTAAATCCTGGCATGGTTGGGGGATGAAAAAGGCCTTCTACTTATCACTATAGGAAGAAACTCAAAAGAAATAAAATCCAAATTAAAAAACTAATAAGCTGAGCAAATCTATTTGCAACCTAGGGGAGATAAATGATATGTATTGATTAAAATTGTTATAAATCAACAGGAAACATGTGAAAACTCAATTAAAAATGAGGAAAGTAGATGAGCAGGCAATTTGTAAAGGCAGAAACAGAGATAACTGAGTTCAATCTCATTAGGACTCAAAGATATACCAGTTAAAAGCACTATAAGCTGTAATTTTCATTTACAATTTTCAAAATGTTTTCAAATATTTTCCAGTACTGTTAAGTACAGGAAAATGGACACCCCGATATATTTCTGGTGATAGTAATAGACACAAGAAGAGGGAAGTGGGCAATAACTATTTTCCAAGTATTTGTTCATTGGATGAATGAATTAATAGAGGTATCTTTAATGAATGTCTGAGGATACAAAAATTAATTTGAGTTTTATAAAAAAACAATTTATAACAAGCCCAGTGTATAAACTGGTATATAACATTGGGATATATTTTGTGTAATTATTGTCACGAAGAGGAAAGGATTTTTTACACTCTGGAATTCCTCTTAGGGAAAGAATAGTTATTTTTTGCTATTTAATTTTATATTTTATTTTACTTTCTCTTATTTAAATATTCCTGATAACTTGCCATAAAGTCTGATTCTAAACTTATCTGATGAGGCATTTTCTCATTTTTAATCCTAAAGAGAAAGGCAAGAATAGAGAAAGCAAGACAGAAACGGGACTTGGAAAAGTAACTGGAGTCTGAGAAAGCTAGGTATTAGCTGTGCTGATGTCACCCAAACTCATGAAGTCACTAACGTGAGAATATTTTTTGTGCAAACAGCCAAAGAACTGAGTGTCAAGCAGGAGCACAGGAATGACACAGGAACCGGAGTGACCCAGTAACACAGTATGTGGGTATAGGATCTGGAGGTGGAAAGACTGTGAGGAAGTGAGCTCTGGGAATTTCCAGAAATCATGGGAAGGGGTTTGGATATCAGAGGTGCTGCCTGGATAATTATCCAGCTTTTCAGTGCCATCATAATGCAGATTGTGTTTTATAATCTTCACAGTTTTTTTATTGTTCTCATTTTTCAGGTGGTATGTAATCTTTTGTGTGTGTGTGTGTGTGTGTGTGTGTGTGTGTGTGTGTGTGTGTTAAGATAATATTCTTTACCGTGAAAAGTACCAGCTGGCGAGGAAAAAAATACACAGGAAATATTTCTCACAGGGCATTTTACAGGCTACTCATATTACTAGAGGTATTTTCCTTTTTTATGTAAAAATTTAATTTGGCACCCTATACTTACTTCCATTTCTTAATATTTCTAAATGCTTTACTGTATTTAATACTTGGCCTCTTGGTTCATTGGTGGTGATGGTTTACTTTTTGTTTTGTTTTAACAAATTGAATCCTAGCTCTTAGTACTTGGCAGTTTGATGCCAGTGAGTGGCCACATAATGTGGGAGGGATGGGAGCTTTATTTGCCTTTGACAAGCTGTTATTAGCCACCGCCAACCCCCAGACTTACACACTCCAATTGATTGCTTTATGTAAATTCTGTGGTTAGACACCATTCACTTGGGAATAATTAACCGTATAGGTGTGTGTGTGATCAATGATTCATACCTCTCATTCATTGATGGATATGAGAAGCACCATTTGGTTTCCCATAGGTTAATTTAGGTCCTTGAGTCTTAAAATCCTTCATGGTTAGTTTGGAAATTAATCAAACTTCAAGGTCGGTTTCCACTTATCTTTGCTGATGGGATAGATTATTTGATTACTTGAAGCTGCTCAAAGACCTAAAAAGACTAGGTGAATTGGAGATGATAACGGTAGTGGAGGAACAATTCCTGCAGAAAAAAAAGAGCACAGTCATACATTTTTGGTTAAAAAACTCCTTTTTAAATTTTTTAATTAAAGAAAAAAGAACAACTATCAGAGTAAAATATTTAAAAGGAGCAAAGCCTGAACTGGCAGGGTTGTCTCTCAAGTAGAGACTTGTAAGTTCGTAAATTAGCATCCACTCACCCCTATTTTTCAGTCAAGTCCATAGTCAGTACCTCTAAGATAAGATCATAAGCTCCCGCAGAGAATCACCAGGACCCAGAGACCTTTTGGGGTCTCTTTCTTTTCTGAGGCCAGAGTCCCCGTGTGCTCATAGGAGGTGACATGAAGGGTCCGTGAGGCTGGGGAGGAAGAATCTTGCTTCCTTTATCTCACCTTTACCTGATTCGACATAAAACCACAGCTGGTAAACCTGGCAGCCAACTTCAAAGTCTCTGGGATATGTCCTCCTTATTCCTCAGTGTTTTATAATAGTTTGACCTCAGACTGTACTGATACTCTGAATAACATATGTTGATTTGGCTGTCTTCAAAGCTGAGTTCCAAGTGGCAGACGTGTGTACACACATCTTAGCATCTTGTGGAAAGAAGACCTAGAAGCTGAGGAGCAAGTGTGTGAATGGGGCAAAAATTGAACCGAACCTCAGTACTTTGACTTCATTTTCTCTCTACACTGAGTCTAACTCAGAATGCTCCCTGATCCCTCTGTGCAGATAGGTCAGTGGGGAGAGGAGAAGTCCCATTTCTGGTCCTCCAGACATAATCAAGCATGCCTTAGTCCTACAGTGACACAGTTATTATCACTTTTCATCACGCATTTAGTGTTTCATTCAATTCTTCATGGCATATTTATTGAGCACTTACTATGTGTCAGGCATCATGGAAGGTACAAGGATATAGCTAATGTCAAAGAGGATAAAGCACCTGCCCTAGCAGAGCTGCCATTCTTTGAGGAGACAGACAAGTAAAAAGTGTGCAAATAAACAGCCCCAAATACTTGAACTACATAAAGGATAGGAAGGAAACAAACAGGGTTCTAAGGTAAAGAACATCTTGGGCAGGTAGAGGGTCAGCAAAAGTCTCTCTGAAGAGGGGATAATAAAGCTGATACCCAAAGAATTTTTTTAAAAAAGAGCCAGCCACACTATTCCAATAAATTTTAGTAGTAGAATGCCTTTTTTAAAAAATGAAATTATTAGTGGAATATCACTCAAAAGTAAGTAAAATGGACTGCTCTGATAGAAGCTAGCTAGTGTTGTGGCTCTGCTAACTCAGCCTCTCTCTTAACCATCCTCCATCCCCAAGGAGACCTTAGATATTCTCAGGGATGAGTTATTGACTCGTGTTAATAAACAGTCCTCAGAACAAGACCCAGGGCTCTGTGGAACACAGTTTGAAAACCATTGGCCTGGGTGTGGCCAATGGCAATTGCTTCATGTGGTCCTGCCCTGTCAATCAGACATGAAGATGTGTATCTCTGACTCAGCAGAGTCAACAGTGTGTCAGCTCTGACACAGATTTCAAACTTTTCCCCTTTATGTCCTAAAATTTCAAAGCACTTCACAAACCGTGTGTCTGCTCTGTTATTTGTCTGAAGCTTCAGTGATTCTATACCCTCGCTGGAAGGTTGTGCACACTTGAATTAACATTAGACCATTAATGAGAATAACGAATGCCTCTTAGGTGAATTTAATGAGAGTGAGAGCTTTGATTAAGTGCTGAGAGGATAAGCGTTCCACTTGGACATCTCATCTTGAGAAGGCTTCTTTTACCTCTGCCTTTTGTCCATTCGTTCCTATTTTGTACTGTGTGGGGCAAATGTAGGCAGTTTATACTTTTGAGTAGTCAACGTTTTTTATTTTTCTTATTTTAATTCCATTGAAATAATTCAAAGAATGAACTACTTCAAAAGGTAAAGTACTTAATTTAGGCTGCTTGTGATTATTGTTAGTTATGTAGGGGTATCCGAGCATAATTGAAAAAATAATCTAATCACTCCCACTATGGTGTGGGAAGAGCATTTGCATATGTGAAATATCTAGCCAGTTATTGTACACTGCCATTTAAATAGTGACCTACAGGACAAACTTCCAGATTTTTCTTATATAGTTGAACCATATTTCATTTGTACAGGAACATTTTTTAAGTCATGAATGATTCAAGTCCATCCACTACAGGATAACTAAGGATGCATGAATCAAATTTTCTTTTTAGGATCACTGGAATTTAAATAAGACAGAGTGCTTTGGTAAACCTATTATACAAAGATCATGAAAGCATCATCTTTCAAATGTCATAAAGAGCTAATGTTCCCCTGGTGAAATCCAAATAAATGTAAGCTATTTCCAGCTTTGATCTCTGCTTTAATTTTACTAGATCTCCATTTTAACAGCCTGTACCTAGCATTTTAAGGACCAAGTTGCTAGTCACTATATCAAATGTGCAACATAAAAGAGAATGCAATGAACTGAACACTATCCTACTTGATAAATACTCAAGGTCAGTTAGACTTGGGAAGGGAAAGTGGTATAGAGCAGGTTGGTAGACAGCAGTGGGGGAAAAAAAAAATCCAGATCTTCAAGAAGTAGGAGATGCCGGGAATATAGATTTATCCCACCTCATCTCTTGATTTATAGCATGTCTATCCTAGTCAATTAAATTCAGCAGTTAGAGAGAAGTCAGAGTGCCTGAGTTCCCATCCCAACTTCTTCAGTATTTAAAAGTTCTATGACCTTGGGGAAATTTTCTCAATTTATTTGAGCCTCTTTTTTTTTTTTTTTAATTATCTAAATGAGATTTAGACGATCTACTTCACAACATTTTTGTGAGTTTTAAATGACATCCTTCTACATAAAGCACGTAACACCATAGAATAAACTATCTTAATAAATGCCTGTTATTATTACAAAACAAACTATCGTTGAGGGCTCTCACATGCATCACTAAAGAGGTTCTAGAGACAAAAATATGGGTAAAAGACTCTACGTTTTCAAAGGGTTAACAATTTCGAAGCCTCTGGTCCAGCACATACTAGGGTGGACTAACAGAGGTATCTGAACCTGTGCCAAAATCCTTTTGGGAGATTCATGCCCTTCCCCCTCGTCCAGGGGTCCAGGGAGGCAGAATCCCCTGGGCTTACCGTCACCCAGGTGCATATGCCACTCTGTCCCAGGCCTCATTTGATCAGAAGTGACCTAGCAGCTGAATAGCAGCCGGACCGGCAGCATTCTCCTCCTTGTCAGGTAGACTGACTGCTGTTTCCTTCACCAGGAGTTTACTATTCTCTAGATATTTAGAAATGTTCCTAGGGTTGGAAGCTGATCGGAAGTGGATTGAGCACTTTTTCGTGGTCCGGATGGGTGGGCAGATGTGGAAGACACGGAGCGTGACGTCATCTTTTCTCGTCTCCTTCCTATCTATTCTCTCTGATTTCCTTCTAAAGAGGGTATTTCATAGACACTGAGAAAACCTTGGCCACCCCGGCTTTTGCGATAAAGATGGTTTATAACAAAACCATCTGGAGGCAGCTGGAGGTCTTAGAGCTTGGCTCACACTTCAGTGTAGAGTTAAAATTTCATGGGATAGTTTACTATAATACTCAGTAATTCTGTTACATATAACCAATGACTTGAATAGGTCCTAAACTTAATTTTTAAACTTTTTTTAAATTAAAGAATACAATGTTAAAAAAAAAAAAAAGACCAACTGTCCTTTAGGCCTTCTTTCAACTTTCTGAAAAAAGACCCCGCCCAACAGAATTTTTTACTGCCTTATTCTATGTACAGGCTCATCTCAACCTCAGAAATGTTTGAATAAGTTTGACTAAGCAAACGGGAGGGGAAAGAGTGGCAACCAAAACTCTACCATCCTTTCCCTTTATCATGATGCTGCCCTTAAACCCAGGAGGGCCTGCTGCAGCCCCTCCCAAGGGCACCCACTCTCTCATCCCGTAGGCCACTGGGACTCACCCACACCTGGCTTTGTGCAGCTTTCCCCTTTCTCTTCTTTATGCCAATGCAGACACGGAAATCAGCCCTTTCCTTGTCTCCACCAAAAAATTAGTCACCCAAGATATTTTGAGTATAGCACATTTTACTAGAGATTTAGGATACAAATGTGGTTTGTGCTACAGAAATGCAAAAAAATAAAATTGATTATAGTCTTCTCATTTAAAAAATATTTTTTGGCCCTTTATACAAAATGAGCTCTAGGCTGTGGATGTCTCTCCCCTCCCCCTCCTCCTCCCTTCCCCCCCTCTTCCTTCTTCCTCTTTTTCTTCTTCTTCTCTCCCCTTATATCCTAACCCTAAAAAGATAGAGACTACTCTGCCACATATTAATCTGACAGATATGAATTTCTCACATCCTACTAGCAAAGTAGTCTTTTGTCCTTTGAATATTTAACTCTCACAATGTGCTCTGCTAACAATAGACCATCAACAGTAGAGGGGAAGAGAGTAGTATAAAGATTGATTTCTCTTCTGTTATGAATTATGCCATCCTTCCCTTGGAAAGTGGAAACATCTCTAGTCAGCTTGGATTTTTAATAATATTTCCCACCCCACTTTTTAACACCTAGTACTGGGTCACTGTTATGTTCATCTAATCTTGAGCCTCAAGAAATTGTCAATTCATTTATGGATTTTACAGTTGGTTATCTTTGGTGTGGGGTAGTTTAAAAAAAAAAAGAAACAACACCAACTATGTTTACTCCCAAATAGATATGATCCCAGATCAGTTTTTCTTTTTAGTAGACATACTAGTGTCAGGTTCTAGGTCCCCCGCACACTGGACATCTGATCTCGGATATGTTACCCTGCAAGACGATAATAGCCTGCAGGAGTGCCGTGCGGATTCAATGATATAACACGGCCAGGTGGTGTAGATGCTCAACACACGAACAGAGGAGTTCCGCGCAGGTGTTCGGAGCTGTGGTCTAAATTATGCTGTGCGATAGCCCGGCTGCTAGCCCCTGGTGTCCTCAGCCTCCAAACACAAACAGCTATACCAACAGCCTCCATGTTAGCAGAAGGGCCTTAGGAATCTTCTGGAAAATGACTCCCACTCATTCAGCAGACCCACAGCTCCTCTGCACTAAAAAAAAAAAAAAAAAAAAAAGATACAATTAAGTGGGGCATTCAGTTCCCCTAGGAGCAGGGTCTTTCTTACCGAAATTTCCACTGTTTCCGGACTTCAGAATAATTCTTATTAATTAATTGCCTGAGAATCTTTCACATTGACTCATTTCCTCAGAAACAAGCAAACAAAAGCAGGGCCTCCCAGCCCCCTTACTACACCTACCTCACAGCAGGGTAGCACTATCCCCCATTTGACCCTTGTTCCCTAACTCCCACTCTCCCAGTGAGAAAACCTCATCCTCCTCACCAAGCCCCAACTCACATTTAGGTGGCCTGTTATACTGAGAAGCTCCCAAAGGAACACGGAGGCTGGCCTCCAGTACCCTGGGAGCACATGCCGCGTGGGCACAGATGCCTGACTAGGTCGGAGCTCGGAATCCCTGACCTAGCTAAACAGAATTACATAGTTTTTTGTTAATTGACTAGAAAAATGTATCAGCAAAGCTCATTAATTTCTAACATTAAATTCACAGGGCAACACATTTATGGCACAGTTTTTCCATGAATTTCTAATGGCCTGTTACTTATTTCAGCAGAGATACAGGACCAGGTGGCAAGTAAGCAACTTTGTAGAAACAACAGGACTGGGGTATGATGATTCCCTAGGAAATCCAACTAGAAATTCCCAGGAACTCATACCCTTTATTCTTCTCTGTAGGAGCCTGACAAACACTTGACATAGAACTTGCATACATGACTTTCCTTTTGTCATTTAAACATTTCAGAGTTTTAAAGAAAAAAACTATAAATCACACTAGGTATAGGGAATCCAAAAGACCTAAGTATGTCTTTTCCAACATTCTACATGAGAATGATTTGGATTTGAAAACAAAAGCAGAAGACGAAGTTCTCACTCATAAAGAGATGAATGGTCAGTGTGCTAAATTTCATCTCCAGTAAATACGAGAGAAAAGTATTTGTACTGACATTGCTTTTGGGGAATTAGGCTAAATAACTTAAAAAGTTGAGACTGTGAAGGTTAAAGTGGGAGGCTCATGGGAGTTTACAGAATCCCTAAATTTGAGGGGCTTTTAATATAAAACTAAAATGATGATCAATATCATTTATTGAGCATTACTGTGTGTTAGGTGATTGTGAAAACTACCTTTAATCCTCACAATAGCCCTGCAGGATAGAAATGGCTCTTGAGCTATGAATACCCTACCAGAGTTAAAAAGCCCAATTTTGGAAGCCAGTTCTCTGATTTCAAAGATGAAGATTGTTTTAAGTGGGGCACTTGGATTCTTAAAGCATATTTACCACTCTGACCTGTCACCTGTTTATGGTTGAGAATTCTGACTTCCATTTTTATTTGAATAATGTTGAAGACAGGCATATGTCAGATCTTTCCACTCCTTTCTGTTTAGAGAAGTTGGTATTTTTGTCTTTAAAATTCTAAATTGTTTAAATGAAAACAGGAGAGTCACATACATGGCTGTTATGATAAACTTATGCGTGACGATGCAACCAGATCTTTAGAGACAAATTTTACTTTAAGCCTTGTCCTATTCTGTTATTATCCCTACATGTGGACAGACAAACCACACACACATTCCTAGGTTCTCTTTCCCCTCCTTCTCCCTGAATTAACACCACTGCTTCTCAGGTTCTGAGCTGGGCTCCCCTCTTAGTCCTGGCTTCTTGGATAAATTGGCTCAAGGAACATCTCTCCAAACAGCTCTTTCTGCACTGTATCCCCAAGGGGTACAACAGTGCAAAGAATGGGGCTCAGGATGGCTATAAAGTGCTGAGTCCTGAAGAAATTAGCCATGAGTTCAGCTACGGTAGCCAGCTCAATGCAGGGCTCTTGACCACTGCCCCGAGAAGTGAAAGATGGGTCCCAGACCCACCTGTCTTTTTGCTGGATGATGCTTGAGGGCAAGAACTACATATGCTTCATGCTTTCATCCTCTGAGCCCAGCACAGTGGGCCATGTTAGATGCCCCATGTGTGCTTACATAAAAGATGAAAAAAATCTGATCTTCTCATGTTTGAGCCTCTAGGCCTATATCATGACATGTTTGAGCCTCTAGGCCTATATTGTGACATGCTTGATCCTTTTCATTAAACTAAGAAACCTACAAATAATTGTGGAAGAATTTATGTTTGCTTCATGCAATGTAGACACAGGCTAAAATTACACACACACACACACACACACACACTTCATAATATCCTTTATACATAATATATATCTTTCCTATATATCATATAGCTCCTTTATGTGTATGTATGTATATATATTCTATATGCCTATATTCTTTATATATAACATATATGGATCCTTTATATATGTCATATATTATGTTTCTTAATAAGTTGATGGTACATTGAATTATTTTAGATGAGCTAATAAACTGTAAGGTGTTGTGAAGTTTTTAAGAAATAGAGCTGTTATGATATGAAGATTTACCCTCAATTTAGCTTTTTTATATTAAACAGTACAATAGAGGTAAATTACCTATCACAATACTCAGCATAGTATAGGCATCCAACAGATATTTGTTGAATTTTAATAAGTTAAAATAGAAGCATCTGTAATTCAAAACTTGAATGTCCTTTAAGATAACAGACATTTAACATCAAATGTCTGAAAAACAATGCAGACATCTTGTTCCAAAATTAAAGTGGTAATTCCAATTATGTCCATCAAATTTTCCTTTACAATTTATTCCTTGAGCGTGTTAGTAAACATCTGATATTTTTTCTTTTTTCAGTTGAGAGGATATTTGTTCAATGATGTAAAAAAAACAAATGGTGAACTCTTTACTGAGTTTACTTTGGCTTGTCAGTTTATGCTAGACTCAAAAGAAGAGGAAAGACTCCTGAACCATAAGAAATGATTTTATTTGACCAAAAGGTGGCAAATCAGGTCATGTGGAGGGGAAAGTTGTATTTCGTAGGGATGTTATGGTTTATTTCAGTGCTTTCTTGGTTTCAAATATGACCATACCTTTTTTTTGTTTGTTTTTTTTTAGTATTTTGTGAAATATATCAATTGAATTTCTCAATAGATTTAAGAAACTTTTCTTAAGTGAAGGGATAGATGATCAATAGCTATTGGATTGTGAGTATGAGTTCAGAAATATAGGAAAGGCATTCTTAACCAAGAAGGCCAATGTCATGCGTGTTGGGAGGTGGGGGTGAGGCATGACAGATGAGGGCCGTGATGCTACTGCTACTCGGAAAAAAAAAAGTATTGCTGCTGTCATCAGAAGTAGAATAGTAGGCTGAATTGTTTAATGTGTGAGTTACTTAAGGTCTATCAGCGTATCAGATAGAGTTGACTTTGAATCTCAGTTGTGCAACTCCGGCCTGTGATCTTGGGCAGATTATTTAATCTGCTCAGTTTCGTTTTCCTAATCTGTGAAGTGGGAATCACAATCATATATAATTAATTGAGTTTTGTGAGAATTAAATGAAATGGCTCAAAGCTTCCCTAGTGGGAGTGGCTTTGTTAGAAAAATGGCAAATGCAACCCTGGCTTTGGTATTGGGTTTAGAAATGGGTTCCGTTTGCAATACCAAGAGAGGCCGAGGAGAGGGCTACACACTCAGTGGGGAAGCAGCAGGAGAGAGGCCAGACCAGGCGGGTCGGGGACCAGGAAAGAGACATGTCTGCTGGATCCTCTTTCCCTCCATCTCCATATCAATTCATTCATCAGCTTTTATTGGATCTTTATGTTGGAATATCTTCTGAATCTGATCTTCTCACCATTCCACTTACTCCACCAAAGTCAAGGGCAACATAAGCCATGGAAATGAAAAATAAGAGGAGTGAGATCGCCACGTGACTGTAGGAAAAAAACAACAAAGCTCCCTTCTGAGGAAACAACTACTGGAATTGCATTGAGGGACACAGAATGACCATCTAACTTCTTGAGCTCCCGTTGTATCCTGGATGATGGTAAACAGTGCTCCAGTTCTCTGGGCTGCTTGGCTGGGCAGCTTCTGAGGGTGCATCCTTTCCTCCTTAATTCATGATGTCCCTGTAGACTGTGTCTCCACTCACTGAGAGGTAACCTGATGGTGCCTTGCCTATGTCCTTTGCAACATGAAAGAACCACCGAGAACACGGGTAGCATGCTGTTCTCCCAGGGGTCTGTTACAGTATAAATTGTATTCAGGTTCCCTAATAGGAAACTGACAAAACATAACCATAACACAGGCCACCCTTTAGTTATTCCCATAATGTTGTGAAGGGTATGCAAATACCCTCCTTTACTGAAAGGAAACCCTCAAGGATAAGTACAAAGTACAGAGGAAGGGGTAAAATTACCTTGTGGGTGGTTATTTTGTTATCGATTTTGGGTGGAGTCACCTGGCAGCCATGCAGTCACCTTCAGAAGGTCCTCCCCCTGTGAGTATCTTCTCTGTCTGCTGTCCCTCTTTCTTCTCCCTTGGCAGTGCTCTCAGTCTTTTAAGCCATTCTCCTGCTCTCAGGGCCCTCAGTATCTGCTAACCAGTTCTTCCAAGTTTCCTACAGGGATCTGTTGGGTTGGTCTCCTCGGGGCTCAGAATTTGTTGGGGGAAACCTTTAGTTTCTCCCAAGGAAACATAGCAAAGAGGATTTTTCCCCCAATTGACGCTGACCACTTCCTGGGTGTCACTATGCTGGCAGGGTCTCTTTTGCTCTGTTTTTACCAATGACAGACAGGGGTGGGATTAGAAAAGAAGAGGGTGGAGAAAAAAAATCCCATCCTGTCACACATGTATGAGAAGACACTGCCACGGTTACATTTTTCTAGGTCACAGTTAATAAACACTGACAAATTGCCTATGAGCACATTATTCCTGTTAGGCTGAGATATGAATATTGGATTTTAGTTTCTCTGTTTTTAATGTTTGGAGGAGCCTGCATTCATCACAGGAGGCATAGGAGATGAAGACTGCAGGCTAGAGGCACAGTGCCTGTAACAGCTTACTCTGTAGGTTTAATAATATATTCTTTCCCAAGCAGTATTTGCTTTGTGCGCCTATACTAGACACCCACAGAGTGACTGTCTAATTTAGAAAACCTGTAATGAGGGTGAATGGCGGCTAGCAGTAGGCAAGGGAGTCTAGACTCCAGAATCACAATTAAGTAAAAGAGCATCACCAATATTTGTCATCACACATTGAGCCTTCACTTTGGGAAAAGAGCAAAATACCCAACACATTGTCATAATCACCAGCAGCAGTTAACATTCTGTGAGCCCGTTCTTCCCAACACCTAAGTTTTCCCAGTTCGCAAAGACCTCGTTTGCTGTCCTCTCAAAAATGCTGAATTCCTTTTCAGGCCAGAGAATACAATTTGTACCTTTATGCAGTGCCCTACAAAATCAGGGAGCCATTGACCTACAGCCCCTGGTCTAGAACTGGAGCTTTTAAACTGCAGATAAGTCATAGTGGTTAGAGAGATACGGAGAGAGAGAGGACTGAGCTTTAGCTGAGATTCCCCCCTGGGTGTATCTGCAAAAGCTCTCAAGGGCCACCATGTGAGGGTCTTATAGCAGCTGGAATTTACTGGCATAGAAAGTTAAATCCTTGGAGTTTTCTGCATTACACTAATGAAGCCACACAAGAGCCATGCCAGTTAAAATACCCCTTTCTGAGAAATTCCAGGCACCCCAGTGAAGGATCCTGAGTCTTCCTTGGACAATCCCAGGGTGATGGCTGGCCAACTCAGTCATATTCTCTCTCTTAGGGAGTTTGAACCATAAAGAACCATAAAGAAAATGACCCAGAGCAGAGTATTGTACAAAGTAATATACATACGTAGCTTTAATAAACAAAAAATAGCTGGATCTCCTAAGCAAAAAGGATTTATTGGAAGGCTACTGGGGCTCCAGAATTGATTGGAGACTGTTGACCAGGCAAGATCCAAGGATCTCTGGAAGACCGGACAGCAGGAACCACAGAAGAGTCATGCATCAGGAAAAGAGTGTCCCTGAGGTGTTGTGCTATAGCAGCCATGAAATGACCTCCAGTCATCTCTTACATCACTGAATGGCTTGCTCCAAGATTCAAGAACCTCAGGGCTGAGTCTACATCAAATGCTCACTCCCTGGCTGCCCAGGTAGGAAACTGGACAGGCTGGCCCCAGTAGCCTTTGCAGCAGGAATTGGCTGCTGCCTCCCTCGATGATCATACACAATGGAAGATTACTTCAAAATGGAGGTCATGGTGGCATTTAGAAGAGAAGATTGGAACACCAGTTCTGTCAAATGAGGACCACCCTCACTACTTTCTGCTGCCTAACAAATGTTCATGGCAGTATCATTCATAATAGCCAAAAGGTGGAAACAAACTATATGACCATCAACTGATGATGGATAATCAAATGTGGTATATACATACAGTGGCATAGTATTTGGACATAAAAAGGGATGAGGTACTAGTATATGCTACAACACGACCCTTGAAAATATTATGCTCTTACCATAAAGAAGCCAGACACAAAACTCCACCTATATGACTCCATTTACATAAAATATCCAGACTATTCAAATCCATAGACAGAAAGTAGATTAGTGTCTACTTTCTGTCTCCTAGGGCTAGGGATGGCGGTAGGATTTGGGGGTGACAGATGAAGTATACAGGCTTCTTTCTGCAGGGTGATGAAATGTTCTAAAAGTTTTTGTGGTGATGGATGCACAACTCTGTAAAACCATTCACTTCTATACTTTAAATGAGTGAGTTATATCTCCCACCTGTAACTAAAAAATGAATAATATTCTTTTTGCTCCAATTATGGAAGGTAAATATTTCAACTATACACTAAGTTGAGGAATAATCACTGAATGGGTTTGAAATCCCAGCTGTGTTTTTCATGAAGCAGATTTGAGTCAAACTTTATCACGTGCCCCATAAACTCCACTTAGGTGGCAAACAGTGATGTTATGTTCTGAATCCCTTGAAATGAGTGTTTATTCAGAAAAAATGTCCAAAGTTCCGTACAGTTTTAGGGTTTATCATATTCCCCAATACACATATTCCCTGGACAATGAACATAGGTCTCTTTTGAGGAAATCTAGAATTTCCCCTCAAATTCTACCCACCCCGCCCCCCCGCCAAAAAAAAAACCAGAGTAAGATGGTGAACAGATCAGGGCACCTTGCAGGGTTATCCCAAAGTCCATGCTCAGGGGTACTCAGCCTCCCCTTCAGTTTAAAGATTGAATTTGAACACTGAGAGGTTGTAAATCTCTGCTAAGGTGGCTTAATTCAAGAGTGTATTTTTGTTACTTTTATTTGACAAATCAGGGAAAGGCTTAGAGGGCTTAGCCATCTCTCTATGCCCCAGAGATCCCACGAACAAGTAACCACCACGAAAACTCTTCTCAGGTCAGAAGACTCAAATTGCCCCCTCAGCTCTGCTGCCAATTCTGGAGAAAGTGAAAGGCGACTGCATAACCTCTGCTCCTCCAAATCCTTCCACTATCTTCCTTCTCCCCTCTGCAGTCAGGAATCGTATTTCACTCAGCCATCAGGGAACACTTCTCAAACGCAAGCTTTTGGAAAAAGGAGCACGTCTTGGACTTCTTGAGGATATAGTTAGGGGTTTACGATAGATTCACTCCAGCATTCTAATCCTCTAATGGCCTTGTTTTTAATCAGTTCTATTGAGATACAATTTACATAAAATAATCATCACCTATTTTAAGTGTATAGTTTCACGAGTTTTGACAAACACATATAGTCATGTGTATTAGTTTCTTAGGGCTGCCATAACAAACTACCACTATATATATATATATATATTTCATATATGTTGTATATATGATAATTACATATATCTTTATGTTGAGTGAAAGAATTAGGTGTTATACAGACAGTCTTGTGTTTGATTTCTTTTACTCAACATAATAATTTTGATATTCATTTGTATATTTTGGCATAGCAATAGATTGTCCCTTTTTTAATTTCTGAGTGGAGGAATATACCACAAATTATCTATACATTCAATTCTTGATGGACATTTACATGGTTTCCAATTTTGAATTGTTATAGATAAAGCAGCTATGAACATTTGTGAACAAATCTTATGTGGCCATAAGATTTCTCTTGGGTAAATATCTGGAGTGAAATTGCTGGGTCATAGAGTAAGGGTATGATGAACTTTATAGGCAATTGTCAAACGGATTTCCAAAGTGGTTGTACCATTTTGAATTTCTATCAGCAGCGTATGAGAGTTCCAGTTGCTCTTCATCAGCACCTGACATTGCCACTTTTTAAAAATTCTAACTATTCCAATGAATGTGTAGTTTTATCACATTGTGGTTTTAATTTGCCTTGCCCTAATGACTAACGGTGTTGAATATCTTTTCCTGTGCTCTCTTGCCAGTGCCATATCTTTGTAAAATGGCTTTGCCCATTTTTATCCAGTTGCTTTTTTATTATTATTGAATTTTAAGATATATTTATGTATCTAGGATACAAGTCCTTTATCAGATATAAATTTTGCAAATATTTTCCCTAATATCAGCTTTTTATTAACAGTCTCTTTAAAAAAGCAAAGGTTTCCATTTTGATGAAGACCAATTTATCCATTATTTGTTTTATAGTTTATACTTTTCATTTCCTATCTAAGACAGGTAACAAAGAATCTATGTTTTGTTCTAAAAGTTTGATAGTTGTAATTGTTACATTTAGGACTATGATCCATTTTGAGTTAATTTTTGTATATGATATGAGGTAAAGGTCAGGGTTTGCTTTTTTATTTCTGATGCTCTTCATTTTATCACGTCAATTCAAAGTTCTACCTAGTAACATTTTGTTTCAGCCTGAAGAACTTAATATTTTTGCTTAACATTTCTTATAGAGCAAGGCTGCTGGCAATAAATTATCTCATCTTTTGTTTGTCTAGAATGGACTTGATTTAGCATATATTTCAAAGTCATTTTTATTATAGAATTGTCAGTTGATAATGTATTTCAACTCAAAAGACTTTATAGTCTCTGGATAACATAATTTCTGATGAAAAATCTGCTGTAAGTCTTTTCTCTATTTTACTGTATATAGTGTCGTGTATTTCTGGTTGCTTTAAATATTTTCTCTTTATCAGTGTGCTTTTCAAAAGCTTGATAGTAATGTGCCTTGGTGTGATTTTCTTAATATTTTTTTGGAGGGGGAATTTATAAAGCTTTTCGTAATGTAGGTTTATAATTTACACCAAACTTTACAAGTTTTTACCTGTTATTTCTTCAAGTGTTTTCTGTCTCAACTTTTCAGTCTCTTCCTCTTTCTCTCTCTCTCTCACCCACTTGCACATTTGTTAGACTGATAACGTCTCACAGTTCAGTGAGTCTATTCATTTTTTCCACTGTGCTGCTTCACTTTGGATAATCGTGATTGCTTCATCTTCACATTCACTGGTCACTCCTTTGCAGTATCTAATCTGCTATTCTAGTGTATTTTTCATTTTATATATTGTAGCTAAATCTTTAGAAGTTCCATGTGGGCCTTTTGAAAATCTTCAGTTTTTTTTTTTATCATCATACTATGTTTTCCTTTACATTATCGAGCATATTGATAGTATTTGTAATTGGTGTTAATTACAAATGATCATACCATTTCCCTCATTTTCTTATATTATTTTTTCACCCGCTTATAGGTCATATTTTCCTGCTTTCTTTCATGCCTGATAATTTTTTGATGCTAGACATTGTGAAATTATGTTGTTTTTGTGGTGAATTTTATTGTATTCCTTTAAGCAATGTTGAATTTCTGGCAGGCAGTAAAGTTACTTGCAAGTCAGTGTAATCATTTCAAGGTTTTCTTTCAAGCTTTGTTAGGGTGGACCCAGAGCAGCCTTTATGCTAGGTGTAATTGAGCCCAACTACTAAGGTGAGAACTTTCTGAGGATTCTACCAAGTTCCCCGTGTACTGTGAGGTCTCTGCAGTCTGGCTACAGGGGGAAAAAAATCTGTGTGAACTTGGGGAATTATTCAGCCTGTAACTTGTGGAGCTTCTTTTTTCAACCTTGTGTATATTCATCCCATGCTCGCATACATAAACTTTTGCTAAAAGGTTCAAGGACATCCCCTACAGATCTTTGTAGTCTTCCCTGTGTACAGCTTTCTTCTCTTCAATATTCTATCCCATAAATTCTAGAACATCAGCTTCCTTGAGTTCCAAACTCTGTCTTAATTCAGAAAGACCACTGGGCGCTGCATGCCACATCAGACAATGCTTGATGCGCTGACTACTTATAGTGAACAAGCAGAAAAGTGTCCTAGTCCTTGTGGCACTTGCATTCTAATGTTTTACAAGAAAAGGAAATTTCCTGGAAAGAAATCTCTAAGAAACACAGAAAGAAATACAGGCATACCTCATTTTATTGCTCTTCACTTTATTGCACTTTGCAGCTGTTTTTGGTTTGTTTTGTTTTTGTTTCTTTTTTTTTACAAATTGCAGGCTTGTAGTAACCCTGCATCAAGGATTTTCCCAACAGTACTACTTTTTAAATTAAGGTATGTACATTGTTTTTATAGACATAATGCCACTGAACATTTAACAGACTGTACTGCAGTATAAACATAACTTTTTATGCACCGGGAAACAAAAAAACATCATGCGACTTGCTTTACTGCGATATTCACTATATTGTGGTGATCTGGACCTGAATCTGCAATATCTCTGAGAGATGCCTGTATGAGAGATGTATAGGAAATGCAGAGAGTCAGCAAAATAAATAGGAGCCAAGGGTCATGCACAGAAACCATATGTACTGTACATGTTACTGTTGCTGGGATGAATAAGCCCTCTCTCCATTTTCACATTCTTGCATCATGTGCTCAAGAGTTGAAGTTCTAGAAGAAATAATCATATTGGCAAAATCTAAGATAGTTCTCACCCCGAGTCCTAGAAGGAAGGGAGAGGGAACTTCAGGGACCCTAAATTTTTGCCGTGGAAGTGAGGCATTGTCTCTACTGAGATGGCACATGACTGAGGATTTCTTATGAGGGGGATTTGGTGTGAATAGGAAGGAGGGCAGTGGTGAGAGGCTGGACAGTCAGAAAATGACAAAAATCTTCTAGAGCTGCATGGAAGCGTTGAGACCCATGGAGATGGCAGCAGTGAAAAGCAAAAATAACATAGAAGCTGAGTTCAAGAATTAGAGAAAGAAGAATAAAGTTTATTTATTCATTAGCAGTGACAAAATACACATCAGGGAGAGGAGAGCTGAATTCTGAGCAACTAGGGTGGCCATTCAGTCACCAGCACTCTTGCAGGCTAACTAGAGACACTGCTGTGTTCTGGACGGCAGTGACTCATATCCCAGTGGCTCACGAGGACTGGATTTATGGCAGACACGATCATTTTCTCTCCCTTCGTACTCCCATATGCACTTACAATGAACTCATCATGAAACAAAGAAACCGAGTGTGTCTGTTCTTGATATCTGAAAGAACAGACCAAACCCCGCTCTGCTAAGTAATGAGGAAGTTATGCCAGGGCCAGAAATGCTGGAAGTTCTCCGAGCTGTGTAGATTCCTTGGTCCCAGTGACTGGGGAATCCTATCTATAATCTCACACAGAACCTCCAAATCTTTCCCGCCTACACCGGGCTATCTGTTCTGGGACTTTAACAGATGTGACAGAAGAATCAATGGTTTGACTACGGTGTCCACCTGTGATGCCTCAGCAGGCATGATTCACTCAAAGTAAGTCCCTGGGCATGGAAGGTTTTTGCTCTGATGTTTAGAGAAACTATTTGTCCCACTTTGATTTTTCCAAATGCAGACTACTTTTGTTGTCTCAGAGGGCTAGACACAATGGAAGTTCTCTCCAGAGAACAAACTCTCCTTAAACATATTAGGCTGTGAATTGGGAGTTGTAAAGTGGAGAGAACAATTAAAATCAATGACATTTAGCTTCTTGCCAAGAGTAGCTTGCCCAGTTAACAGACTGCACTCAGATGCCTGCAGTATGGGAGAACACCCCTGGGCTAGCTGGCTGCTCAGCTGGGGGACACACTCATGGCTTTTATTAATGAGGAGAGCTCCCTTTTCTCCACGGATGCTTCTTGAACTTCCGTCTCATGCTTGGTTGGTGAAGCATCACTACTACAAGCCAAACCAAAGTTACAATATTTTTGTACTAATCGAAATCAGCAAAGCATATTTTGAAGGAGGAAACAGGAAACAGAAAAGTTATATTTAATTCCTAAATGGTTCTTTAAAACGATGAGCATTTTAGAGTGTAAAATCAAGTTATTATCAAATGAATTTCAACCAGCTACAACATGTTGCCCCAAGTGCTATATGTGAGTATTGGGGGTTGGATACTAGCTTTGAAGTAGAACACTGGATTTGGAGTCCAAAAACCAGGGTTCCTGTACCAGTTGCTCAGGGACACCCAGAGTATCACTTGATGTTACTGGACTTTAGCCTCTTTCTTTTGTGAAAATGGGATGATCCAGGACCACACTGTCTCACAGCCCTGGGACTGGGATCCAACGAGACACTGCATGTGTATAAGGTGTTCGGCAAATACAAGAGACTGTCATCTGAAATAGTGGATCTCAAATACATTCACTATGTTTATGCCACCAGAAGAGGTTAAACTACCCATCAGTGAGGACATACTGATCTCGTAGCACAACCCAACACTGTGGTGGATGAAAGGGTTAGTTTATGTCTCTGCTCTTACCTCTGTCAACTGCTCATTCTTCAGAAAGACCAGTAGTTTTGTTAATAGAGCCATGGACAGTTAGAAAGAAAGACACTCACTTATTCCAAGACCCAGCACGACCCAAAATTAAAAGGATTATCTTGAGGGGGATTCTTGTCCTCCTGACAATATTTTCCCTTCAAAAGAAAATTGCTTCTCCCACCATTTGGATAATAATACAAGAAAAGAAAGCATTGTGTTTGGGAGAATATGGCATATATGGGAGAAGGTGACAAGGAGAGAATAGAACAATAAAATGAACAGGAAAATATGTAAAGAACTATAAAAGGAGAGAGAGTGCTGGGGTAGGGAGAACAAATAATTAACAACAAAGAAAAAGATATTAGCAAAGAGAGATGCTAATTTAGCAAGAGAGACTAAAAGACATTTGAAATCAACTTAGAAAACCATGTTACAAAGAGATAATTTTGAAATAGAGGTCACCCAATACACAGAGCTGTGCTGAAGTATGTGTGTAGAAAGAGGGATGGTCTAATTGAAACTAGTTATGTAGCTTAACCCGCAGCCCTAGTGGTTTAATACCTCTGTAGTCGTGGATATAACTGACATGCTTATAATGTTTTATTTATTCTTCCGAGGTCATGTTTATTACAGACTGTTTCCTCTTAGAGTTATTTATGTTCCCGTCTGTCTCCTTTACCAGAGAGTAGGTTCTTGTGGGCCAGTCTTCTCAATCCTGTGTTATCTGCAACTCCTAGCGCAGTATCTATTATGCACTAAAATTTTAATAAACTTCTAAATCGAGATGAACTATTTCAAGACTTTGTTATCTCCTCTGTGTGTGCGTGTGTGTGCGTGCACGTGCGTGCGTGTGTGCGCGCAGGCACATGCATTCACGTGTGCATGCCACGTGCTAGGTTCTGGAGAGTAGCATTTTGGTTTTAACTTCTCTAGTTAGAAATACGACAACAGTGCACTAAAATACCAGGAGGACAATTCTGATAATCTGTCACTAAACAATGCCCAGGGAGTAATTATCTGTCTATTCTTGATGGGGTCTACCTGTCCTCATGTTTAGGGGGTAAGGAGAGGAATTGGGGAGTAGAGAATTCATATCCTTGCTGGCAGGTAGAGCAAGTCTAAGGGAGTAAGTAGCATTGTGTCTAGAAAAGAAATATAGTACAAGCTATAATCCTTGCCACTTACAAAATGTAAAATCTATTTGGAGAAGAAGAAAAAGCTGAAACAATTAAGCAACTACTGATGGGAGCAAGCCACACATTTCTTTACATAATGGGAATATTTTGGCAACAAGTGATAGAAGGTGTTACAATTGCTCTCCGAGACAAAACTAGTTCAGCTTCACTCTCCTCTATTTTTGTTTAGTTATCCTGAGGGAAAAGTTTTAGCCCAAATCTTCCCGCTTAGTTACTCCCACCCTGTCAGTGTTTGAAAAAGTCCTCCAGCACCAGCACCAGCACCGGCTGATATGGCAGAAGCTGGTAGGGCTGTTAGCCTGCATCAGTTGACACCGAAGGAGCAGAATTTGAAAGTAATTGATGGTCTCTCTTGATTGAGAGCAATGTACAACTTCCTCATACAAACGGTAAAGCTGCTTCTTTTCTCTTTGTCCATATGTGACAGTTTCACCCAGACTGTGAATGTGTGTAAAGACCCCTGGGTGACGGTGACACCTGGACTTTAGATGAATAAGCCGAACACTGAAAGACCAAGCCCGTCTCATGCACTTGGCATTTCCACTCATGCCGCCTTTGCTTACGCCAGCTCCTCAGGCTGAAGGAGGCTGCCAGCTCCTATTCACTACAGAAGTTTCACTTCTCCTTATCTCTATGATAATTTGTTTTTTACACCTAAAAAAAAAATCAAGAATTGTTTTTTATTAGAGGAGAACAACAATCAACGTAAGAAAAGAAAGATTCCTTTATTATATGAAGATGGAAAGCTATTTACAGGAGGCATTGACAACTCAGAGGATTTTAATGTTTTCTTCACTTTTCTGAATTCGTATCCCTCTGGTAGTGAAACACCTAAGGATGAAAGGAAAGGGTGGCATTCTTAAACTAAGAATCACCTGTTTCATGATTACTTTATTAAATTGGCTGTGTTCATATCCAAAGTTGCTAATGGATTGTGCATACAATACGAGACAAAATGGCAGTCATTGTGGAGTTTAATATTGAAAACTCATGCAGCATATTCAAGTGGTGTGAAGGCTAAAGAAAGGGGGGGGTGGGAGGGAGGGAGAGAGGGAGAAAAATAACTGATTTTGAAACAAAAAGACTTTGGCGTTTACATGCCCTCCTTTCCAATTTATTTGAATATGGGAACATGAAAATTTGAAGAAAGAGCTAAATTCACACTGTCAACTGTTTACATACAGACGCCTTTGACATCTAGTTGTCTTTCTCTCTGTCCCAAATCTTTCCATCATAACAGTAAACATGAGACATAAGAGACTACAGATAGAAACTAAGAACATAAGCTTTGGAACTAGCTTAATGGGTTCAAATTATGATCAACCTCTGATTTACCTGCTGGGTGAGTTGGGGGAAATTACCTAGTTTTTCTGTGCCCTCACTTCATTGCTCTATGCCGCAGTCTTCTCGTCTGTAAATCTGGAATGTAGTAATGGTACTTACCTTATAAGGTTGTTGCAAAGATTAAGTGCATTCATACATCTGAAGCACTTAGAACAGAGACTGGCACATAGAATACATGTTAAGTAGTCTCTGCAAATTTTAGACTCATAGAAGTCAAGTTGCTTGGCCAAAAGAATATGGGAGTAAAACTGTGATACATAATATCAAATTGCACTCAAATACAAACAAAAAACCCCCCTGTACCCATTTATATTGTAAGCAGTATTTTGCAGTTGTATCTAGTTCTGCAAACACTGCTGCCAATGGATGCCTGTCAATCATTTAAATTTTACCACTCTGAATCAGAACGGGTAGTTCATTGTTTTAATTGATATTTTTCTGATTACCTGTGAAGTTTATAGCATCTTTTCTTGTGTTTATTACTACTTGGATTTCTTCTTCAGTGCATTTTCTGTTTATAATCTTTTTAAACAATTATTTTATTGAGTAGTTATCTTTTTGTGTTTATGAATTTGTGGCAGCTTTTTTCATTCTGAATATTAATATGTCATCTATTACTGTATATAGGTTGCAAATCCTTTTTTTTCTAGTCTATGGCTTCTCCTTTATTCATTAACTTATTTAAGACTTCCCTGGTGGTCCAGTGGTTGACTCCGCGCTCCCACTGCAAGGGGCCCAGGTTCAATCCCTTGTCAGTTAACTAGATTCCCGCATGCTACAACTAAAGATCCCACGTGCCACAACTAAGACCTCACGCGGCCAAATAAATATAATATATAAAAAAAGAGTTATTCAGCACTTAGTGCTAAACAATGCTCTAGATACTGGAATTAGAGATGTGAGAAAGACAAAGTCCCACTTTCTTGGAGTAAATAGTTTAGTGTGGAAGATATACAATAAACAAATAACAAGATAATGTTATATAAATGTTATAAAGAAAAATAGAGTAGGGTAATGGATATAAAATGATGTAGCATGCTGTTTTAGGGATGTCAGGGAGTTCATCTGAGGGCTGACATGAGCTGATATATGGATGAAAAACATTCCAATCTGCGGAAACAGCATGTGCAAAGGCCCTGAGGCAGAAACATGATGGCTGTGTTTCAGAAACTGCAAGGAGACCTGTGTAGCTGGAGGACTGCAAATAAAGAGGAGGGTGGTATGACACAGACTAGAGAGATAACTAAGGCCCCAGGCAGTTAGGGCCTTGTAAATTACAGTCTATGGCTTTTATTTCATTGGAGAAGGGAGGCAATTAAGGATTTTGCCTCCTTGGGGAGGCATCACTCCTTGGGGAGTGATGCAATCTGACTTGCACTTGAAAAGGATCATAAGGGCTACTGTGGAGAATACCCTGAGTGTGTGTGTGTGTGTGTGTGTGTGTGTGTGTGTGTGTGTGTGTGTGTGTAAGGGGCTGCTGGGAAGAGCGGGAGCAGAATAATCATGTGGTAGGTTACTATAGCACATAGCAGGTAATTTTGATAGCCTAGGCAGGAGATGACTGCACCAGAGTTTTGGCAATAGGAGTAGTGAGAAGTCACCAGATGAGGGATGTATTCTGTATGTAAGGCTGACAAGAGCAACTGATGGTTTGAAAGTGGGATATGAGGAAAAAAAGAGAAAAGATAATTTCAAGGTGTTCGGCTTAAACACTAGGTGAGTGGTGGAGCCCTTGGCTGAGATGGAGAAAACTGGAGGGAAAAGAAAAGAACCTCTCTTGTACGTGTTAAGGTTTGAGAAGCCTATTCAATATCTCACAGCTGCCTATGCCCTGGGTGAGGAGTCTAGAGTTCAAGGGGGAGGAGGTTGGAGGAAGTGGCATGAGTCTATGAGTCAGCCGTGCATGGATTCTATTAAAAGCCATGGAGGGTTTCCCTGGTGGCGCAGTGGTTGGGAGTCCGCCTGCCAATGCAGGGGATACGGGTTCGTGCCCCGGTCCGGGAAGATCCCACGTGCCGCGGAGCGGCTGGGCCCGTGAGCCATGGCCGCTGAGCCTGCGCATCCGGAGCCTGCGCTCCGCAACGGGAGAGGCCACAACAGTGAGAGGCCCACGTACCGCAAAAAAAAAAAAAAAAAAAAAAGCCATGGAACTCTCTGGAAGTCAGTGTGGGCAGGAGAGTGGAAGTCAGTGTGGGCAGGAGAGTGGAAGTCAGGCAGGAGAATGAGGCTGCCCAAGACCAAGTCCTAAGGTGCTCCAGTGCCCCCTGGGGGAAAGAACAGGGGGAGGACCCATCATGGGCCCTGAGAAGACGTGACCAGTGGGGTGAGACAACAAGCAGGGGAACGTGGAGTCCCAGAAGCCAAGGGAAACACTTAGAACAGCGCCTAGTGCCTAGTAAATGCTACGTAAAATTAGCCGCTGTTATTAATTCTGTATGAAGCCCTATGATTCCCAGGTAGTCCCTTATGCTCTGACCTCAAATAGGGCTGAATTCCATGACAGCTTTGACCAATAGAATATGGCAGGAGCTGTGACAGATTCCAAGATCAGATCTTAAGTGATGGAGAAGTAGATCAAGTTGAGACTTTAGGAGAAATACCACATTTGGCAATGTGAGGGTCATTAGTGACTTTGAGAAGAGAGGTTTTAGTGAAAGGAGACCCAAGTCTAAGTGGATTGCTCTCTAGAGAGAAGAGCAAGAGGAGAAGCCTGTGTACCAGGTGAGGAATCTTGTTTTAAAGAGGAACAGAGAAATAAGGTCGTAGCCAGAGGAAGATATAAAATCAGGGCAAGTTTTTAATTTTTGTAAGATACTTTTTTAGGATGATTTCTGGTGATGGCAGTGAGCCAAGAGAGAGTCTAAATTAATGATGCAGGAGAGAGATAGGACAATTGTAGAACTAAAGTCCCTGGGTAGGTAAGAAGGCGTCTGATCCAGTGCCCAAGTTCAGATTCTGACGGTACAGAGGAGCACAGATCATTGATCCATTGGTAACAAAAAGCAACAGAGCAAATCTCCAGGGGCAGAGCGGGCAGGCTGGTAGGTGTTTCAGTGGGAGGCCAAGGAAGTTCAGTTCTAACTGATTCCCTTTGCTCAGTGAAATAAGGTCATCAGTTGAGGTTGTGGAGGGAAGAGTAGATACTGGAGGTTTGTAAAGAAAGAAGAATGAGTGACCTGTTAAACGTGGACAGTGTGGCAGCTGCGTGAGTCTCTCCAGGAGGCCCGGAGGGGTCCTTGGAGATGTGTGGTCAAGTTAACGTCAGCATGGTGTTTTTAATTCAGCCGTTGTTATGCATTTTTGTCCATCTACATTGTTTAGGTTGTTTATTTGTCTTTAATCATATGTAAGATTTTTTTCTCTTTACGTAGGCAGCTCAAATCTGCTAATTTTTCCTGTATAAATTCTGGGATTTATATATTGTCAAGAAGGTTCTATTTCCACTCTAAATTATTTTTTTAATTCTTCACTATTTCTTCTAATAGCTTCATAATAAAAATTAGCATTTTATTCCATATAGATTTTTGTATGTGTGCATGTGTCTAACTTCATTTTTCTCAAAATGGATAATAATGTGTCCCGACATCATTTTTCAGAAATCCATCCTTTTCTCTCTTAAATGCCCCACTTCATATGCGCATGCTAGTTTTGGACTTCCGTGGTTGTTTCATTTACCATTTGTCTGCTCCTGCATTATTAATACCACATTGCTTTCCTCACTATAGTATTTTTCAGTATCTGTTAGTAAGAGTCACCATTCAAATTTCTTTCAAAAATTTCACAGCAAAACTTGGGAATTTTATCTTCCAGATGAAAATTACCTTCCAGATAAATCCAATTCAATACAATAATTGCCTTGTAAAACATCATTTAAAATCCTGAAGAAGTTTTGCTTGGAATTAAATTGAATTGATAGATTAATTTGGAGAGAATTAGCATTTACGATCTGAGGACTTTCATAGAGAGACCTGTTATTCTCAGTATTTATTTGGGTCTTCTCTTATGTTCTTTAGAACAGTTGTATAGATATTCTTCAGTGAGGAGACTCTGTGGCATTTTCTCACTCTGACACCATAAAACAAAGCTCATCTATTATCTTCTACAAGGCACCTTGAGCAAATTAATCTCTTTGTGCCATAGTTTCCTTATCTGTGAAGAGGGGACTGTTGTGAGGAATAAATGAGTTAGTGCAGGTGAAGCAGGTAAAGCAGTGTCTGGTGCTGCCATTATTATAACTCCTCTCAAAACCCCATAATCCTGACCAGTCCTTTGTGTTCTGACCACATCAAACCACTGCCATTCCACAAAAGAATATGTGCCTGGCACTTGCACACATTATTCCAAAGTGTCTGAAAAATGTAATTTCCACACCTTCAGCTTCTGTAATAAAGGAGAGAACCTACTAGGGCAGGATACTACTGACAATTTCAAAGAAATGAGAAAGATTTCTCATGTAATCATAAAAATATGTAAAAAATTATTTGGGAACTGCTCTGTAGTTGATTATTTGTGTTTGGTACCAGTTTTTTTTCCTTTAGATGTTCTACATAATCTAAAAGCCAGACAAGTTAAATTTAAAAATATTTTCAAGGCAGAGGAAGACTTTGCAATAGATGAGTTCCCTGAGTATCAGTGTATTTATGTATACAACCAATAAAGTACATCCTTTGAACCAGCCATACAAACACATGACATTCGTTTCATATTTAACATTTTAAATTATACTACATTATGCTATTTTTCATGTGCATTCAACGCTGCTGCTTTTACACATAAACAGAGGTATCCATTAATCACCAGGAAGAGGAAGCCGTGCAAAAAAACTACTTTGGATTGCTACATTTCTCACCTAATGGTTTCATTGCCAGAACCAAAAGACCTATTAGACCCCTCATCTGTTAAAATATATTTTTCTAGGAAATAGTAAATGTTCTAAGTATCAGAAGTCCCTCAGAGGACTTTAATAAACGGATGAACATATGTTACATAAAAAGTCTTCCAATATATTCTTCATTCCCCCTCTCCTTATAAAGCAGAGTTTTAGGGAAAAAGAAGTTTAGAAATTCCTCGGTTGGCCTTAGGAAGGTGACACGCTCTTCCACAGCTATCATTGACTGGGTAGAGAGTGAAAAGATGGCAAAAAGGGAAAACCTGCCTCTATTTCCCTACATCATGTCTCTCTCTCTCTCTCTCTCCCACCACTGAAATAAGGGAATACATCTAATTATAGAACAGTGGGCTCTCCTTCTTCTAAGTATGAGCATAAGAGCTTAACAGAAGCACTATCAGGGTGTTTCAGATCACTAACTCTGAGAGCCCTGGGTTCCCTTCTGGAGGCAATGTCCTAACTTCCAAGAGTTCAGCACATGCTTCATAACTAACTGAGCCAGCACTGAAAAAAAGGCAGCCTCGGTCTCTGGAGGACGTCTTCAGAAGAACATGGTAACTAGGGTACTAGGTCACCGCAAAGGTACTTCTGAAAGTAAATGAAATAGACAGAGGAGAAAATAGCGCATGTAATATTAATGCAGATTGCACTCAAGAAAGAAATATGCTCGGATCACAGTGTCTCGGTGACCCGCTGCCCTAATTTACACACCCTTAAACTTATGCACTCCTAATCCACCATGAGTCTATGGTTTCTGCTCCTCTCTGATGTGTTTATTTCTCAAAATTGTTGAGTTCATCTTTTTTCAGAGAGCAGGATCAACAAGATATATTAGAGATAAAGTTGAGTGAAAACTGTACTGCTCTTGACCAGAGGACTGCAAATGCCTGAAATCTCATGGGGTGGGGAGAGGGAGTTGGCACTTCCCTTCAGTTCCTTCATCTGGGTTTGTCCAGGCCTCAAAGCGCTAGCTGAGTCCCCACCCTTCCCCCAGGCAGTGGATCTTCCGCTACTCACCAGGAGGGTGGGCTTTGAGGATTCTCAGAGAGGTGAGGAAATAGGCCTCTGGAAACAGGGCTGTGGGCTTCCATCCCAGGGGGATCCTGAGCCCAGGCACAGTATATAAATGTTCCATATGTTTACCTTTATGCAAAATTAAACATATTTGTCAAAATGAAAAGTCATTATGGACTTAACCATTGTGAACAGCTAAACACCAAGCGATGAATGACGATTTAAGGAAAAAGTAGAGCAGAAGAGGCCCCAAAACACATTATACTGCACCATGCAATAATGTAATAGTCCCCAAAAGCTCAAACCAGGAAATAATACTGCTCCAGAAAACTGGCAAGGCTCTGGAAAATAGTATTTGCCAAGAAAAAAGAGTTCCTTTGAAATGGTTATTCAACTTATCATAGCAGGCGCCATTTTCTTTTGACCTCTGTGATTTCCCTGTCATGTAGTTTCTGAGAGAGCACTGCTCTGCAGGTTTTTACAACTGCTTTACACAGTTGGAAAATGATGATAAACTTCAGTTTCCACCGCTGACTGTTCCCAAGTACGACTAAGTCCTAAAGGATCCTCCTCCTGTAGGGATACAGACAGAGCTGGGAAGCCATGGCCTGTTAGAGAGAGAAAGCAAGTCCTAAGACAGAGCTCACCTTTCTGGAGTTTAACCTGGTTTGGGATTTATGTTTTCATGCAAATCTGGTCATAAAACATAATCCACACAATGTTAGATAAAGTCTACCATCTAGATTGTAAGGAACAACAACAAAAAAAGCTACATAATTGGCCATCTTCCTTGCTCAAAAATGTCATCATTTATTACTCCGTGCCTTTCCTTTTCAGTTTAAGCTGATCAAGATGAACTTAAAAGCAACAGTGCAGCAAGAACAAGGCATTCAACAAATAGCTGATAGATGGAAAGAATAAGAGGTTCACAGGATGAGTGCGTGCATGATGAGAAACACTAATTAAAACAATATAGTTGGTCTGGTGTTTTTAGTTTTCTTTACAAGAAAATGCACCCCAACACTCAATTTCATCGTGTGGAAAATGTGGGTAAATATAATGCAGTTGAAAAATAGAATCTATATGATTCCAGGTAGAGAAACAATTAGTGAGAAATTGAAAGGTTAGTAAGAGAAATGGGAACGGATAAAGAGACATGGGCAAAATATGATCTGGGAAGCTCCATGGAATGGAGAAGAGCGTGAAAGGGAGGAGGTCTGAAGCACGTGGTAGTTTTCCAGTCCGTCACTTGCTCTCTGTAAGGGACCACTTTCATTCTGGAGAGGTCTCTTGAATGAGGTGAGTTTTTAAATGAAGGATTTGGAGAAAATGGTGAGGCTGGCTGTCAGAGCAGAATATCACTCTGGAGCAGCAGGGGGAGAGTGGCTGCTAAAAAGAAACGAGGACGGAGAAAGGAGCCAGTGCCTCAGGCTGGAAGGAAGCAGTAAAACAGACACAGAGGCTGCGCTGAGGCAGTTAATCTGCAGCCGCCTCAGGGGATGGCAGACCTAACAATAACCACATCAAAACACAATTCGATGAGAGGGAAAGATGTTGTGAGGAATTTAAATCAAATAAAAATAAAGACCATCAAAGCGTAGAGAGAATGAGGATGTTAAAACAATAAGGGGGCCCTTTCTCTACCAGTGACATTACATCATCAGCAAACTTCCCTGCTCTAGATTCTAAAGACATTGTAACCTGGGGGCCCACTTGCAACCTTCGCATTTCCAGAAATAGCAGCAGATGATGCAGAGTTTCCCATCAGGAACCAGACATTTTTATCTTTCTGTCATCCTTAAGGAAAAAATAAAAATCACCCTAGCTTATTTTATTGAGTGCTTCCTGTTTGGCAGGCACTGTTCTGAGTACTTCCTACATGAATTCAGCTATCTTCAGAACAGCTCTGTTTTATTATTGTACGCATTTTTCAATCGAGGAAAATGAGGTACAGAAATGTTAAGTAAATGTTAAGTAACCCTCCCAGAGTCACACAGCGAGTAAGCAAGGAAGCCTGGATGCAAACTCAGGCAACCTGGCCCGAGTCCACGTTCATGACCAATGCATGTCACTCTCTCCAAAGATACCAGCAGCAACACTGGAAACTTCTGCACTGCCTTCCAAGGACCTCATTGTCACAGGGAGACAGGACACTAGGTGCAAACCGAGCTGTTTCTATGAGATGCACAGTGTGGAGACAGGAGTGCACGTACTTGTGACAAGGGGAATCTGGCTCATTTACCCTCCATATTTGGTTCATTCATGAGAACGCTGACCTGGTCCTAGTCCTTTGAGAAATTTTTAATGTCGTCTCATGTCTTTTCTCAAATATGAACACCTAGTAGGCTCTTTATAAAGTCCGGTTTGCTATCAGATTTAATTTTTAAAATATAAGATATCTCACCAAGTACTCAGTGTTTATACACTCTTGTCTGTATAGGTTAGACCTTAAACTTAACTGGATTTTCTAATTATTGCCATTTTTGTTTTCCTGAAGCCTGATACTGGGCTTCTGGATTTGCAAATTTGCAGAATGTGTTCCTTCATATTTGTCCTTTTGTGAGCAGTACAATCCATTGCTGATTTACAAGGTCAGGTTCACCTCACAGTAACTGCAGTAGAATGGACCAGGTTTAGAAAGGTGGAAGAGAGGAATAATAATAGGATGTGTGCGAACTAAAAAAGTATATATAAATATATATTCTAAATAGAGAAAGGGTATCTGAGCAAATCAGTTATAAAAGACTCTAATCTTTCACGAGAGAGAAAAATGCTGATGTTGATGGGAATGTATTTCCTTTTATTAATCTGATAGGTGTCTTCTCCTTGAAGACAGTATTCACCAGTTAACAGCTTCAGCAAATCTCCAGGCCCTCAGTCCATCCTTGTCTTGGTAATTTTGGAACACAGTGTGGCATCTTCTTTCTTGGCTCCAATAAATCGCAGGGTTTGCTGCTCATCTTCTTTAGCAAGAGTTCTGATTCTTTTATAAAAATGGGCCTCTGAGTGTGAAAGGCCGTCTAAGCCCCTAAAGGTATCTTGGGTTGAAGAAAGAGAGACTTTCGAATGTGGCAATAAAAAATAAATTACACAGCATTAAATTTAGTAAGTAAGCAAGATAATAGAGTCTGAAACCAAGGTGCTGAGTGAGCAAGCTTCCACCTTAGTCAGAACTGAGCTGTGATGTGACCCGAATGCTAGTCCTGCCATGTGTAAGATGCATTATTGAGAGGGCATCCGTTATCGGCATTAGTTATTCAGTGTGTATGACATTTTTCATTACTAAACTTCTCTTTTCCAAAGCCTATAACTCAGTGGTAAAAATTTATATCTTCCATTATTTTTAAAGGACCAGATTTGGCATACAAATTCTAGTGCTTAAAATGGAATTTTATTTCAGGAGAAAATTGGGCTGCATTCAAGTAAGATTCTATTGCATATTACAGAGGCTTACTAGCTTAACTGTTATGTCTAAGCATAAGAGAAATAATTGATCCTGTGTGGGATAATATTTTTATTCCTGCAAGCACAATGCAGACAGCCTTGCAACCATATGAAAATATCGATCTGGCAAGTCGGGAGCCCCCAGAAGTTTCGATTCCTTCTCTGGGTGCCCACTGAAGGTATTTCTGGGAATGACAGTTCTAGAATAAAGCCTCAGCATAGCCTTCATGTTTTAAGGAAAGCCAGGGGGGCTTGTAAATGTGAACAGCCCACAAGTGAAAACAGAGATGAGATGGATCCCACCACTCAGCTGGCTCTAAAGGTCCAGGGCCGGGAGCAGGTGTGCTCAGGAGCTTCCAGTGGACACGGTCGTCTGTGGTGTGGTCTCTCCCCAGTGAATTGAGGTTCACGATGTCATTATTGGACATCGGGTCACTGGCCCAAGACAGCATTTGTCAACATTTTAAGAGTCATGCACCCTTTGGAGACACTTGATAATGTTGCCATTTCACTGTCTTGTCCACAGTGCTCAAGGTCAAGTCTTATTAAAATGGACTTATTAAAGCGGCCACCGTAACACATGACTTCTCATTTCTTTACTTCTTTTAAATTAGTAATTAATTAATTAGATATATTAGATCCTCCTCTAAAAACAGGTTCTAATTGGAGGGAAAAGGGTTTGAGGAAAAAACGCCTTTCACAGTGCCTGGTACATAGCAGGATCTCAACACTGTTAGTTCTCTAGCTGGGTTACTGGTTGTAAAGATGCAGCAAGGGAAACTAGTGTCCCACCCTTACTGGATTCTCTACCCACTTGACAATGTATATTCAGGTTTAGCTTGACCGTAGATCTTTGACAGTGATTGGGAAAAATGCCACTTGGCTAATTGTCCAAAAGAAGGTGAAATTGTTACTAGCGAAGAGAAGAAAGGTTATAAGGGACAAGGAATTCATAGAATTATTGACTCATATTTTGCATGAGATTATTTTTTCTTTAGGGTGTTAGTATCCCGAGTCTTCATATATCTTATTGTTTTATTTATTTTGCATGCCGTCTTTCCCACGGTCTCTCTTTGCAGACAGAACTCAGTCTTTTTTAAATTTTTTTTAAACATCTTTATTGGAGTATAACTGCTTTACAATGGTGTGTTAGTTTCTGCTTTAAAACAAAGTGAATCAGCTATACGTGTACATATATCCCCATATCTCCTCCCTCTTCCGTCTCCCTCCCACCCTCCCCATCCTACCCCTCTAGGTGGTCACAAAGCACCGAGCTGATCTCCCTGTGAGTTAGAATTAGTCTTCTTTAAGGCATCAGGAGTCCCCAGCATAGAGCTTCAAGCCCCTGGGCTGGTTCATCAGACTGAAGATCAGTCTTTGTTTGAAATTGACACACACTTACTCTCTCTCTGCAGTTTCAGTCAATGCCAAGCACACAATTACTTTCTTTAGATTGATTTAGCATAGTTTGGAATACAATAAATTGATTCAGGTTGCACTTCACATTGGGTAGAAAAGAAATATATACTCTTTCTGGTCCATTTGCCCAGCAGTAGATACTCTTTGGATGGAGTGAATAACTAATCATACAAATTCTAAGTAGAGCACGAAATGCTCTATTTCAAAGCATTGTATGTTGACCATACGACGAAGTCTCAAGTATCTTTAATCTATCAATCTATTAGGAACTGGAGTTAAAGGAAATCAATTGCCTGTGAATTACAAGGTAAAATTTGCTTTGTTAGATATTATTAATTCAAAAAACTTCCAGCCTATGTGAAGAGATTTCAATTGAAGGCAAGTGTAGTGCCTTTTGGCCATTTTCTTCTTACTTAGACCGCAGGAACTTAAGTGTAAATCTATTAATGAACAATTGGCATTCCTAAAAGCTTATTACATCTAAAAGCTTAAGACTATCCATGTGCCTTCTTCCTATCAACACAGTTCCTTTTCATTTTATTCATGTATAGCTCTTTTAGAACTAGAAATTCCTAGCCAGTGAAATCATTTTATTTCTTTCTCAGAGGAATTTTGAGTGAGAAGAAAATTGGTTCCATGTAAATTGTAGTCGTGTGCTCAGCTGGCACTTCACATTGTGCTGGGCAGCACAGCTCTGTCTGACGTACAGAAAATCATGCTAAAAAATAAGCTGACCTGCCCTAGACGCAGAAAGACAGTGTGGCTCAAATACCACATGATACTCCAGGTCTCACTGAAGGTCCCTGAAAAAAGCTCACGTGTCCAGCCCTCCATACACTGTCACACTGGCCCTGTGGCCAAAGCCACCTCAGTCTTCATCAAGAGTAACCATGAAGGAACGGTGACACCAGACAAGACTAGGGCGTTAGAACACCAGCTCTCCCACCTGCTCCGGGCGATGCTGACAGCAGACCAGGAGCTACCAGGCCCATCCTTCATCCTCATCGTCATCCTCTCCCTACCTTCATCCACTCTTTCTCTACCCCTCTTCATGCTCTCACACCACAGAGGACCTTCTTGTCTCAGAGGAAGCCAAGCTTCCTCACTCACTTATTCAACCGCATTATTGAGCACCTCTTGTGGGCCGGGTTCAGTGAAGGGCTCCAAGTTAGCTCCTTACTGCAAGGGGCTCTTTATTTAGGAGGGGAGGTTGACATGCAACGGCTGACAAAACAGGGACTTAAATGCAATGCTAGAGGTTTGTTCAGTGTTGGCGACTCACAGAAAGGAGTGAACAATTATGCTTTGGAGGGAGATGAGTGACCAGGGAAGGATAAGGATAAAGAGGTGTCAGAGCAGGCTGTAGAGGAAGACACGTTTTATCTAGGCTCGCAAGAAAGCATAGGACTAGAGTAATTCACACTCTGAATGATATAATCATTTTTCTGGATGTCCCACAAAAATCTCAAACTGAGCTCACTACCCCGAACCACCCACTGACCCACACTCAACCTGCTCTCCTAAGTGATTTCCCCATATTGGCTTTTGGTATCATTAAGCAACAACATCAGGTCTTGAAACTGGAGGCAACTTTGATTTCTGTGTCTCCTTTATACCTCACATCCTAAGATCTCTGGGATGAATCCGTTTTACTCAAGAAATATCAACTTGACCCATCCCCTCATCTTCTTCTCCATGAGAAGCCCATGTCAACCTTCTCTTGGACTCGTTACCGTAGACTCTTTACCGCAAGTTACTTCTTAACAGGAACAGGTAACATATATTTTCGGCCTCCAGCTGTATTGAATGCCCCTCTGTGTACGCCCTGGGTAAGCCAGGCTGCACCACTGTGTGTGTGTGTGTGTGTGTGTGTGTGTGTGTACATAGGCTTGCAGCCTGGAAATTCCTCCTTTTTGCTTTAATGCAACCCCCCCGAGTGGCCTTTTCATGTGGAAAACTCTTTCCATCATTCGAATCCACTGCTGTGTCTATAATTTTTCTGACCTCTCTTACCCATACCTTTAATGGAACACAGCACAACGAATTGTAAGGAGTTATTCGAACAAGCTGAACACAGTAGGATACAAACAGAAAGTAACTTGATTTTTATTTTTTTGTCATTACTGCCTTTTAAACTTGCTCTTTTGAATGTATTTTTCCCCTTATTCCCTTATGTAATCTTGGAGTGATCCTATAGCTTTTACAGCATTCTCGGGTATTAACAAATTGTGTAGGCTTGCAGAAACGAGAAGTGTAGACAAATCTACTATCAGCAATTGATTCTGTCATTCAACAGAAAGCACAGGGGGCTGGGAGTGGCAGTGGTGAGTTCAGAGAAAAGTTCCTGTGTCAGATGGCTAATGTGGTTGTATCCTGGGGTCAAGGACAATTGTCCATGTCCAACAACCACATGTTGTCTCTTTCATTTGTGGGGATTTGGTGGGGTCTTCAGAGAACCACTCTGCTTGTCCTCTGCCACTTGGACCATCTTGCTATCATTCCCTGAACAAGCTAAGCTTCTCCCAGCGGGCCATGAATGACCCCTTCACCCCAGCTTCTGGCCATCCACCCAGCAGGATCTATCTCTGTTGGTCACCTTGCCTCACAGATAATCAACTCCACAGAAGGTTTTTCAAAATAAACTTTTAATTTTAGAATAGTTTTAGATTCATAGAAAAGTTGCCAAGATATTAGAGTTCCCACGTACCTCACATCTAGTTGCCCTTATTGTTAACCTCTTACATCAGTGTGGTATGTTTGACACAACCAATGAACCAATATTTACACTTTATTATTAACTAAAGTCTATACTTTATTCAGTTCCTTTTTTTCTTTTTCCACCTAATGTCCTTTATCTGTTCCAGGATCCCTCATTAAATTTAGTCCTTGTGTTTCCTCAGGCCCCCCGTTAGCTGTGAAAGGTTCTCAGCCTTCTCTTGGTTTTGATGAGCCTGCTGATTTTGAGGCATATCGGTCAGGTATCTGGTAGAATGTCCTTAATTGACGACATTCGTGATTACACTGGAGTTACCAGTTTTGAGGAAGAAGACCACACACAAAGTGCCATTCTCATCACATTATATCAAGAGTACACACTGTCTACATGACCTTCACTGTTGATGCTGACCTGGATCAGTTGGCTGATGTAGTGTTTGTTCAGTTTCTCCACTGGAAAGTTACTCTTTATGTTTCCCGCCTTTCAACACTGTACATTTTGGAAAGAAGTCCTTATGGGCAGCCCATATTGAGGGAGTGGGGAGTTACGGTCTACCACTCTGTGGACAGAGTAGCTACAGAAATTATTTTTTGCACACAGCTTCTTCTGCATAGGTGGGCTGTCAATTGGTCTCTGAATTTGGGGCCGCTGCCCCCTAAACTCTAGGGAAAGTTGCATTCAGTGTCCTGTTAAACTGTCACAGTTCAGTGATTCTGAAAGTGTGGCCCTGGACCAGCAGCATCAGCATCACTGGAGAGTTTGTTGGAAATGCAAATCCTCAGCTCCCACCCCTGACCTTCTGAATCAGAGACTCCAGGGCTGGGGCCCAGCAGTCTGTTTTATCAAGTCCAACACCTGGTTCTTTCTTTTTTTTTTTCCAGCACCTGGTTCTGATGCAAGCTGAAGTTTGAGTACCACTGTGGTTAACAGTTTATGTGTACTCTACCCTGAACTCCCATCAGCCAGCCTCGCACGTAACTTGACACGGGGTAGGAGCTCAAAAATGAGCTGCAATTTTCTTCTATTTTATTCTCTGTCATTGAAATTGCACTGTCGTTTTTTTTTTTAACATCTTTATTGGAGTATAATTGCTTTACAATGGTGTGTTAGTTTCTGCTTTATAACAAAGGGAATCAGCTATACGTATACATATATCCCCCATAACTCCTCCCTCTTGCGTCTTCGTCTCAATGGGTAGGGTTGTGTTCCTGTCTTCCTAGTTGTTTGGCATAGGGTGTCCAGCACTGTAGCTTGCTGGTCATTGAATGGAGTTAGGTCTTAGCATTGAGATGGAGATCTCTGAGAGAGTTTTTGCAGTTTGATGTTACGTGGGGCTGGGAGGTCTCTGGTAGGTGAATGTCCTGAACTCGGCTCTTCCACCTCAGAGGCTCAGGCCTGACACCCAGCTGAAGCACCAAGAGTCTGTCATCCACCCGACCAGTTACATGGGGAGTTTCTTGCCTTTTGGGAGGTCTGAGGTCTTCTGCCAGCGTTCAGTAGGTGTTCTGTAGGAGCTGTTCCACAAGTAGATGTATTTTTGATGTATTTGTGGGGAGGGAGGTGATCTCCCCATCTTACTCCTCTGCCATCTTGAAGGTATCCTCCACTGTCTTTGTTTTTAAAGGCGATATTAGCTCCTTGCTGTTGTTGGGCCTTGGGTGCTTCCCCATCTTTTATGAGTTCCTTCAATTCTGCTCATACCTTTTATTAAAATCTTTTTAGTTGAAACTTTTGGAGTATGCCATCTATGTCCTATCAGAACCCTGATGGATACAGTGCCCTCAGATTTTATTCGTTTTTGTCAAGGACTGAAAATGGAACACTTTTTTCCAAAGAAGAAAATTACTAATGATGTGCTTTTAGGCTTTGGTTATTTGAGTGTGAAGAACCTCCCAGTACTGTTCTGAAGAAATAGCTGGATTTATTGTCTATGTAGGTCTGTGTGCCAGAATTATGCCCAGTCCATTGTACATTATCCATTTAATTCTCACAATAATAATCATGAGGTTTTATTATTTCAGTTTTACTTGATATCAAAGCTCGGAACAGTTGTGACTTGCATCACATTACAAAGCTAGAAGAAACGGGAGCACTGGGACCGGAGCATCTGTATGATGACAAAACCAGGGTCCTTCAGGCCCTTCTAGTCCCCAAGCATTGTCCCTTTGCATAGGTGACACTGCAAATACTCCACAGGAAGGGGGTTACTGGCCAGTCTGAGGCAGAGGACAAAGCCCTAGAGATACCTGCAGCACAGCTTCTGCTTCATGTACAGGAACAGAGAATGTAGCAGGGGTCTGACAGCGCTACAGTGGACAGGGTGAGGAGAGAGATTAGAAGTCAAGGTTAAGGGCACAAAAAGTGTGTGTGTTTAGGATTAGGCTGTAAACTCAGAAGGAAATTGTGTAATATTTATAGATGAAGAAGAGGACAAAAATAGACCCTACTGCAATTCAATTTCCACAAAAGAAGCAGTTAGGAGAGACAACTATAAGGATGGTATCAGTTAGCATTTGGAGAGTGAGTGAGATTAAGCTAATTTGTCAACTCTCCTTGCTGAGGCTTCTTTCTCTAGCCTAGTTGCCCCTGGGCAGATGATGGCAGTCACTAGAATATGCCAAGACAGCATGTCCAGGGAAGCAATGCCAGACGGAGGCTGTAATCATTATCCCACTAATTAATGGCATTTCTCCTCCTGCGTACAAATGCCAGCCCCTAAAAAGGGAACAGTGGATTTCAACTCAAAGTCTCCACTGAGCACGGCAAGACTTTGCCTTCCATAAATAGCATCCATAAGAACCTGCCTTGAAAAACACCTTTTAGTGAGTGGTTCTTATGGTCATAAATAAATGCCTGTTGAATAAGAGGGAATGGGAATTGTAGCTAGATTGAAACATCACCTTCCTGATTACAGGGCACTGAAATTGTGACACTTCATCCCAGCTCTGTGACTTGTGCCAGGGAGACCATGGTAAAAAGCCTTCGTGGAGCTTATCACAGTGCAGCAGGAGGGTTAGACAAGATAGAAGTAAACTTTCACATCACACTAGGTACCATAAAGGAAATAAACAAAATAGGATGGAAAATAGTATGGTAGTCAAAGGCCTCGGAGGAAGAAATATTTGGGCACAGACTTAGAGGATTAAAAAAAAAAAATACACACACACACACACACACACAGAAACTGCCCATTCAAAATACACAAGCAAAGTTTTTCAGGTGGAAAGAGCAGTCAGGACAATAGTATGGATTTGGGAAGGTTCTTGGTACTTTTGACTTCATGAACTCAGCACAGAGTGCAAGAAGGGAGAGGGCAGGAGACGAAGCTGGAAAGAAGGGTCAATTTGAGACCACGCATGAGCCCTGGACGAGCCCTTGGCCTCCCAGCACCATGATTCTACGAGGCCGTCTGGCCCTGGGTTTCAGAAGGTGGACGCACTTCCTTTGTTTGCTGGGGATCAGGTTCTGCTCCTGGCAGGCTGTCGGTAGAGCTCTCACTTGGCAGGTGCACGCTCCCTTGACTTCATAAATGCACAGCCTGTAGTCAAGAATTTCCAAATGTGATTAAAATGAAACTGCCATGGAAGTCAGGCTTGGCCGCCTGTCTCTCAGGTACTGAGAAGGAAGAGTGCCTTCCAGACCTGGCAGGTAACCTCAGTGACATTGTTTGGAATAGATTTAGGAAGGGCTGCCAGGTAGACAGGAGATTTCAATAACTGTGCAGCCAAATTAGTAATTAGAAGGACTGGGTACTGGGAACGCACCATGGAAAACTTCCTGACCTCCCAATAGTCGAAGTCATTGAGATAAATGAGCTCTGAAAACAGTGCTTCATTTGAGAAGGAGCACATACTTCATGATTAACTCCAGATGACCACACTCCCTGGAGACTGACCAAACCCTGTTCCTGGAAATCAGAAAACGATAACTTCTCAGTAGCACTTATGGCCAGTTCAGCCCTTGAACAGTTCAAAAGAGGGAAGAATTGGCCCAAAATGTCCTATATCAGCAGAGAAGCAGAGATAAAATACATTTTCCTGGATAGTTTTAGTTTGGATCCAAGGTCAGCAGACCAAATCGCTACAATTTCCTTTCTCAGTGGTTAGTTGTGCCATGGAAGAGATGGTTCCAGAAGGATAAACAAAGGTAATGCTTTAAGTAAACAGACTGTACCTGCTTGTGAGAGTAACGACAGTCCACAGCCCACACGGCAACAGCCCACTTCCTCTGTGGCTGGTTTTAATTGAAACCGACAGAGCTGTGGAGCTCGCTGGGTTTTGCATAAATCATCATCGGTAATACACTTTCAAGGGTAATCACGACATTAATATACCAAGCAGGAAGTGAAATAATTAAAATTTAGCATAGTGAGGTATTGAAGTTTCCAAAATTAATCTGAAGCACCTTTCCTCAGTACAAATGAGCAATTGCTTCGATCCATAGAAAAGGATATTCAAAGAAATACTGCATTACGTAGTCCATCAGCAACAAAAGAAATACCACTCTTCTTCCTACACTGCAAATCATCTGCTTATATTTTAATTCCTTTTCCTTTCTTCTCTGGTGGTGCAAGGTTTTTTTTTTGTTGTTGTTCTTTTAAATTTGTTTTACCTGCCTTTAAGCTAAATATGTGTCAAAAAGCCATGTAGATTAGAAATCCCACAAATCTGCAAGTGTTAGAGAGAAAAGCTGCCCCCTTATGATCTTTAGGAAGACAGTTCCAGTACAGAGAGTGAACATGGACATGTTCACAACAGGGAGAAACCTAGGGTGATAAACATCTCACTTCAATATAGCTGCTTAGAAGGTAACGAAGTATCCAGGCTGGATCCCATAGTGAGCCACAGGGGTAAGACACTCAATGGCTCACTTGTTCTGATGGAGTCAGCATCTTTAATGCTTGATGCTTTAAAAGATGATAAGCAAAAACCTCCCCGTCGTAATATGTAATCTCATATGCAGGCAGCTTGAGAACAGCAATATTTTGCAGTGGGCCCCACCCCTGTGTTCCAAGTCCAGGAACAGCTTGACCTAGCAGCACAGAAATAGCAATCAGACATTGAGAAGGGGCTCCCTCCAGTGGGCAAGATCCCTGGTACCCAGACAGCATCCCAGCTAAAAGCCAACCCTCCTCTGAGCTGTAAAGCAGGTAAAGTCAGCCCCTGTAAGTTAGGAGTGACTTGACTTACCTCTTCACTCACATTGGTGTTATTTCTTTTCTCCTCAATATCACACCTTCCATTGGGAGTTAGGGGCCTAAGGAGTATCTGGAGAAAAAAGTGGTAATGAACTCCAGTCACCCTTACAATAATTACTTGAACGGGCAATTTCATCTAGACTTCACTGACGAGAGGGGACACAAAGAAGAATGTCCGATGGTGGACTATCAGACACTGGGGAAGGTGCATTCGCAGTGAGACCCATGCCTCTTACATCACATTGTTCACATCATACTCCCCATGCTGTTTGTATGTAAAGCCAATTCTTAGGACTTATCATTTGAAGCAAACACTGCCATTTCGTACGTTGAAAGATTCCCTGGTGGGTTTGGTCACCCTCGAGTGATGGGATATGCAAGAATAAGTACAGAGTGAGGAGAGCTGTCTCCCCTCCAGGAAATGTGCAAAGTGTCCTATTTATAAATGACTGTGATGATACAGCAAGAGACATTTGCTTCCAGATTTTATTTTGGTTTTGATCAGGTTGAATTTTGATAACTTTGTCATCAAGCATAATTAACAAAATAATGTAATTATGGAATACATGGCACAGGTGAAACTTAATTATTTGGACTCCCAGGAAATGAGCTCTTACAAGCAAAGTAGCAACTTGAAGGAGGATCAGGAAACCGTGTGTCATCCTTCTCTGATTTAGCGGTGATGCCATCTGTACTAGGCTGAGTCCAAGCCAGCAGCCAGCCAGCCAGGAGGCTAAATGCAGGAGCAGTGGGTTGCAACCCCAGCGAACATCTGGTCCCTTGAGCAGCCAAGGCAGTTCCATAAACGGTGAGAGCGGTGGGCCTTCAGAGAAAACATGAAAAATGAAAAATGTAACCTTTTCTCCTGCCAGCTAACCTTCCCTACTTTGGCTCTCTCTCTGTCGAAAATACAAGGCAGAGCCGATTATAAAATCGTTGCTATAGGCTGTTTGTGTCCCGCCAAATGCACGTGTTCAAACCTCATCCCCAGGGTAACGCTATGTGGAGGTGGAGCCTTTGGGGTGATTAGGTTATAGGAGCAGAGCCTTCATCAAGGGGATTAGTGCTCTTAGAAAAGAGACCCTAGAAAGCACCCTTCCCTCTTCCTCCGGGTGAGAACACAGACACATGAGAGTCAGGAAGCAGGTGCTCACCAGACACTGTACCTGCCGTCACCTGGAATTTGGACCTTCCAGCCTCCAGAACCGTGAGAAATAAGGTCTGTTATTTCAGTCACCCAGTCTGTGGTATTTTGTTATAGCAGCCAGAACAGACTTAGACAGTAGTGATTAGGGAGATAAAAGTTCTCTAGTAGACAATGCGTAATTTGAGACCAGGAACTGGAACAATGCATGACACCAAGTTACTGTTCAGTTTACTAAGTGAATTTACTTATTAGTTCTGTGCCAGCTTGGGTCTGGACTGAGGACTGACTTCTACACAGACCAGACCCAGAGATTACAGAAAGTTCTGAGTTTTTCCTCCCCTCAAACCAGGGAATTTTAGAAGCTGCTTCAGAGGCTGAGTCCTCAGGGGATGGTCCCAAAGTAGGCATTTGGACAGAGATGTCAAGTGGGGGATCCTGGCATGTGTTTGCCGTCAGATAAAATTAACATTTGTTCACTATGGAGAACAGTATGGAGGTTCCTTAAGAAACTAAAACTAGAGCTACCATATGATCCTACAATCCCACTCCTAGGCTTATACCCAGAGAAAATGCAAAAAGATACATGCACCCCAATGTCCATAGCAGCACTATTTACAATAGCCAGGGCATGGAAGCAACCTAAGTGTCCATCGACAGATGAATAAAGATGTGGTACACACACACACACACACACACACACATACACACACACACACACACACACACACACAATGGAATATTACTCAGCCATAAAAAAGAATGAAATAATGCCATTTGCAGCAACATGGATGGACCTAGAGATTATCATGCTAAGTGAAGTAATTCAGACAGAAAAAGAAATATATGATGTCACTTATATGTGGAATCTAAAAAAATGATACAAATGAACTTATTTGCAAAACAGAAATAGACTCACAGACATAGAAAACAAATTTAGCATTACCAAAGAGGAAGGGGGAGAGGCATAAATTAGGAGTTTGGGATTAACATATACACACTACTATATATAAAATAGATTATAAAAAACAAGGACCTACTGTATAGCACAGGGAACTATATTCAATATCTTGTAATAACCTATAATGGAAAAGAATCTGAAAAAGAATATATATAAAAAGTCATATATATATATATATATATATGACTGAATCACTTTGCTGTGTACCTGAAACTAAGAAAACATTGTAAATTATACCTCAATAAAAATAGTTTAAAAACAGTTTTAAAAAATTAACATTCGTGCCAAAATTTCAAGTAGTAACTCACTTCAGTTTATGCAGACAGCAGAGGTACATGGAATATGGAAAAAGAATAAGCAAAGTGCCAGGTATCTTTGGAGCATTCATTGAAGGCTACTCACGTAGGATGCAAATGAGTTTTTCTTTGGGTTTTGATCTTAAGTTTCACCTCAAAAGGAAAATGCCTTTTTATTTGGCTTGTTTGCAATTTTTTAAAACTTATTTTGTAAATATTTTATAATATTTAAAACAGTATATAATGAGGACTCTATGCCTCTTGCAGCAGAAAATAATTAATAGTACTTGGCACTTAATGGCACTTTTCATCATTAAATCTCTTTGTAGACATTAATTAAGGAAAAGATACTTCATCATTTTAAAGTTGGTGTTAGACTCCTGTCAGTGCATTTCATGAATATCGGTTGTAACGGTAAGTGAAATACGTAGAATCCAAAATACAATCTGCCAAAGTTTTGCTTCAAAGGTAAAACTAAGCCTTTGTATGTTTTCCATTATACTTTGCCCCTTTGAATAGGTTTGTAAATAACTTTTATTCATGGCTCTATCTTAAAATAAGTTTTTTCTTTGATTATAACTACTGCGACGCCATATTAAAAACCAATTATTTTATGAAGTATTTTGAATTATTCAAATGTAAAAGCTTCATGAATAAAGGCACCAAAAGTGCTCATGTTCATGGAGAAACATTCGTTCAGTTGGCAAAGTCAGAGCAGCCCCTGCTTTTCCTCCCTGGAAAGTAGAGGTTCATTTGGTGAGAGAAATGATCCTTTCAGTCGTTCTCCCTCCTCCGCCTACAGGAACAAACGTGTTCATCTCCAGGGCCAAACCCATGGCCTTGTTTCAGTGGTCCTCTTCTTCCAGAAGTCTTCCTCTCCATTTGTTTCCAATGCCTGGTATATTTAAGATAATCCTTTTATCATATAATTTGAAGCAATAAACATTGCCTCCTGCTTCTCATATAAAATAGTTGCCTGCAGGCCAGGATCCTCATTTTTCTTCATTTCCATCCTCACTTGTGTTTACGTCCTTCACTTCTATCTTGGAGACTAGCTCCTGTCTCAGCCAACCTCATTCCTCCATCAACGTGAAGCGCTTCCCTTTAATTCCTCCAGCAACCAACTTCTTCTTTTTTTTTTTTTTTTTTTTTTTTGCGGTACGGGGGCCTCTCACTGTTGTGGCCTCTCCCATTGCGGAGCACAGGCTCCGGACGCGCAGGCTCAGTGGCCATGGCTCACGGGCCCAGTTGCTCGGCATGTGGGATCTTCCCAGACCGGGGCACGAACCCGCATCCACTGCATCGGCAGGCGGACTCTCAACCACTGCGCCACCAGGGAAGCCCCCCAACTTCTTCTTTAAGTTTGTCATTCACATCTGTCTCCCAACTCATTCTTTGCAGGCATTCTTTAAATGCAAACCGTATCTGTTGAATGCATCCCCCTAGGTACCATCTCGCCCTCTCTACATGTCGGGCTTCCCACAAGAGCAGCCTTCCATATGAGCAGCCTGCATCGTCGTCTCCAGTTTCTCTGCTCCCAGTTATTCTTGAAATAACATCAGCTGCTTTCTGCCCTCACAACTCCACGCCTTGCCACCCCAGGAGGCAAGCCAGCCATCACCTACCTGCCAACTCCATGAGGTACCTTGCACATCTCCTGCCTGGGCTCCTTCAATATCATTCCTCCTGGTTCTCCACATACATGCTCAAGGCTCCTTTTCAGTCTTTTTCAGGGTTCTCAGCTCCCTGAATGTTAAGTGTTTCCAAGAATTCTTTCCTATGAATTCTAACCGCTGTCTTCATCCTGAGGGACTCCATCAATCCTAGGCTGCAACAGCATCTACATGTTCTGGCCCGTTCTGCTCTGTCTCCCAACATCCTGTTTCCTTCGCCTGGGGTGTCATTCATTCTTGGTGAGTCTAAAGAGAACTGCTTATCACTCTTCAAGACTCAGTTCAAAGAGAATTCTCAAATGTCCTTTCTTTCTTCTTTCCAACCTCCACTTCCCCCAACCCTGACAGAGAAAGTTGTTCCCTCCCCAGCGCTCACACGGCAACTTATATGTATTTGCCTATGTGTGAATGAACGCGTGTGTGTGTGTTAATATGTCTATACCTGAAGCTTTGTCAAGGAAAGGGATTCCAGCATAATTGTCTTTGAATTCTCAGCACATGGAATAGTTGCAATTAGTCAGACCAAGATGACTGTTTCATATTAGAGGATGAGAGAGAAGAATAATGTGGATTTGGTTCAGGGTTACTTTTTCTTTGTTTTGCTCCCAAAGCAGCTAGTGAACAATGCAGAGATTATAAATAAGACAAGGACACTGGGAGTGAATGTAGCCCCTATTGCGTCTCTTTGTGTCTTACAGAGATATGCCCAATTTTTGGTGGTACTGGGAGGCCACACAAAGTGAGACATCTGTCATGTCAGAGAAATGGAGAACTGTAATTTTTTTTATGTCCACAGCCATGGCAGCACCCAGAAATATCTTCTAACACTATATGAGAAAATAATTTTGCAGCTCAACTAAGTAACATCTAGCTTAATAGCCAGGGTCTTAGCCTCAAAATGCTTGCTGTGACAGTACTGGGTCAAACTTTGTCTATACTTGTAATCTAGGGCCTAAGAATTTTCATGTTTGTCCATTTATCCATTTTTCATGGTCAGGCCAGGCCAGGCCTATGTGATTGTCATACATATTGAATGATTAGTTAGCAAGTGAGTAAATGACCACCTGGTTAAGGTAACGTATTGACTGTGTAATCCATTGCCCAGTCACCCAGTAACAGAGGGGGTGTCTCAGACACACTGGGTATAACTAGTAAAAGCTTCTTATCATGAATTACTTGAGATAAGCAGTTATCTGAGATAACCTAATGACCTGAGTCCAAGAAGACTGACTGAGTTTGAGGAATGGCATTTGCTTTTTCTTTCTCTCACTGTAATTCTGATATTCCATTATATGTTTAGACTGTGGTAATATGAATGATGACCTATCATGATTCCATTAAGAAACCCCCTTGTGAAGGATTTAAGAATAGAGTGGCTGAATGTATGTGTGTATGTATGTAAGTTCATTCAGAGAAACTCAAAATTCATTCTGTTTAAATGGAACTTTATTACCTAAGAATTCTATTTTATATAGTATCTCTTTTGCATACAAAATAGGTGCATAGCTACTGATAACTTCAAAAAGGATTTAATAACAACATGGCCAAATATCTCGAGGGATACAAGAGAAATATAGTTATCTAAATAACAAACGTATATGAAAAGACTTCTAGGTACCAAGTACTATGAAAGACTGGTCTTCAGAGTCTAGGAACTTACAAATGTGTTGATAAGGCAAAATATATACATGGGAAACATTAGGGAAGAGTATATATAATCTTGTGTTAGATTATGTGATTCAGATGAAATTCAACAGAATAAGAAAGATGTGTGAGAACACCATGGACCAGCACATTATTAGAGGAGCAGTAGACAGTTCTGGGTTTAACTCTACCAGTTAGTTTTAACCTTAGGCAGGGCTTAATTCATTTCTAAGCCCAAATTTTCTTAACTGTGGGAGTAATTCATTTCTTCTACAAACTTGCCCGTTCTGCACCCTCCAGAGTTTTCATCCACGCAGTGTTGGCATCAGTCAGAGTAGGTGAGGCGATATGAATGCGTAAGTACTTGACTTGTTTACGATGGTTATGACCAACTCATAGAAAGATGCACATCATCTCTTCTCAAGAGGTGTGTGTACACTCAGACTCAGCCCAACTCCTGTACGAAAAACCCGAAGTCCCCTTCTTTAAGATCTGCTTTGTCATCCAAACTCCTCCAAAATCTGTCTCTCAACCTTCTCCCAATTTTGAAGCAAATATGACTACACACTATTCCCCTTAGATTATTATTTATTTTTCACTTGCAAGTGTAAAATTATGACCACGATGTGGAGCCAATCATGTGAAGACAGGGCAAGTGTTTCTCAGACAAAGAAGCAGCAAGTTCAAAGCTCTGAGGCAGAAATGAGTGGGGCTTGTTCAAGGTAGAGAAAACAGGCCAGTATATGTGGGACTTGGACGGTGAGGGAGCCAGTGACGGGGCGTCGGCGTGGGAGAGGCAGGCAGCAGTAGATCAAGCGGACAAGTTAAGACACAGGGATCTCTTCTAGGAGCAATACAAAGCCCTGGGAGATTTAAGCAGTGCGGTGACTTGACTAGCTTCCCAACTCACTCTTACTATCGGGTCTTCCTAAGGGGGCAAAAGCGAAAGCATGGAACCGGTCAGGAGACTGTTTCCATATTCTCAGCTGAAGATGATGATGTTTAGCCTGAGGTTATGGCAATGAACTTTAAACAAATGCAACGGCTCGAGATCTATTAAAGAGAGATATTAAAAGCACATGTCCAACAAGTGTGATGCATTTAAGGAATGGAAAGGCCAGTGTCCCTGGGAACTGAGCCAGGAGAAGGGGGATGGGAGGGTGAGGTCTGAGCAGTAGGCAAAGATCCTAGCAAAGACACCACGTTAGGAAATGGTGCTGTCACGTTCGGCAGAATCTGCTGTCAAATTAGATGTGGGAGGGCAAAGGGAAAGAGATCAACCAAAGGTGGTTCATTTCCAGGTCTGTGGCCAGAGCAGCTCAGTAGCTGCTGATACCTCTTACTGAGAAGAGGAAGCCCTGGTGAAGAGTAGATCTGGGGAGGTGGAATCCAGAGTTCTGTGTTAGACGTGATAAGACAGCAAGAGTAAGTGCCTTGTACGGTAGTTGGACCACCTGGACGGCCAGAGGCATATACAGCACTTTACCAATGAGTCTTGTACATGGTAAGAACTCAAAAAGCTTTGATTGTCACTTTCATTGTCAACATTACTATTCATATAACTATCTCCATCAACTAAAAAGCTTACTAAAAAGCAGCCCCATTTTTCCATGACCTCACTATCTGTCATTTACAGGCAACAACAGTGAAAGTCCCATTTTGCAGAAAATGACAGTTGGTTTCTCTCCCTTCTGCACATGCAATCATTATTTTGTGAATGGATAGGAAGTGGAGCAGAGGTAAATGAAATTTGCAAAGCCCCTCTGCCTCTGATTTCTTTTTTTTTCATGAAGATTAAGGGTTTTCCACAGATGGAGTACATTCTTTCCATCATTAGTTAAGCCCATCTTAGTGGAAGTTCTACTTAAGGAAAATATCTGAGAAAGACAAACCAATTTAACTATGCAGAGAGCTTTAGTTCACATAAAATCAGAGTATCTGTTTGAAAGGAATTAGAGGTGGAAGAAAAGAACTGGGAATTTCCTGCCTCCTTTCGCATCTGCCCTCACACCCGCCCCTCCCCCTGCCAGCTGATAAACAGTCACCCTCTTGACACATCTATATGCCGGGAAAGGAGCAGCAACATAGAAAATAATTGCCACACACAACACATAATTTTCATTTGCCCTCAGGACATAAAATGCACCAGGATACCTTCTGTGAGTTGGCTGAGGGGAAGCAATGATTTAGACCCTCACTCCTTATCAACATCCCTGAAGCAGAAAGCAAAATAAATAACCAGTCCAATGGACATTACTTCCACACAACGTGCCTCTAAAAATAAAAGCTGCAAAGGACAAACATCTGTCTTGAATGTGGTGCTGGATTTGTCTGGGCGGTGGGTAGACACACGTGGATGTACTTGGCCATTCTTACCAGGAGCCAGGAAGGAAGCATAGGCTGCGGGGAAATGTCACTGCAACTTTCTTAATGCCAGTGGCTCGTCCGAATGCCTGGGTGCCGCGTGCGACATCTCAGATGTTCCTCTGGCTGACGGTCAGTTCCCAGAGTCAGCAGATGAATTTTTCAGGCTGATTCTGATTCATCCAAAATCTTGGGTCTTCATATGGTTCACACTGGCTGATTGTTTGTCTGCCCTGCAAGAAGCTTAATTTATCATTTTTAATTGACAAGGAAATGTAAGAAGGGCTGGGAGTCATCGAAAATGCTGCTAGGGACAGGTCTGTTCCCCCAAAAGGGCATTTGGCTCTTAAGAAAGCACAGATAAGGCAGGCTATTTGGGAATGTTTGTTGCTTTTTGTGATTGTGCCTCATTTCCCACATCACCTGTACATCATGCAAAGTGACATTTTCTCTGGTAATTACGCATTTTCTTTCAGCAGCAGAGGAAATGGTCTGTGGAAGGCACGTGATTGTCAGCCCACGAGGTAGTGCTTTTCAGGAAGCTTAAACGAGGACTCCCAGGGCTTCCCTGGTGGCGCAGTGGTTGAGAATCCGCCTGCCGATGCAGGAGACACGGGTTCGTGCCCCGGTCTGGGAAGATCCCACATGCCGCGGAGCGGCTGGGCCCGTGAGCCATGGCCGCTGAGCCTGCGCGTCCGGAGCCTGTGCTCCGCAATGGGAGAGGCCACAACAGTGAGAGGTCCGCATACCGCAAAAAAAAAAAAAAAAAAAACGAGGACTCCCAGAGTCCACATTTTTTCCCTAAAGGTCATATGTTTTCCTTTTCAGAGGATAATGCATATCCCAAGTACAAGGTTCTATAAGTCGAATCTTAAAAGCTCCAAAGCACAAGTATTGAGCGTGTCAAATTAGCCGTCAGCAAAAGGAAACATGTTGCAATCCATCCACAACGGCTCTGCACATCTCGGCAACACTGGGACCATAAGGGGGCAGGGATTTGCATATTTAATATATTGATATATGATCTGAATACGCACATGAGAACAGACTCCAAGATGTAAGGTTCGGTGCAGTGTGACAAGGTGGACCGTAAGCACAGAAAGTACATTAAGAAATCATTGTTCCTCCCTCTTTTTTTAATTAGAAAAATGTTATTCATATTAAAGTGTTGACCTGAGTTAAGCCTTTTTTCAGGGAGCCAACTGTGCCAGTCCTCTTAATTATAGTCACACCAATCCTGTGTGATGAAATCTCCAGAGTGCCTGCTTATGCACTGTTCAGTTGAGAGGACTGTATTATGTATGCGTCAGTGTCCTGAACTGCAGGTTTACTTAAGGCTGTAAATAGTTTGATGCTCATATCGCTTTTAAGAAAGGAAAGAAAAAGACCAGATAGGCCTCCTGCCATGGTCCCTCCCAAAGATTTGTGAGCACGGCTCTCCTTAAGAGTTCCAAATCTTAACCCCAGGTCCTCCTTTTTGGCAAGGTGGGATCTGTGACAGCGAGTGGCACCAGGATTCAAACAAAAGCGAGATCTCCCTGGCCGATGACGGTCACTCTTCAGGCTGCAATTCAGAACCTGGAGGCATGAAAGGAAATCACATAATTTCAGAATCTCGCAGGTATTGAATATTGCAAATTTCTCAAAGATCTTTTAAGTCCACAGAGCCAGTGCCGAAGTAAACAGAGGCAAAGGGTGTGCCCCCTATGGGAGCCATTTGTACCCTGCTGGGCTCTGCTCACTGTAAACTATGGCCCAATGAGGGTCCTATATTAACTCTATTCTCGAGGGAATAGGGAGGCAGGACCCTACATTCCTGCCCCTGTGCACCAGCACTATCGCCCAGGGGTGCAGGGTGACAGGGAGCTGTGTGTTTATAACCAAAGCCACGTTTCTCTGCCATGTCTTTACTCTGTGCTTTTTTTTTTCTTTTTTTTTTTTTTTTTTTTTTTTTCGGTATGCGGGCCTCTCACTGTTGTGGCCTCTCCCGTTGCGGAGCACAGGCTCCGGACGCGCAGGCCCAGCGGCCATGGCTCACGGGCTCAGTTGCTCCGCGGCATGTGGGATCCTCCCGGACCAGGGCACGAACCCGTGTCCCCTGCATCGGCAGGCGGACTCCCAACCACTGCGCCACCAGGGAAGCCCTTTACTCTGTGCTTTTTATGAACCCCACAGAGCCTGTCAAATGCACTTAGCAGAAAAGGGATTAGCAAACTAGAGCCGACACACTCAGTTCCAGAACCAGAGGGACTTTTACAGATTCCTCCAGTCCATCTGTCTCCGTTTAGGAAGGGTATGGAATGCACCTGCATTGTTTTTTTTTTTAAATCTTTATTGGAGTATAATTGCTTTACAATGTTGTGTTAGTTTCTGCTGTATAACAAAGTGAAGCAGCTATATGTATACATATATCCCCATATCCCCTCCCTCTTGCGTCTCCCTCCCACTCTCCCTATCCCACCCCTCTAGGTGGTCACAAAGCACCAAGCTGATCTCCCTGTGCTATGTGGCTACCTCCCACATTTGGTAGTGTATATATGTCAATGTCACTCTCTCACTTCGTCCCAGCTTACCCTTCCCCCTTCCTATGTTCTCAAGTCCATTCTCTATGTCTGCATCTCTATTCCTGTCCTGCCCCTAGGTTCTTCAGAACCATTTTTTTATTTTTTATTTTTTAGATTCCATATATATGCGTTAGCATACAGTATTTGTTTTTCTCCTTCTGACTTAACTCTGTATGACAGACTCTAGGTCCATCCCCCTCACTACAAATAACTCAGTTTCGTTTCTTTTTATGGCTGAGTAATATTCCATTGTATATATGTGCCACATCTTCTTTATCCATTCATCTGTTGCACTGTTTTCTTAAAGAAGGGAGAGTAGTTCCGGGATATGGCTGGTGGATTTTAACCCATGCAACCACTGTTTTCAGTGGGAAGGACTCACAAAGTCCTTCTCTGAGACACTGAAAGTGACCAGTATTAATGTCAGTTTCAACTGGATGATCTCTGTGAAGAGTCCTTTCTGGAGTGGATTTGTATCATGCCACCAAGATGTGGAGTAACCAGTTTTAGAGGAGAACATATCTTGAATCAGTTTCTGGACATTTTTCGTGGGTGCTGTACACAATTCTAAAGGGAATTGTGTACTGCACTTAGTGGCTCTGACTTTCTCCAACTTCGTAGAATTGAGGGAATTTCTCCACTTAAATCATCTGGCATCCGCAAAATGGGGAGTCTTAATGCAACTGGTGGAGATACTGGCTTTAAATGACTGAACTAAAGTGTCACTTTCAAAAGTGAATGTTTGAAATCCATATGGCATTTGTAGCTGTTCATGTCTCTGCTGAAAATGAGAGTTAAAACAGGATCACATTTGCAGACCAACAGGGGGCACACGGGAGCCAGCTGCCGGGGGAGAGGCAGCCTGTCTGCCAGTTGGAGTGGCGGGAGGAGGCAACCAGCCCTGCCGTAGATTCTGTTCTAGGCAAGCTGACAGACCATGCCAGCGAGGTGCCACCACGCCTCACTGCATCGCACAGACCATCAGGGTAAACCAGAAACTCTATCAGGAGAGGTACCACACTCTCCCAGGAAGCCTGAAGGGACACACAGCATCCTTCCTCCCTGGGTCCCTACTGCTGTGTGTAAGGAGAAGGGGAAGACAGAGTGACGTGGGGAGCTTATTCCAGAAGCTACATCTGAAATGGTGTCAGGGGCATTGCTATGAAGCCTTATTGAGGCTGTGGAGTATCCACGTATAGTCTTAGAAGGGTAAGGTTGGGGAGGCTTTTATGTACAGCCCAAGCTGCCTGGCTTAGAACCTTCTGTAAGGAGGGCCCTAAACTTTGTAGAACACACCAACAAGCCACGGGCCCCCTTGTGCTAAATATTCTCCTACTCTCCATTGCACGGCCATGCAAAGACCTAGAAGTCACTACCAAACCGTAACAGGAAGGTCCAAGAACATTCAATATTATTCTTCCTCTTTCCTCTCCAGCCCTAATCCCAGCCTGAAGATTATTTTTCTGTTCCTTGAAGGAGTGAAAGGCATTAAACCAGGAAGCCTCTGCCCGCTACACCTTACACATTTCACTCTTGCACAAGTCAAACCTTTGAGTGTCTGTAGCTAGTGAGGTAGATCTGGGGGCCTGGACCTTTACTAAAAGATCAGACTTAGGGGTGTGTGTGACAAGCTGCATAGCAATCCTGGAAACTCTGGGTATGGAAGGAACCCTGAGAAATGAGAGCAGAACAACTTGACCCTTGTGTCCACGTGTGCTCACTGGGACCTTTAGAGCCCCCGTGACTCCTTGGACAAGACTGCCAGAGAGCAGCCTGTGGCCAGGACTGAGGGATGTGAGGAGGTGGCCCAGAAGGCATGTGTGTCCTAGAGCAGCACGGATGCCGGGCAGTGAGGCACCTCGTGGATGGTTTTAACCAAGCGGAACAGGCTGCACCCTGGAAGGCCTAGGAAGGTTCCTCCTTGAATTGGGTGGGGAAACATGAAACACAGGTGAGCTGTACTCTACAGAGTCAAATGGGGTTTTATTGCACTCACTGAGCACCAGTGTGATTCGTTTGTCTCAGCCACTGGGTATCTGTGTCCACAAAATGGAGGGCATCCGGCCAAGTGTGGGAATGTTCTGATGAAGTTTGGAATTTGTGTGCCATTTTCCATGCTCGGCTGAACTACTGGTAGAGAGCAAGATGCTGCCTCTTGAAAAACACCCCAGAAAGCAGCACGGGATACATTTTCCCGGGATTGCTAGTGACTAAGCAGTTTACCTTGCCTAGTGTCATGGCTGGAAAGATAAAGAGATGACGTTGCATAAGTTGTATTAGAACCTTGCTTTTGAATTGCTTTTTTATTTTAACTCTTCCAGAACCTCTTTTTCTACCTTCTTATTGTGCATTTACAACTTCCTAGTGAGAAGGCAAGACAGGTATTACATAACTTCCAATGGAGGAAAGTCATACATAAATAGATTAGAGGTCTGCTTTAGGATCCCATTACTCCAGTTTATCTGTATATCAGAGAATCCTGGCCAGAAACTGGGATAATTTTAGATAAAGAGAATTATTACAAAGGCATGGGCAAGGATTAGGGAAATCCCTGGGGGGTACTACAAGAGGCTGGGGCTGGGAAAGGCAATTGCTCTTAGCATCCCCAGTCATGAAGGGGCAAGTAGAGGTGGAAAAGACCCAAGAGGACCCTGACAGGAGGGTGAACTCAGTCAAGGGATGCAGCCTGCCCAGAGCAAGCCTATATGGCGGAACCCGGGGTAATAAATACCCAACCCGTCTCTTCCCCACACCCCCTCTGGCCCCTGCTTATGTCCTGACCCTTCTCCCCAACCACTGACCAAACCCACCTGAAAGCCAGACGGCAAGGAAGCCTATTAGGGGAATCCAAAGAGTGGCGCCTCCAGGGAGCACTTCTGGGAAGAGAGGCTCTACAGAAGATGGTCTAGAGTCAGCCTCAGAGAAAGCCAAGGCTTCTGGTTGCTCGTTTCAAGAACCCTCAGTGCCTCATCTCTCACTGTCATTTCCCAGATAAGGACCGACAGGCACATTATCACCAGGGCTTTAACCACCCTTGCTGGCGACTGACTGCATTCCTAGGTGTAAACCTGACAAGCAGGGGCTTTTGCTTTCAATTCAGTGCAATTCAGAAAGTGTACCTGTGTCCTGTAGTGAGCTACACACCGGGTACATTCTTATGAGAGATGCATCAATTAACACAATGCTGCCCTTTCTTACTGTTCTGCAAAGCACTTTTTATGTCTGGCCTCATCCCTAACACACACACACACAGGCACACACACTCAACAGTTCACATAGGAAGATGAGAATGAAGCACAGCTTGTGTTTCTGGCTCAGATGCCGCTAAGTTAATTTTAGTTGGAAAACTCCTTGACAGACTTCCAGGAAAATACCACCCTGAACAGCAGAGCTCCTGCTGACATCTGCCTGCTGTTTGCTCAGTGACACCAATGACGATCTCTCAGTCTGGATCCGCAGACTGCCTCTGAAATTAGTCACCTTGATGAGACTCATGATGACATAAAAGCAGCTGTTACTGAAAGGAACTGCTGCATGCTTGGTGGTGATGGTAGTTGGGGAACAAGTAAATGGAAGTATGGCTGGATGGCTGGCTGGACGAATGGCCAGATGGATGGTTGGGCGGCTGAATGGATGGTGTCGGCTGGAAGATGGAAGAATTAATGGGGCGGGATCTACCTAACTCTCCCCTCACTATTCTTGGTGGCAGTAAACCTGAGATCCCTCTAAACCCTGAGGCAAAGTAGTCTCTGCCTGAAACCACTGCATTCAGAGCTGGAATATATTGTAGAATATATTTTAGAGAGATAGAGAGAGAGACAGATGATGGATAGATAGATAGATAGATAATAGATAGAGGATAGATTAGATAGAGGATAGATTAGATAGATAGGTAGATAGGTAGACAGGCAGACAGACAGACAGAGCCTGAATTAAGAGCTCTGGAGTCCGAGTGTTGGATTTGAATGGTGAGCCACCCTCTCTCCCTAGCTGTGGAACTTCTCGGTGCCTCTGCAAGGAGCTGTCCCTCCCTCCGCTTCTCTGCCTATGACACAGGGATGCAGTGGCCGTGACAACTGCCTTTGGGCATCACAGGGGTGAAGATCACCCCATAACCCCCAAGTCAGAGCCCTCTATGAAAATCAACCTTTTCACTGGAGATTGAAACCACTTTTGGCCTAACTTTCTCAGGAAAAAATATTGAAGTAGGAATTAAACTCAACTATCTATGACCAGATTTGTTAGAAAATAAAATAACATTTAAAATTAATTCTATCATTTACGATAGAAAGATTATGACTGATGCAACCCTGAGGGAGGGGAAAGAGCCTGCGCGCCCTGGAACCCTGAGGAGACAGAGCGCAGGGCAGAGGAGGGGAAGCGCGGGAAGGAGGGCAGCGGGGAAGCTGGTGTCACCGCTTCGCGGTGGTGATCACTGATTGCAGTAGCATTTTGGCCCAAGCGCACTATCCACTGATAGAAACAGCAGAATCATCTGCGCCAAGTGATCTGAGGGAGTCTAAGAGTGTGCACCTGCTCACGCCACCCTGGCCCCAAAGATCTTTGAGCTCAGGGCTGCCTTCCAGGACCCCTGAGGTTAGAGATGTTACGGTCACAGCTCCCACGCCCACCACCCTCCCTGCCCCGGGCTGGTCCTGCCTCTCCTGGCCCGTAGAGAGCCCCTTCCATCTGTCCAGCTGACTGTACCTGTTAGGCAGCTCCTCTCTGGACTGCTTGGAGGCGGCCTGGAAGCAGACCCTCCTGACCCAGTCTCCCCCAGCCTCCTGCCCTTCCTTGTGAAACGTCAACACAGGATGATTTGTGTGAAGCATAGCTGAGGACATGTTGGGCTGCCCTTCTCACTCAAACCTGGTTGCAAATTCACTTGCCAGGTCTGCTTCAGGAAATGAACTGGGATGGCAGGGTGGTGAGAAGCGAGAGAAGCTGGGGAGAGGCACCCAGGCTGTACGGGGAGAGGCAGAGTAAGGAAAGCCATGGAAAGGGGTGAGAGGAGGCAGCAGGCTGGCCAGGGCCCTGGGAACACCTCTCCCCTCGACTCCAAGGAGAAAATGGTCTCATCCAGCTCGGGCAGACTCTGGCTAAGCACCGGAAACCCCGCCGCCAATATCTGCTGAATTGACTTGGATTGAACTGACCTGCATCATAATTCCAGGCGCCACACCAGAAATTACTTCAGTTTAGTTACGTTTTGTTTTGTAACATTTTAGGAAACAAGCTATATGCAGCCCGAGAACATACTGGTTTCTTTGCTTTCTGCTCTGAAGCCCAGAGATGTCACCCCGGATCTGGAAGTCTGACATCACAGGGCCGGCTGGCTCTCTCTGGCACTGGAGCAGGTTTTTCTAAAGCAGGGTCACTTGCTGCCAGCTTGGGGTCTGGGCATGGACACCAGGACTTGGGAATGTGACTAATAATCAGCAGACAGTCTGCTTGTCAGGTGATTCTCTGCTCATCTTGGGATGCAGCTGAGGAGGGAGGTGTGAGAGCAACCGGGGGAAGGGCGTGTGAGCGGGCCTGGGGCTCTTCCACGTGGCGCTGCCCACCTGCCACCTGCTCTCAGAGCCCTGAGCTGCGCCAGCCACAGGGCACTGGGACCCCGCGCTAGGTCACAGGAGCAGTGCTGTCTAGGTTATTTCCATCCCCCTCTCACCACCACCACTTATCCTGACCCGCTTTTCTAGACTCAGCTGGGAGGGGTGCAGAGTGTCAGAGAAACTCTGGCCTCACACCCCCACTGGAACTTCTGGGTGCTTTCAGAGTGCCCTGCCCCTTCCTCCACCTCAAGCCTTCTTTAGCAAAGTTTTCTAAATCGGTGATGCTCAAACTCTCCTCAGTGGATCGGCAGCCTCAGCATCACCTGAGAGCTTGACAGAAATATAGGAGCTCAGACCCCATTCAGATCCACTAAACCAGAATGTGCATTTTACAGGATCCCAAGTGATTCATATGCTTGTTACGCTGGAGAAGCATCAACTGCAGACGATCTCCTGAAATAAACAGGACAAGTCCCGGTCACAGGATTTGAAGGAGACCAGGAATAGAAACCCACCCCAAGCCTTTCTCAAATTTTCTTTCTCACTCCTGTTGAAATGTCACAGTTCATCCTTTTAGACCTTCATCTTTTGTCTAAGCTGTGCCATTTTTCTTAAATTCAAACACTGCCTGGGAGAGAATGGGTCCCTTACTTCTTAGTCAAAACATTAAGAAATTTTTAATGGGCTTGCGTTATGTGCCCCACGTAGCACAGGATGCTAGGGGTGAACGAGTTTAGTGCAAATGAAACCTCTCCTTAGAGACAAGAGAGCTGGGCATTCAGAGGACAGCAGGCTTCTCTCTGGCAGGAAGAATTATTCAAGGGACAGAAGAAAGCGCTCTCCTAAGACCAGCCTACCCGTCTGCTCTGTCTTCACGTGACCCAACTTGCCTCTAGGAGCTCAAGTCCTTGAGTTGATGCTTCCATTTCCATTCAGAGCCATCCTTTGTCATTTTAACTTAATGGAAAAACCCAATGGCATTATGAAGACAAAATGTCCAGGTGCATATTTATTTTTAGAAGGAAATGGACCAGAACACATCCATCCTGCAAAGAAGAAGCAAGACACAGCTCTGTGTCCTGAGGCAGAGAGCGGTACCTCGAGGGTGGAAGGACTGAACTTGCTGATGAATGGGCAGCTCCCCCTCTTACAGATTCCCTCCCAGGAACCGCACAGTATCCACTGAGTTTCCAGGAAGTGCAGAGTTAGTGCCAATACCAAAGGCACTGGAGGGAAGAGTAAAAGCTCTCCTCAAGCTTTCTGACTTGGTTTGGGTAACTGTGAACAATTAGCAATTATTTCAATTTCTAGAACACATGGGATACATGATGATTTGTTTGCATTTTCTTTTTATTTCATCAGTCACTGAACAAGGTCATCTTTTACGAGGTGGAATTGCCTCTCTGACCTAATTATAGCAATAATCACAGTCACCAAGTGCAATAATCACAGTCACCAAGTGCTTGCTCTGTGCCAGGTGCTAAGTGCTTTACAAGTTGAGAGTCAAGTTTTCTATGGCTCACTCACATTGCTGTGTGTCCTGCCAGCAGAGACACTGACTGCCTTTGTCCCGGATGGTCTTTTTCAAGATGTTTGTCTAGAAAAACAGCTTTGGGGATAAAGAGGATAGATAAGTGTCTCCCTCCAGAGCAAGGAGCAGACTTACTGTCCAATATGATAAACATTATGTCCCTTCCTGAAGCAAAGGACAAGCGTGCTGCTGCCCATCCTGAAGGACTCAGGCTCCCGGAGCTCGGAGTTCTGCAACACAGCCACTGTATGCGTGCAGGTGCCGCCTGGCCCTCTTTGCGTCACCCTGTGGGAACTGGGGCACAAGAGAACGTGCTACTCTGGCTACTGCTTTTGCTGCAAGTCAGAAAGTCCCTGGTTTCTGACCCAGGAGTCTCATGTCTTCTGCCAGCATCCATGAAACTAACTGTGGCAGGATAACTCATTAGATTGTGAGCAGAGTAGAATCTCAGACTCTCCCCGTTTTTGACAGAAGTAATATCTCATTCAATCCTCTGAACAACTTTGGGAGGGTACTGTTATTTCCACCATTTTATAAATAAGGAAACTAACTCAGTGTATATTCTCCTACATCATACATCATCACAGTTGTTATCACTGAACTATACTGACATGTTCAGTCCCAAGACTGAAATTCCTGAGAGAGACTTGACTTTGCAGGAACTGTTGTCTTTCTATACCTTTTTTTTTTTTTTTTTTCCCAGTCCGCGGGCCTCTCACTGCTGTGGCCTCTCCCGTTGCGGAGCACAGGCTCCGGACGCGCAGGCCCAGCGGCCATGGCTCACGGGCCCAGCCGCTCCGCGGCACGTGGGATCTTCCCGGACCAGGGCACGAACCCACGTCCCCTGCGTCGGCAGGCGGACTCTCAGCCACTGCGCCACCAGGGAAGCCCTATACCTTCTTTTTAAATACTGCAAATACTGCTGAGAATTATACGAAGTTAATTTCTACCCCTAACAATGTATTTGAATTAGACACAGTCTCAGAAGTAGAATGCTAAAGGGAGCAGAGGGACACGGAGAAGAGATGGAAGGCATACTTTTGCTTCCCTCCCCATTTTTGACTAGGGCTGGCCCAGTAAATGCCCAGTTCTCTCCATCACAGAGAGAATAAAGAGCAGCAGAATTCCATACACGTGGCTCCCCTGCAGGTTTACAGGCATCAGTGCATGTCTGAGGAGGGAAAACATCTACTTCTCTCCTAGGGCGGCTCTGCTCTTGGCCATTCCACTGGCATGTTTCATGAATGATGACCTGCCACTCCATCTGTGACTCCTAGTGGCCACAATCCTCTGAGGTGCTGGCATAAATGGGGCTCTGCCGGGAAGACATAAAATTGGCCACTACTGTTTTTGTCTGAAATAGACTGGATAGTTCAATGCTCGCCTAAGACTCAGTACAGGGGCACGTCTACACAGATGTAGGTAGGCAAGGCATAATGGGGGGCTTAAATATATACTATGTCTCTCATTTTCATAATCATAGGGCTGAAGGTGAAGGGGCTGTGAGGCCTACATTCACTTACTCATTTGATGAGCATTTACAAGTTCCTTGGTATGGAGTTCAACAGGGCATCCAGAGATGAATGAAATATAGGCATTCATCCCACCTAAAAGTTTACAATTTAATCCAAAACTAACACAAATAAACAATAAAACATTGCAGACTAGGGAACAGATCGCATAAAAGTAGACAAATCAAGCCCTGTCAGAACCCAGATCAGGGAGTAGTTGCACCAGGCTGGCGAGCAAGATCTGGGTCTTTCTTAGAGGGTGGATAGGGTTTTCATTGACAAGGATGAAGAGGCAGAGGGTTCTATGTTGAGGAGACAATTTAGGCAAGTGATGGGGACCTGATCGTGGAGGGAAAGCAGGTAGCCCAAACTGGCCAGAGCGTAAAGTACAGAAAACTAATTAGGGAGAGATGAGGCTGGAAAGAAGGTTGGGGTCAGATGGAGAACTGTGAATGCCCGCTGGAGGATTCAAAGCTTTATTCCAGGGGGATCCAGAAACCATTGACCATAGGTTGGCCAGCGATGGAACATAATCAGATGTTACAGAAACTTAAGGCACATATGCAGCAAAGATTCTCATCTATAAAACCAAATCTTAGGGAGAGACTTCAGGTCAGACATCAACAGAACAAAGAATTATTATTTGCTAAACAGAAAGAGAGGAGTTACTCTTTTGAGGTGAGGATGACGGTGACTTCAGTTTTGGGGGTCATTCACTTAGAATTTACCCATTTCCTTAGTGTTCAGTTTCAAACAACACTAACCATAATCTGTTACATTCTTATGTGGTTTTTTTGGCTCCTTCACAGAAGAATTAATAGCTCTTCAATTAACTACCATGTAACATTCTGCCGGGCACAAGATAGGTGCTCAATAAGTATTTTAATAAATTACATTGGATGAAACATAAAAATAAATTATATCGCCAGTAAGTCAAGACCAGATGCAGCTAATGTCTGCAACAGGTGTAAAAAGTTAGCCAAAACATTCACTCTGTTTCTGGTTGAATGTCTTTATCCAGAGCTAATTATTTGAATAGTCTAGTGATAAATGCAAATATATTTTTTTCTGGCAAATATAGGTGGCTTTTAAAATTACTATATTTAATACCAGAAAACCAAGCTTACTTAACACTTCCATGTGCCTGAGACTTCAATGCCAGACATATGACCTATTTAAACAAACAATAATTAACCTAGTCACACAAACTGTAGTAAATAGAACTAAATTTAAACAATCTGATCACTTTTTCTCCCTGCTGTTACACATTTTAGTTCCCATTTTTCTTTATCAAGAGCACATATCTATATGTGTGAACACAGACCTCCAGAAATAGGTATGCAGTGTGATTGTAAAGAACCCAAGGAAGCTGTTAAGTCATAAATAAGACTGTGAATCTATAGAATTCATCCTGTTGATTAACTCAGAATCATCAAGAGTTGCATGCCTTTGAATGCTGAAACTTGCGTCAGTAAAACAGTGGAACTGTTCAGTTGTTGCAGACAGGTAGAAAATGTGATTCCTAGAGTAGTGTCTGTTGAAATTTTAAATAGTTTAATGAACTTAAACGAGAGCAAAGATTCCTTCTCATGAGGATTAAAGTCATCCTATCTACTGTGGAGATTTAATTAATGACCTATTTGATTGCCCCAAACTTTTAAAATGGACGTTTTCACCACTGTGTCCAGTGCCTGCTGACCTTGTCACCTGCGGCAGGCAGACTCCCGAGGGTGCACCACCCGACAGTCTGCCCCCAACAAGCCAGGCCCCACCCAAGGGCTCACAGCAAGGCTAGTAAAGACCGGGGAAGGACAGACGTGTCTAAAGCCCTTGTGGTGTAGTTTGGAGGGTGGCGAAATCTCTGAATCGGCTGCGCTTTACTTTGTGGGTGAACGTTCCTGACAGGCGCATAGAGGAAGGGGAAAGTCAAGCCCCCTAAATAATAATTGGCCAGAATCCTCCTTGTACCAGCAGGGTGAGAGTCAGGATGGTCAGCAGATGGCCTTTTTTTTTTTTTTTTTTTTGCGGTAGGCGGGCCTCTCACTGTTGTGGCCTCTCCCCTCGCGGAGCACAGGCTCCCGACGCGCAGGCCCAGCAGCCGTGGCCCACGGGCCCAGCCGCTCCGCGGCACGTGGGATCTTCCCGGGCCGGGGCACGAACCCGCGTCCCCTGCATCGGCAGGCAGACTCTCAACCACTGCGCCACCAGGGAAGCCCCGCAGATGGCCTTTTGAGCCAGAAAAATCTGGGTGTGCTTACCAGTGGTGTGCCTGTGAATAAGGAATCCCACATCCCTGCATCTCAATTTGCCATCTGTGAAATGGGGAGAATGCAGGAGCATATGGGAAGGGTCTTGTTCTGGGGTACAAACACCTTCAGATCTCCGTGGTAAAGCATTACAGAGAACACAGCTTGGATGTGGATATTTATAGTGGCAGAAAGTCATTGCCATAACCTGAATTATGATGGAAGAATTTCACCTGATTAATGCAGAGGGTCTGCAACTTGGTTTTCTCCATTAACTATTTGCTGAGCACCACCCCTCTATTTGCTGCCTTCTGAAAATATTTAACGGAAGGAGACAAAGGGAGGATCAGGAAAGGAGAGAAAACTGTGGGAAGGAAAGGTACAAACTGTAAAAACCTGCTTGGTCTTCCTGCATAAGCTTCAGTTACTCTTCTTCCAACGGATGCCGGTACATCAGTTATGTGGATTAGAAATGTCCTAAACAGGCATGTACAGTAATGTGAACGTTTTATACTAACACATATTCATGCAGTTCTTTACAGATGAATTGACAGATCCTTTAAAATCTAGATGAGTAAAGCTTAATGCTTTTTATTGAAGTAGCTATCATTTAAGACAGATCTAGGCTTAAGTGAAAAAGGACTTTCTCAATAATGTTCATTCCATCATTTCAACATTTTAGTTGTAGATTTATTTTATATTTCCTAGAATAAATGAATTTATCAATAAAATGTATTCAATCAAAGAGTACGCTTCACCTGAGCACAACATAAGAATTTTGATAAACCACCATATATTTGGGGTATATTAAATGAAGAGACGCACACGAGAACTTTTAGAAGTCTGATCTCCTCTATAATTGGACTTGATAGAACTTCTTTCCTTGAGAAGCTCAATAAACAGAACCACTCCCTGCTGGTGTGTACAGCGTGTGTGTGTGTGTGTGTGTGTGTGTGTCTGGTGTGTACAGCGTGTGTGTGTGTGTGTGTGGTGGGGAGAGGAGGTGTGTGTGTGTGTGTGTGTGTGTGTGTGTGTGTGTGTGTGTGTGTGTGTGTGTGTGTGTGTGTGTGTGTGTGTGTGTGGTGGGGAGAGGAGGGCTTCTCCAGAGCAAGAAGTGGAAAGACATTGCTCTGGCAGTCAGCAAAACAACAGAGCCCCAGGCAGCCATGCACTGATCCTTGGCAGTCACAAGCTGAATGAGGACCAACTTTAAATACCACTTTTTAATATCACTGAACTCTACCACTAAAAACGGTTGACATGGTAAATTTTATGTTATGTATCTTTAACCACAATAAAAAAATTGAAGAGAGAAAAAAAAACAGGCCTCACACAGTTATGTGGTTGGAAAAGGGGGGAGTATTTTAATACCTTTTCAGGTAACTATGGATATCCAGTCCACTGAACCAAAACTCAGCAAGTGGTTTCTTAAAAGTTAGCTGCAAATGTAGAATCTGAAACCTTGTCAGTAAAGTTTTGGTATCCTGAGCAATCTTAAATTGCTCACAAAGGGCAGAATAAAGCTGTGTTCTCCAAGATGGTACCACTAGCCACATATGTATGGCTTTTGAGCACTTGAAACGTGGCTTAGGGAGACTGAAGAATTTAATTTTAAATTTTATTTTAATTTATTTAAATTTGACTTTAAAAAACTTAAACTTGATTCAGTTATTGGAAAAATTGTCAGTATGTTTGGACCAACTTGGATATGATCGCCTATTCTTTCAACTGTAACTGTTGTGAAACCTAAACACAGACCAAGGTATTTGCAGTGAGAATGTAGTGCTCCGATTGAGATGTGCTCTAACTATAAAATGCACACTGAATTTTTAAGACTTAGAATAAAAGAATAAAAAATATCTCCTTAATAATTTTTAAAATTGAGTATATTTCCATATTGAGTATATGTTAAAATAATAATACTGGGACACACTGAGTTAAATAAAATATATTATTCAAATTGAAAAAAAAATCTCTGTAAAGGAACAGCTGAAGCATACCTGATTCAGGTCATTCTTAATTGAAGTAAGATATCACTCCAGAGGTCTCTAGTTTGTATTCTGCCCAGAAAAAGAAAGGAATGAGAATTGTTTCCATTGGAAAAAATGAATCATTAGAGGATGCATAGATAATTGGGTATAGGTGTCTACATCTCAAGAAATACACTAGCTGTGATCACTCCACAGAAGTGTAAGGGGTAGTAATAATAGCACTGAAAGGAAGATGTTCATTTTCAAAGTACTCTGCATATGTTAACACATTTTGCATTGTTACAATATTATAATACAGAACCACAGTCTGCATTTTATGGATGAGAAATATTAATCAAAGTAATAAAAGAGGGCTTCCCTGGTGGCGCAGTGGTTGAGCGTCCGCCTGCCGATGCAGGGGACACGGGTTCGTGCCCCGGTCCAGGAAGATCCCACATGCCGCAGAGCGGCTGGGCCCGTGAGCCACGGCCGCTGAGCCTGCGCGTCCGGAGCCTGTGCTCCGCAACGGGAGAGGCCACAACAGTGAGAGGCCCGCGTAGCACAAAAAAAAAAAAAAAAGCAGAAAAAAAATAAAAGAGCCCCTGCCATACATATATATATATATATATATATATATATATATATAAAATATATATGTATACACACACATATATAATATAGGTATATATAATGTATGTATATACGTGTGTGTATTGACAATATATATAGATATATCTATAGATAGATAGATTGTCAGCGCCTCAATGAAAGCTCAGAAGTTTCTCCTTCTGGTTTCTTGTTTGTTTGTTAAATCTATTTAAGTATGGTTTTGCTAATAATTTGGCAATTATTAGGTAAATCTGAACAATCTGGATAGTCAAACTGATTTTTTACATCACAACAAACATTCTAGAGCCTGAGTGATCTGCATTTCTGCCGACATTTATTTTTAAAAAATTGGAGTTTCTAGATGTTTATTTACTTAATCCAGTGTGGACAGAAATCTTTGTGTGTATTTATAAGGCTGTTTTCATCAAAGCTGCTGTTTCCAATGGAGCCACACGCAGCCAAAGCCAAATGATCAAATTACTCACACGGAAATCATAAATAAAATCCATAGATGATTTGCAAACCTCATTTCAGCCAATGGTTTTAGTTCTTTTCCTCAGCAGATCTCTCCTGAAAGCTGCTAACAGGCTGATTGGAATTTCATATCCTCTCCACTCTCTGGTGGAAAAGCTAATTAGCGATGAAAGTGGCTAAAGCACAGTGCACAGGAGGAGGAGGAGGAGGAGAAGCAAGGCACTGAAAACCCTCCAGCTTCAAAATCACACCCTGAATAATCAGCAATTGACAGAAACTCCTCACACAGTGCTTTCTCCACACTCTCAAGCAAACGGTGCTAAGACCGTGAAACCTCGGTGTTAGGCATACACTTGTTCTGAAATTGCTCGACAGACTATATGAGGTTAGATCAAAGCCTGATTTGCCATCACAGCCAGTCAGATTTCCCTGGTAGTATTAGCTATCTTTAAAACAAGTTTCCATGGCAACTAGTTTTAAAACATATTTGACTGTAGAGGCTCTTCCGTTATGAGTGCCAGAAAAACCCAAGTGACCTTTTCTTTTCAGAGCTCTTTTCCAGCAGGAGAGCGACTCTGAGGCCAGCGAGGGTGAGGGGAAGGGCCCCTGCAGTGGAGCATCCAGGGGCCTGGGTCCACACCCTTCCAGGTTGGGGGGACGACGGGTGGTTGGATTTGCCAGGGTCACTGCTTCTTTCCGCGAGACAAGCCTCCTCTTGCGCTCCTCTTCCTGAGCTCCTCTGAACCCAGCTCTGCTGCTGGACGTTCTTCCTCCAGGTCCCCTCTAATTTTTCTCCAGCTCTGCTCTAGATGCTAAGGCTAGTCAGAATATGATTGTTGCAGAAGTGAGAGACAAAACCCTGTTTGCTCTATGACAAAAAAAAGAGGAATGGATACTCAGGTCTCCTTTATTTCAGAACTGTCTGGCCTTTCCATCACTGCCATGTCAGCTTGGGTTGAGGCTTAGTGTAGGGACCTTGGCATGCCTGAATTCTCAACCTTTTCTTAGGAGAAATCATGAATTTTCTGTAGAGTCGGCTGTTAGGACAGACCCACAGTGACCCTCTCTCAGGGCCAAGGTGAGACATTAATGGTTCTTAGCTACTTCTTCACCTCCAAAAAACTCAGTATTTTCCAAGGTATTTTCTGTAATCTCCCCTAGATGTATGTCTAAGTATCACTAATTCTTGTTTACAGGCTGTGAAAAACAGCCTGTAAACTTTGGACCAGAGCTAGGTCTCTATGTAGATTGCATTGATAAATGGGGTCTACAATGTGAGGATTTGGCCGCAGCAATAGGGACCACCAATCCAAAGGTATCATCTCCCGTACCCCCGAGATGCTGCAAATTCCCACTCCTTCAATTCGAGACTTTATCTTCTAAATGAGATATATTTCTGCAAGCATCAAAGCCTTTTTGAATTAAGGCAAGGCAGGTATGAAACAATCAATGGACACAATACTCGAGAGAGTCCAAAAATCAGACTTGGGCCCCAAGGTTTTGGAGCAAGGGTATGTCACTGAAAGGGAAGTAGGAGACTTCCCTGGAACAGGCCCAGGCTGAGCCTTTGCACTGCAGGATGCCTCAGAGGGGGCTCTCCAGGACCGTCTTCTGCAAGGTAGAAATGTTATCTCGCAGTCTGCCCAGGGTCCTGAGTGCACCGTTCCCTGATTTAGGCCACTTCAATATGTGGCTGGTGTCCATTTCAGCTATCTCCATGAGGCATATTGATCACCATCTCAGATCACTCATTCAGCAATCTTCATTGATCGTTAAATGGCTGGAATTAATAGATTAGCCGGTGGAAGGGCTATTCACTTCATGTGCATAAGCAGAGACAGTGAGTCTTTGGGGGGCCTAAGACTTTTATCTACCACTGTGTGGTGCCTCAGGACTCTCAGGGAGTCTTTTTATGTGAGAGTGTGTATACTTCAGTGTTCATATATATAAACACTGAAATGCAGGGTACCCAGGACACTTGCATTAACTTGAACATCAGTCTGGAAATTGTGGCTCAGAAGGAGCCCCGGTGTATTTGGGGATTTTACCATGAAGACTTGATTAATTGTATCAGCAACACTTCAGGGAGAATGTGTAAAATGCTTATGAGAGGAAAAGAGTTTTAAGTAACTTCAAGATTCCAATTTCAAATGATTGATATACCAATTAAAAAGCTTTTCTTTTTTTTTTTTTTTTTGGTTTTCCCAAGTAAACTATTCTTATCTATTTATCAAAACAAGTCTCTTAAGAACATTTACTGAACACATTTGGTTAGCTGTGTTCTGGTACTATGTGTCCTTGGGTAGTGGGAAACTAAGGTTCTGCATCTAATTCCAACATGTTTTTTTCCCCCATTAAACATACAATTCTATGCTAATCACAAGTGCAGGTTGTCACCCATGCTCTCAATCGACTGACTATAGATTCGAGGTTCCAACATCCTCTTCCTTGGGTTCAATTAATTTGCGAGAGCGACTCACAAAACTCAGAGAAACATTTTGCTTACTGACTACTGGTTTATTATAAAAGGGTGTAAGTCAGGAACAGCCAGATGGAACAGATGCAGAGGGCCAGGTGTGGGGAAAGCTTCTGTGCCCTCTCCAAGCACACCGCTCTTCCCAAACTTCCACGCGTCCACCAATCCAGACCCCATCCTTTGGGTTTTTATGGAGGCTTCATTACATACTCATGATTGATTAACTCATTGACTATTGGTGACTGATTCAACCTCCAGCATTTCTCCCCACCCAGGAGGTAGAGGGGAGAGTGGGGCGGGGGGGACAAAAACTTCTAACCCTCTAATCACAAGGCTGGGTTTCCTGGCAACCAGCCCCATCCTTAGGTTAGCTTAGGGGATTTCCAAAAGTCACCTCATTAACAAAAGAACTTTATCACTCTTATCACAGGAAATTCCAAGAGTTGTAGGAGCTCTGTACCAGAAATAGGATGAAGACCAAATGTATATTATATAATATGTAATATATAGCATATTACATATTATATATATTTATATGTCATAAATATAATATAAATTTATATTCTTATTATAAATCACAATATCACAGAAACCCAGCTGAAGGCTAACCTAAGTCCACTGCTTGTACGGGGAACTGTGGGCATGTGAGCTAGGCTGATGGGGAGGGCCTACCAGGAGTTCATTTGCCTGGGTTGACTCTTTGGGACTCTTCATTGGAAGGGATCCACATTGGAGCAGTGGGTGATGGGAAAGGCAGAGACTTGTGTCTTTTAGAATTTGTTTCTCTGGCAGCCTCTTGGATGTTATCTGAAGACTGAGGAGACTCGGAGATGATAGACAGAAGGTGAAGGAGTTACTATTTGCATTACTGGTATTGGCAGTAATGACTCTATCAGACGTTGGGCTTTTGTCTCATCAGATGACTCATTAGGTGAGAAAATGGGGGGAAGCGTGAGGAGAAAAGTCTTTCTCATGAGGCAAAGGTGGCGGTAGTCAGGATGTGTTCCCAGTGCACAGGACTCATATATTTGGGTGCCCCAGATATAATCATGGGCAAGGGGCCATATGAGGGCTAGAAAAGGGCTTGGGAGAACAGAGGAGTGAGGACTAAGAATTCAGCCAAATCCGAATATGGCTTATTACAATTAAAGTGGCATTGTTTATGTCCAAAATTGATATTGCCACAGAAAATCTGATCTATCCCTGAAAATAATAAAACTAAATTTTATTTTAAAAAAATATTTGGAAGGGGTATAATACAGTGAAAAGAGCATAGGCCTTGGATCAGAACCAAATTCAAGCTCTGACTCTGCCAATTACTACCTGTATGACTTTGGGCAAGTTGCTCAGTGTGGCAGATGGCCGTGTGTTCACTGAAACCTGTGTTCCCTCCCATGTGAGTACACACCTTGACTATGTCTCACACCCTCTCTGCCAGCCCAGAGTGAACATGTGAGGGAGCTCCGACAAATGCACTGTAGATAGAAGTAATACATCCCGCTTCCAGGTCCTGTCCATTAGAACTTCTTGTGCCTGGGAAGCTTGCATTAATTTGAGCATCAATCTGAAATTAATATAACACAGAAGGAGCCAGAATAAAATCTAATGTGGGGTTACCAATAAAGCCTTTATTAACTATATGAACAGTATTTCTAATAGGAACAGGCAGAGTATCCTGCAGTATCCCAAAGGGTGGTAGAGGCTGGACCCTGACTGACCACACAGAAGGCCATTCACCAGCCAGAAACGTTGGTACTGCACTCCGCAGGGGCAAGAAATTAACCCTTATTGTCTTAAACACTAAAATTTGGGATTTATGTGCTACAGCAGTTAGCATCCTTTACATTAATTAATCTACCTGAGATTCAATTACATTTCACTAATAAAAAAGGAAAGAATATTATCTAACAGAGCAGTTAGAATTAACTATAGAGGCACACAGTAAGTGCTAAATAAAGCAGATACTATATAATCTCTTATTCAGGTTTTCCCTTCATTTCGATCCTTTTCTTATAATTGGTGAGTTAAGTTTATTAGTGGGAAATGAATCATACTGATGAAAGCAAAGCACAGCATCAGGCTTAGGTGGAAGGAAGGAACAATTTAATGAACCTGTATGGACACTGGTTGCAAGATATGGGACCCTGGTACCATTCTAGGTTTTTTTTTGCCTTTTTTTTGTTTTTTTTTTAACATCTTTATTGGAGTATAATTGCTTTACAGTGGTGTGTTAGTTTCTACTTTAAAACAAGATGATATATACATATATCGCCATAACTCCTTCCTCTTGCATCTCCCTCCCACCCTCCCTATCCCACCCCTCTAGGTGGTCAAAAAGCACCGAGCTGATCTCCCTGTGCTATGTGGCTGCTTCCCACTAGCTATCTGTTTTACATTTGGTAGGGTATATATGTCCATGCTACTCTCCCATGTCATCCCAGCTTACCCTTCCTGTGTCCTCAAGTCCATTCTCTACATCTGCGTCTTTATTTCTACCTTGCCCCTAGGTTCTTCAGAACCTTTTTTTTTTTTTTTTTAGATTCCATATATATGTGTCAGCATATGGTATTTGTTTTTCTCTTTCTGACTTCCTCACTCTGTATGACAGACTCTAGGTCCATCCACCTCACTACAAATAACTCAATATCTTTCCTTTTTGTGGCTGAGTAATATTCCATTGTATATATATGCCACATCTTCTTTATCCATTCATCTGTCAATGGACATTTAGGTTGCTTCCATGTCCTGGCTATTGTAAATAGAGCTGCAATAAACATTTTGGTACATGACTCTTTTTGAATTATGGTTTTCTCAGGGTGTATGCCCAGTAGTGGGATTGCTGGGTCATATGGTAGTTCTGTTTGTAGTTTTTTAAGGAACCTCCATACTGTTCTCCATAGTGGCTGTATCAATTTACATTCCCACCAGCAGTGCAAGAGGGTTCCCTTTTCTCCACACCCTCTCCAGCATTTATTGTTTGTAGATTTTTTGATGATGGCCAAAAAACGTTTGAGGTGATACGTCATTGAAGTTTTGATTTGCATTTCTAATGATTAGTGATGTTGAGCATCCTTGCATGTGTCTGTTGGCAATCTGTATATCTTCTTTGGAGAAATGTCTATTTAGGTCTTCGGCCCATTGTTGGATTGGGTTGTTTGATATTGAGTTGCATCAGCTGCTTGTAAATTGTGGAGATTAATCTTTTGTCAGTTGCTTCATTTGCAAATATTTTCTCCCATTCTGAGGGTTGTCTTTTCGTCTTGTTTATGTTTTCCTTTGCCGTGCAAAAGCTTTTAAGTTTCATTAGGTCCCATTTGTTTATTTTAAATTATTATTATTTTGTGTGGTATGCGGGCCTCTCACTGTGGTGGCCTCTCCCGTTGCGGAGCACAGGCTCCGGACGCACAGGCTCAGCGGCCATGGCTCACGGGCCCAGCCGCTCCGTGGCATGTGGGATCCTCCCGGACCAGGGCATGAACCCATGTCCCCTGCATCGGCAGGCAGACTCTCAACCACTGCACCACCAGGGAAGCCCTATTTTTGTTTTTATTTCCATTACTCTAGGAGGTGGGTCAAAAAGGATCTTGCTATGATTTATGTCATAGAGTGTTCTGCCTATGTTTTCCTCTAAGAGTTTTATAGTGTCTGGTCTTACATTTAGGTGTTTAATCCATTTTGAGTTTATTTTTGTGTATGGTGTTAGAGAGTGTTCTAATTTTCATTCTTTTACATGTACCTGTCCAGTTTTCCCAGCATCACTTATAGAAGAGGATGTCTTTTCTCCATTGTATATACTTGCCTCCTTTATCAAAAATAAGGTGACCATATGTGTGTGGGTTTATCTCTGGGCTTTCTATCCTGTTCCATTGATCTATATTTCTGTTTTTGTGCCAGCACCATACTTCCTTAATTACTGTAGCTTTGTAGTACAGTCTGAAGTCCAGGAGCCTGATTCCTCCAGCTCCGTTTTTCTTTCTCAAGATAGCTTTCATTATTCAGGGTCTTCTGTGTTTCCATACAAATTGTGAAATTTTTTGTTCTAGTTCTCTGAAAAATGCCAGTGGTAGTTTGAAAGGGATTGCACTGAATCTGTAGATTGCTTTGGGTGGTATAGTCATTTTCACAATGTTGATTCTTCCAATCCAAGAACATGGTATATCTCTCCATCTGTTTGTATCAACTTTAATTTCTTTCATCAGTGTCTTATAGTTTTCTGCATACAGGTCTTTTGTCTCCTTAAGTAGGTTTATTCCTAGATATTTTATTCTTTTTGTTGCAATGGTAAATGGGTGTGTTTCCTTAATTTCTCTTTCAGATTTTTCATAGTTAATGTATAGGAATGCAAGAGATTTCTGTGCATTAATTTTGTATCCTGCTACTTTACCAAATTCATTGATTAGCTCTAGCAGTTTTCTGGTAGCGTCTTTAGGATTCTGTATGTATAGTATCATGTCATCTGCAAACAGTGACAGCTTTACTTCTTTTCTGATTTGTATTTTTTTAATTTTTCTTCTCTGATTGCTGTGGCTAAAACTTCCAAAACTATGTTGAATAACAGCGGTGAGAGTGGACAACCTTGTCTTGTTCCTGATCTTAGAGGAAATGGTTTCTGTTTTTCACCATTGACAACAATGTTGGCTGTGAGTTTGTCACATATGGCCTTTATTATGTTGAGGTAACTTCCCTCTATGCCTACTTTCTGGGAAGTTTTTATCATAAATGAGTGTTGAATTTTGTCAAAAGCTTTTTCTGCATCTATTGAGATGGTCATATGGTTTTCCTCCTTCAATTTGTTAATATGGTTTATCACATTGATTGATTTGCGTATATTGAAGAATCCTTGCATTCCAGGGATAAACCCCACTTGATCATGGTGGGGTTTGATCCTTTTAATGTGCTGTTGGAATCTGTTTGCTAGTATTTTGTTGAGGATTTTTGCATCTATGTTCATTAGTGATATTGGCCTGTAGTTTTCTTTCTTTGTGACATCTTTGTCTGGTTTTGGTATCAGGGTGATGGTGGCCTTGTAGAATGAGTTTGGGAGTGTTCCTCCCTCTGCTATATTTTGGAAGAGTTTGAGAAGGATAGGTGTTAGCTCTTCTCTAAATGTTTGGTAGAATTCGCCTGTGAAGCCATCTGGTTCTGGGCTTTTGTTTGTTGGAAGATTTTTAATTACAGTCTCAATTTCAGTGCTTGTGACTGGTGTGTTTATATTTTCTATTTCTTCCTGGTTCAGTCTCAGAAGATTGTGCGCTTTTCTAAGTATTTGTGCATTTTTTCCAGGTTGTCCATTTTATTGCATATAGTTGCTTGTAGTAATCTCTTATGATCCTTTGTATTTCTGCAATGTCAGTTGTTGCTTCTCCTTTTTCATTGCTAATTCTGTTGATTTGAGTCTTCTCCCTTTTTTCTTGATGAGTGTGGCCAGTAGTTTATCAATTTTGTTTATCTTCTCAAAGAACCAGCTTTTAGTTTTATTGAAATTAGCTATTGTTTCCTTCCTTTTTTTTTTCATTTCTTTCTGATCTGATCTTTATGATTTCCTTCCTTCTGCTAACTTCAGATGAAGCAAAATAGTAAATACTATAGATTTATAGTAAAATAGAAAACCCATGACAAAATTTACCACAAATCTGGTTGGCATGGTGTCTCTCTGAATGTCAAAATGCCAAGAAGGTGTGGGTGAGCCACCAATAGCCACCAAACCGCACAGTTCCAGAATTTGTGCAGGGAGAAGCAGAGGGAGCATCACATAGATCTCAGGGCAGAATCCCCAAATAGTCGACAAGTATTCAATGGAAGGCATGGCCAGAGAATGGGAGAAATGCACCTGAAGCTGGGAGAGGTTGTGCCCAACCTACTAGCGGGTGAGTTCAAGAACCCTTCAGGAAGGTGTGAAGGGTCAGGAGCAGTCAGCGTCCTTATGAACATCCCAGACTCCCTACACAGACCTACCAGGGCTCCTCCAAGACAAGGCCACTTAATGAAGAAAAACTGCTAGAACTGAAATTATAATTGAGCAAAATAAGGACACAAAGATGAAGAAAGAGAATTTCCAAATAAAAGTAAGAAGAGAGAACAGAGCCAAGAAATCTCAGAAAGAAGGCTGTCCTACTTTTTAATACTATATGACAAAAAAGCATAACAAAACAATATAGAAGAGGGTAGTCCATGAAGTGAAGCTTTGTTTCAGAAATTCTTCCAAAAGTTCAAAAAATTAATTTCTCAAAAGTAGGCAACAGAAAACAATCAAGCAAAACAAAACAGGCAAAGCCATGGTGAGGTCAATAATGAGCAAAATATCTATATGGACATCTCAAAAAGTCATGCTGACCACACAGATAAAATCTGTACCTACTATTTCGAAACAAGGGTAAAAGACCTTTAACAACTGACATAAGACATGAAACAACAACATAAACCAAAATTAGAGAAATTACTAAATGAAGTACAGAACTCAGTAAAGAATTAGAAATAAAAGAAAAAAAATCATTTCAGACTATTAGACTATAAGTCATACCAGACTACTGGAACGAATACAAGAGAAAATAATGTCCTGAGAGAAACAGAAGATGAAAAGAAGAAAATATTTAAAAATCAACAAAGGAATAAAGAGATAAAAAGAATTCAAGAAAAAGTGACAAGTATTGACGATAAACAAAGAAAATCCAAACAACAGAAATCCCTGAAGAAGAAAATGAAACCAAGGAAATATAACAGGATGAAAGAATATAAACCATCTATAATCTTGATAGTGATGGTTGAAGTTGGGCTAGGTTGTAGACAGAATAATGGCCCCCAAAGATGTTCACTGCATAATTCCCTGCACCTGTGAATGTGTTATCTTCCTATGGCTAACAGGACTTTGCAGTTGTTATTAAGTCAAGGATATTGAGATAGAGAGATGAGCTACTAGTGGGAGTATGCTGGAAAGGTAGAATGCTATTGTCAGAGATAAAATATCTGAAATTAGGATTATAGAGAATTGCAATCATTGGTGCAGACATTCTCAATAAGAGTTCCTTGAGAGAATTCAGCTTTCATGCCCAACGTATCTAAAATATGTAATGAATTAACCTCACTCCTGTGAATTTAGAATGGCATTAGTTACATACCATCTTTGAGAGATCTGAGAAAACATTCACTCAAATTATCTGCAGAATTCTATGGATCAGACTAAGAAGAGCCCCTTTGGACAAAAACTAGAGGGTATGGCCATGGGAATAATTGAAATAGAATTTTTTTTTTTTTTCCTGCACCATGCAGCTTGCAGGATCTTAGTTCCCCAACCAGGGATTGAACCCATGCCCTCAGCAGTGAAAGTGTGGAGTCCTAACCACTGGGCCACCAGGGAATTCACGAAATAGAAATATTTCAATAGAATAGAAAGCAAGATCATTAAAAAAGTTCAAGGAACAGAGAGACCAGGATATTGATAGGATCATCTGTGAGTATACTGAATTCATTAAGGTTAAGATTAGTATTGGTGTTGAAATTCCTGAAAAAAGAGTGACCCAGGAGTGGATAGATGACAGCAACAAGGAAGGGTAGTGGGTAATATAATTGCAAAATGGAAACAGAAGAAGAGGCTTTCAGGGAAAGGGGAAATAGACAAATGTCAGCAATGAGGAGAAATGAGGAAGTCTAGCCAATCCCTCCTCCAAGCCCAGAGACATAAAGGCTGTGGAAGGTGCAAGAGCCACCACTAAGGGGCTAAAGTAAAGCAGGGTCCTTAAGAGAGTTGGCCCTTTAACCAGAGGGTGGAAAAAACATTCAGAAAATAGATGGCGGATAGAGCACATTGCCTATAATGGACCCTCATTTCCAGAGAGCACAATGGAAGCGACCAAGCCTTGAGGAGGAGTGCTTGAAGGAAACAGAATGAAGCATGTACAGAGCCTGTGGGGCTCCCCGTGGGAGACGATGGTTGACCTGTGGTCTAGGGCTGTGGTGGCTGACATACACAGGGATAAATGGCCTAATAAGATTACTTACTATGTAGGTTCAAGGTAAATAGTGCTGGTGAGTGTTGTGGAGGAGGGACAGGTGCGTTTCAAGGATTCCCTGATTTCGAGAAGGCCTAGATGAGGTGTGGTCTTAGATCCAGTGCATGTAGATAACCTGTATGATTAAAGTTTTAAATTTTGGAGGATCATACACCTTTTTGAGGATCACATACCTTTCGTCTCCTCTAAAAAATGCAGATAAACTCAAAATTGTGAATGTAGTTTCAAGGTAGGGTTTTCAGAGCTAAATACAGCCACATGTCTGTCTCAGCCACTCCCATTTTAGATACATGAATTCAAGATAAGAAGAGATGATTCCGACTCTGCTTTTTTCTGTGACAATATGATTAAATGACATATGTTTCATTTATAGGGAACTAATTTGTTATCCTTCCAGGGAAATTTATTTGCATTTGCATGTAGACATGGTGAAGACAAAACTTAATCCAGAGACATTTTGGGACAGGAAGAGAGCTAGACTGACAGATAGGGAGGGGCCCTTAAAATCCACCATCACTCACACCAAGGCAAAGCATCATCATTTAGGAAAAACCTACCTGTGTGTGTAGTGGTGGGGGAGTGCTTTAAAGGAACTATACAAAGCAGCAGAAACAAATATATGTTCTTCCCTTGAAAAACAGGAAACTTAAGGCTGTGGTTTCAGCCTGAACATGTACCTTCTCGTCTCACCTCTGCCTCCAACTTTCCATGATGATCTTGGCTCAGTCATTCAAATTCTCTGCATTTTAGTTTTAGCACCTATAAAATAGGAATCATAGTATCTGCCTACAGAGAATTCAGGGAAGTGGTAATCTTGGAGATGTTGCTGTTAATTCCAGTCAGGATGGTCTGTACACCTGTCTTCTTTTCTTTCGCAAAATCCTTGGCTGAGAACAAGAGCAGGCAGAGCAAAGGAATGACTTGTGATGGAAAAGGAGTCACAGAAAATCGCTGGTCGCACAACCCACCTTCGTCTTGGTGGAGGAGATGAGGAGTGAGCTCCTTTCCCCTGGGACTTGCTTTACGTAGACTCGAAACTTCCAAAAATTTACTCTTCCTGGGCAGCTAAGAGTCAGGAAAACCAGTTCTCGTATTTTAAAGGCCAGTGTTCATGTAGCAATTTGTGAAATTAAATGTTACATAAAAATAAGAAATGGGATAGTTTCTGGGAAGGGAGGAAACAAGGTAAGATATCTTGGAAAATGCTAGCTTCTATTTCATTGAAGTAAACTGGAGTTCTGTTTCTGAGGAGATATTTGCACCCTTCAGAAACCAAGCAAAAGTTTCAAAATGCCTTTCCGGAAGTGGAGTCTGCAGTTTATTCAGGCACTCAATTATCATTTTGGTTATTTGAATTAACAATTATAGCATCTACTCTTACTAATTTTGCTCTTTTAATATTAAGTCATATTTTTATCCCATAGACTCCAAACAGCTAAAGATTTCAAACTTCATTGGATATCTCACCTAATTTTTAAATGACATGATTGATAGTTGTTTTCTAATGTGGAAAAATATAATTTGCATTTCTTCTTCGGTGTCAAGGTTGGAGAGCTCTTTTTTTGTCAGAATGATAAACTTGGTATGCAAAAGGTTACAAAGGAAGAAGCAGATTGGTAGAGTGACATTTTCATCTAATTTGACACAAACATAATTACAGGTATAAAAATCTGAGATGGAAATAAATTAGAATTATGCTCCTGCCATTTTGGATTGTGTTTCTGTGAGCGGAAAAAAAAAAAAAAAGAATCCATTGACTTGAAAGGGTGGGATATAATTGGGCTCGGAGAGCAATAAATGAAGAGCAAAGCTTTGAGACTTACCTGTATGTATTTTTACTCACCTGAAAGTTACAGACTTTCTGGCTCTTGCATTCTTGGGTTGGCCTAATGAACACAGCAAACCAAACCCTTTGTCTTCCTCCTCCTGCGTGTTCTTTAACTGGATTTACTCGTTTTTCAAAAGACCCTTACTCCACATAGACGGAGCTCCGACAATTTGTCATGTAGATTGCAGACCAATTTAGGAAATTTATCCTGGAAGGCAGGAGGGAATTGCTGCTGAATGGTTACCTCTACTGTTGACATCTGGGCCTCTCCCTAGGAGAGCAGGATTTTGATTTCAAGGTCAGAGATTCTGAATTTCCTCAACCCAAATTTTCTAAAAGCCAGGAAACTCACTATCCAGGGAAGAAAAAATTATAAATGGAATTCCTCTTATGAAGTAGGTGCATTATCCTCATTTTAGAGCTTTTAGTTCTTTAAAAAGTTAACAGTGAGCTAGTAAATGGCACAGCTGAGATTCTAACCTTGGTGTATTGAACTTGAGTAACTAGTTAAGACGATCTATCTACCTATCTGATATCTATTATCCAGCCTAGGTGTCAATCATGTATTTATATATCATTATACAAGCCATCTATATTATAAAGACACACCACGTTTTTTTTTACATCATGTATGTTTTTGTATTATGCAAATGCGTAACCAAAGTGAACCTTAAGAATTAGCAATAACAACAAAAATGACATGAGCTGCAAATATTCAACATCAGCTAACTAGATGTGAAACGGATGCTATACAATTTCACCTTAATGCATTTTCCTGAGCACTATTTTGACCAGTTTGTACACGATTTGGGGCTGAACACAGCGGAGAGGCACCAGTGGGAATGGGAAGAGCAAGGAAAGCAGCCCCGCAGAGCAGCTCTGGGGGAGCGCCGAGCCCCCCTCCCCCCGCCCCCAGGGTCCGGTTCCCGTGAAGGGGTCAGAGTCATGGCTGAAGGGACAAAGTGTGATTAATGTCCGAACTTACACCTTGACACCTCGGTAAACTGAATCAACTCTAGTCAATTCGGGACTTCACCTGAAGATTGAATCATTTTCCTATTAAATGCCTATGCTCTCTGAGAACTGCTTGACTTCCCAGCAATAATTTGCATATACCAGTCCCTACACACAGTGTGCAGGTAGGAGAGAGCTCTGTAGGCACATCACAGGGCCTCCTTGCTGCCTGACACCGCTGCAGTTGCTGACCTGGGGCAGCAGTGACCTTTGTGGATGGCTGGCCTTGCACCCACAGATGCAGACAGAAAACAACCCTCCCTCCTGTAATATCACCCTGTGGAGAAGTCTTCAGCCTCTGGAGTCAGGCTGGCTGGACTCAGATCCCAGCTCTGCAAACACTATATCAGTTTCCTCAACTGTAAAACAGTGGGAAAAATAACAGAGGCTGCTTCTTACGTTGTTACGGGAATTACATAAAATAACACATGTAAAGCTCTTACAAGAGTGCTTAACACATAATAAGCCCTCAAAATATGTCAGTGGTTAGTATGTGCAAACTTTAGAGAATGTTCCCTCTAAAAGTCAATATCCCACACTTTGGTAGCATGGAGAATCTCATATTCTCTCAGTAAATTCCAGATGCTATTTTCCAAGAAATATGAGAAGCTTGGCAAAATCCCAAAATCACTGTCAAGTGAAATATTTGTTACCTCTTTGCTTAAAATATTTATTACCTGTTGGAATTACCATAATGAAGATAAGTAAAAGAAATCGTTCTCTGTATTATGCTGCCATGGTACGGGCAACATAATTATGATTATATAAGCCACATACACAGAGTTTGGGTACACGCATTGGCTTTAAAACAGTCATCCTTGCATGTATCATTTCTCACTATACCAACCACATTTCAATCATCAAATTTTTTTTTTTTTTTTTTTTTGGCCTTGCCGCATGGCTTGCAGGATCTTAGTTCCCAGACCAGGGATTGAACCCAAGCCCCCTGCAGTGAAAACGCCAAGTCCTAACCACTGGACCACCAGGGAATTCCTTCAGTCATTGTATTTTTAAGTTCCTACAAAGTAGGAGAGCAGTATTCAAAGGGCATGTAATTTAGTTGGGTAGGAAAAGCATGGATGAGTGACAAGCTAAATAATAAAACAACAGTCCAACAGATGTTAGATTCAAAGAAATATTTAGTGAACATCTATCTGCAAGGCATACATTATAGGAACTCTAGGACCCAATACAGAGAATTCAAATAGAAGAATCTGTGGCCAAGAACTCAGTCTGCTGAAGGATAAAATCATAGTATATGAATACTTCTAATTCAAGAGAGATTCTGGTGAGTGCTAGAACAAAAAAACAATTGCTAAATGCAGTGGAAGCAATCAGAATAGTAAGACTCTTGTTTGAGGACATGAGAAGCATGTGTGGACGAGAGAGAGGTTTGGGGAACAGGAAAGAATGTGAACAAGGACATGGAAACAGGGATGCCCAGGGTGGATCTGGACTCCTCAGCGAGAGCAGGGCATGGGGGGAAATGATGATATAGATAGATTAAGCCACTGTATAAACAGCCTTATACAGAAGGCTGAGGAGGACTGACTTGACTCAAAATGAAGTAGGGAATCACTGAAGGTTTTTAAAAAGAACAATAACATAATAAGAATGTCTGTGGGAGTATAACTTGGGTGCAGGGAGTACCAAAGACCAAAATATGATTTAGAATATTTGAGTCCTTCTGGCCTGGGTCTTAACATTCTTTTTTTTTGCGAAGCACAGGCTCCGGACGCACAGGCTCAGCGGCCATGGCTCACGGGCTTAGTTGCTCCGCGGCATGTGGGATCTTCCCGGACCGGGGCACGAACCCGCGTCTCCTGCATCGGCAGGCGGACTCCCAACCACTGCGCCACCAGGGAAGCCCCTTAACATTCTTATGACCCGGGCTTCAATCACTCTAAGCTTCAAAATAGGATAATCCTGCCCCGCCTTCATCCCAGGGCTCCTGTGAGCAGGAACTCAGAATGAAATAGGGTGTGGTGATTAGGGTCACTTGGTGGTGGGAGAGACTGCAGGTCTTAGGACCCTATTTACTGAGTCCACAGAAGCAGTAAGAACCTGGGCTGGGTAAAGCAGAATCACGGGATGTTAAAGGATTGGGCTACTTTTTTTACCCTGTTCCCAGATAATTTATTCATTCATTGTGTTCTTTTATTTACCCTATTTTAGAGTTTTTTGCTGGAAGGTGTTAACATTATCTCAAGAATAGCATTTTTGTATCATTTTGCACCACTTCCTTATATGTTTGGGAGTAACCATGATATGACAGCAGATACCACTTAAGTAGTTCTATGCTTAAATTTTCCTCCGGCATTTCATTAAAAATCAGATGAAGTGTTTTCATTCTACTAAAAATGAGAATGAATATAATTAAATCTTATATTGTATAATACCATGGTGTTTGAAGTTTTTAATTCTGACACTATAAAATATCCATCTATCATCTATATATCTATCTTAATCTTTGATGTATTCTACTTTTTTATAGTGAATAAATTGTGCATGCAATTTCTTTGGATTCCCTTTTTATCAATTGGACATTGTCTTCTTCCTGTTAGGAATGCAGTTTTTCAGCACCTCTATTCTTTTCTCTGTCCTTTTACAAACCCTAGGCCCTGCCACAGTCTGTATTAATGGTCCTTCAGAGGGGAATCCATCTCTAGTGACAAGCTCTGGGGCTCACACACAACGCTGGTTTGCGCTTCTTGCATATGCTAACAAACACACTCTTTCTTCCCAACGGATGCCACAGAAACACACATCTCTTAGACGTAAATAGGGAGCTGGCTTTACAAGCCGAGGCTGTAGATTTCTAGGTGTCTGTTTCCTTTATAGTGATCCTATTCTTGCTCCAAAAGGCTAGGCCTTGTCCTGTATCCCCTGAATGAGTGTGGAACAATTCTACCAGCTCCAGTCTCACTCAGCCCGTCTCAGGGCTTCTGAGTGTCCTGTAAAGAACAGTTAAAGATTTCTTCCACATCTTGGGGGAGGGGAGGGGAAAGAAACACTCAGGACTTATTTCTTCTTGAAAATATGCAAAACTAAAAGATTCCTCAGTCTTCTGACAACAAACTCAACAAAGGCATTATGACTTTTTAAATGTGGAGTTTGAAAATATTAATAAATGTCATCAGCAGAGATACAGCCCTCATTTTCCATCTTGAACGTTACTTTACTACAAATAATGTAAATTGGCAGCTGACTATTACTACTTTATTACTTTGATCACTATGCAAGTTGACACCTGGTTACTGTGTGATTTTTTGAGGTGTGGGGAAGAGAAAGTCAAGAATACAAACCTCCATGCAATTTGTATCCCCACCGTTGACCTCGCTCATTCCTGTCTGCACAGCAAACCCCATCACACATAAGGATACATACAGGCTTGAGCACATACAGAAGCAAGTCAGCAATGGTGCCTTTCTGGAGATTAAGAAAAATGCTCTGGAGTCCCTCTCCACCCCCAGCTCAGTCACTTCTATCTGCAAGTAATAAAAAATTGAGCCAGAAGGGATAAATAAGTTTTCTAAGTTTCAGTCCAATATCTTATGCTGGAAAAGCTTCCTGTCTCTCTGAACTGCGTCACCCCCAGCTGTTTGGTAAAGTGAGGAAGAAGTGCGTATGTACTTGGAATACATTCTGCTACTGAGGACCAGTCAATGCGTTTTTATCAATATCAAATATAAAACTCATTTTTCCTATTTTCAAAAACTGATCATGAAAGAGAAAAACAAATATCATTATTAACACATATATGTGGAATCTAGAAAAATGGTACAGATGAACCGGTTTGCAAGGCAGCAATAGAGACACAGATGTAGAGAACAAATGTATGGACACCAAGGGGAGAAAGCGGGGGCGGGGGTGGTGGTGGTGGGCTGAACTGGGAGACTGGGATTGACATGTATACACTGATATGTATAAAATAGATAACTAATAAAAAAAAAAACTGATCATGATATTTTCTCATGAACCCCCTGATGGTCTTCAGTAATTGCTCCTATTCTCTTGATTCAAGTGCAGTATTAACGTTTCCTAGTCAATAAACATTCTCTACCCATTTTGGCACCTAAGATATTTTTCATATTTCATCGATATTCTGATATAACCAGAAGAAACACTTCCTGACTGATGAAGAACAGGTGAAGTCTAGATATTCCCAGTTTTAGAGAAGCTTCTACAGAAGATTATATTTTCCAGTGGGCACCTCCTGACCATCCCCATCATGCCCTTTCTACCTGATTAAAACTCTGCTTGTCCTCTAAGACTTATTCCAAGCCTCATTTATTCCAAAAAGACTTCAGTAAAAATGCTTCAACCCACAGAGACCATATCATTTTCTGAAAATGTGTTACGTACCATTTGGGTCACCATTTGGAGCCTAATTCAATACTGCCTAATAGAGTGACTTAACCTGGCAGATACTTGTCTTTGTACCAAGATGGTAACTTCCCCAGAGGAAGAATTAATTTATTAATGTCTCAGAGAATCAAGAACACTTCTCTTCATATACATAGGAGATGGATGGGAAGAGACAGCTAATTGTCCCCATGACATCTGTTCTACCCTTCCTCAGTAATGGAACCCTAGAGTGTTAGCTGGGCACATGGCTCCCTGGTAGACTGTACTTCCCAGCCTTCCTTTCTTCTAGCTATAAAATGTGACTAAATTCTTTCCAATAGATATAAATGATGTGTAGCTGATAACAGCTCTGAAAGATATATCCTCATCCTTATCTCCAGAACCTGTGAATATTACCTTATTTGGAAAAAGGGTCTTTACAGCTATGACTAAGTATCTTGTGATGGGGAGATTATCCTGGATTATCTGAGTGAGCCCTAAATCAAGTCATAAGTGTCCTTATGAGAGAGAAGCAGAGGAAGGTTTAACACATATAAAAGGAAGGTAATATGACAGGCTTTTGCTGGACAACCTTTTGCTAGTGCTGCAGACAGCAGAAGCCAGAAACAGAGATAAGGTTACCCAGGAAAGATCTGCAGAAGACCATGGTTTAAAGACATGACTCCAGGTGACATACACAGGAGACCCACAAGGTTTCTGAGAATATACCAGAAGAAACACTGCCATCTTGAAGTAGAAAGGGAAAGAAGCAGAATAAAATGTAAGAAGGGTGGGTGATTCCTAAAAATTCTACAGAATGAATAAAACTATTCATCAACAAACACATGCTACCCTTCAAGAAGAAGGGAGAATGACTCAAAACGGAGGCACAGGTGCAAAGGCAGAGGCCAGAGCTGTGGGCACAGAGGCTAGATCTGCGGAAGCAAAGGTAGAGCCTGAGCTGTGGGTGCAGAGGACGGAACTGTAGGACCCGAGAGTAGAGCCTCAAGCCGCATGAAATTATCCCTTGAAAACCTAATGGAAGTTTCTCTATTAGATTTCAAAATTGCTTGGAAACAGTAACCATTAGACAATGAAGACCATGTAGTATTCCAATACCAGTTTGTAACATGTATATGTTATCATGCAGTTATAGCCAAAAAGCATTAATTTTTTAGCAAGTCCCATATTTTCTCATTTACATGTTTTTTAGTATTTATATATATTTTTTACCCAAATGTTCATCATATTTGACTTCTCTTGATATCCCTATTCTCACACCGAGATGTCGTTAAGCAATAGCATTTGTATTGCTCAAATGTTTTACATATATGTCACATTTTTTCATATTCCGATATCCTATTAGAGGTCTTTTTGGCATAGCCTAGTTTGATAAAGTAACTTCTAACTTGTCCCAGTATCTCCAAACTTTCCAATCCTACCTAGAGAACAGCAAGACCTATCTTTTTGAAGCACGACTTTGACTGTCACCTTCAATCGTTTCCCACTAGCTAAACAATAAAGAGCCCAAACTTGAATTTATCCTTTAAGTTTTTATGAGATATATATGAAAAATGTAAATAGTGTTATTTCCTGTGGTTATTTAGATGGTTAATTTTTTTCTTCTTTGTGTGTTTCTATAGTTTTCAAATTTTCCTTAATCAGTATGTATTATTTTATAGGCAATTTTCTTAGTCAGTTCAGGCTGCCATAACAAAATACCAAAGACAAGGAAGCTCAACAGAAACTTATTTTCCTATAGTACTGGAGGCTGCAATTCCCAGATCAAGGTCTGGCAGAGCTCCGTTTCTGGTGAGAGCTCTTCCAGGCTTGCAGATGGCTGCCTTCTCCCTAATGTCTCCACATGGTCTTTCCTTGGTGCATGTGCCAAGGAAAGGGGTGTGTGGGGGCGGTCAGAGCTCTCTGGTGTCTATTCTTATAAGGTCAGCAATCTTATTGTATCAGGGCCCGACCCTTCTGACCTCATTTAACCTTAGTTACTTCCCTATAGGCCCCCATCTCCGAATAGAGTTACACAGGGGATTAGGGCTTCAATATATAAACTGGGGGGTGGGGTGGAGACAAACATTAAGTCTATAACAGCAATAAAAATAAATTCTATTATAACATACTTTCTCTTCTCTACCTCTTTAGGCTTTATATAGGTATCATGGAACAGGAAGACAACTCAGTGTTATCTCAACCAGTTTATTCAGAACTATGGATTCTTGAATTTGGTTCTGGACACATGAACTTCCAGCAACCAGGGTAACTGACTGCTTACTCAACAGCAGGAATTTGTGGCTTCAACATTTCTGCTTCATCACATGATGAATCAGCAACTCTGTCTCTGCCTCTACGGAAATGTGTGCTGACATTGTCCCTTCCTGTTTTGATCTCAAACTTCTTGAGAGCATCTGATTGGTTCGGCCAACCAGTAAAGGGCAGATCTCTATACTTAACAACCTATAATCCTTTGGTAAATGAAGGCTTTGGGCTCACTCTTCTGTGCCTGATCCAGTGAGCCACGGCCAGGGTAGAAAGACCACATGGTGATTTGTATGTATGAGGTATAAAAGCATTCTTCCAGGAGAGGGTAGGGTAACTGGAAATCCCTCTGCTTGGTCTGGCCCTTGTGCTGCTATCTTATTCCCCAGGTATTTACTATGTGTGTTTATTAAGTTGCAAGGAATGTTGCTAGTTGCTAGCAATACAATGGTAAATATTTCAAGGTCCTTTCCTTGTAAGAGCTCTCATTTTTGAGGGGAGAGATACACGTATTAAAATAACTTTATCATTCATCATGGAAAATGATTCATCGTGAAATATTAGTTAACAGTTATTGATAAGGTGCTTTAGGGCCGCATAGATCAGAATGATTGACAGAGATGTCAAGGAAACCATCACATGGGCAGCAACAAAATAATCAGCTTTTAAAGAATGAATGGCTTCTAACAGGTGGAAAAGAGCATTTCAGGAGAGGGGACCAGTGTGGGCAAAGGACCTACAGGTGCAAAAGCGTACGGCTGTTTGCGGGTGGAGACAACGTCAGGGGAATACTGACAGACAAGTACACCGGGAAATAAGGAGGTGAGGAGTGATGAAGAAAAGACAAGGAGTCTACATTTTATATCTTGTAGATAGATGCAATCCTTTCCACTAGAAATAATCTTTCTCTTTCTAAATCCCCTTGCAGATTATATGTTACTTGCTATCGTTGGTGTGATGTCATTGCTGGTCTTACCTGTTCCAAAGAATATAAGCATATAAAGGGCAAAATCTGTTGGCTGTTGACTGTGTCTTCGTTGTATTTAGCACAGTGCTATAAATACAGCAGCAGTCAAAAATTAAGTATGTCAAACGGATAGTATTTCTTAGTTCTGCATTATAGAGATAGTGTCTTGATAATTCCCCTAAAATACGTGTGACCTCAAATGTTTCTTCTGAAGGAAATAAGAACGTTTCAACGTATTTTGATTCGAGGTGGCGCTGCAGGCAAAGCCCAGAGAGGAATGAGAGTCGCGTCTTGAAAATGCTGACGGAGGGTTAGAGCTATCCAGCACGCCAACTTCTTACTGAACCCTGAGAAAAAATCTGAAGTTTCAAGCAGTCATAAAAATCTATCTCACCGAGAGAAAGGATTCTTCTTTGTAATGCCCTAAAAGATTTACGGAGAAGAGTAAGTTTAAATATAATGATAACTATACGGAAGCGTGGTTTGGCAACGCCCACGCAGAAACAGCACGAAATCAACAACAGAATAATATCACTGCTGACGCATGTAAGGCTGACAAAGGCAGCAAGCAGCTGACAGTGAATATCAGAACAGATGTCAGCAGATGCTGAACTTTTAAGCCCTGAGACATCATAGGTAAGATGGATATATGCCGGAAGCGTATACTTTCAGAGGAAACATTTTCTTCAGCCCTTTAAAATCTCAGTTCACCCAGGCAAGGCCATTCAAGGATAATCAAGGTCTTAACTTGCCATGACAGTGACAAGAAACATAGCGGTTCAGAACAAGGAGGAGCAAATCATGAGGTGCCTCCTGGGCCACAGGAGAACCGGTACTGCAGGCGGGGGCTCGAGTAGAGCAGTCTGGGGGGCCTCAGAAAGCAGTCTGGGGGGCCTCAGAAAGCAGTCTGGGGGGGTCTCAGAAAGCAGTCTGGGGGGCCTCAGAAAGCAGTCTGGGGGGCTCTCAGAAAGCAGTCTGGGGGGCTCTCAGAAAGCAGTCTGGGGGGGCCTCAGAAAGCAGTCTGAGGGGGTCTCAGAAAGCAGTCTGGGGGGTCTCAGAAAGCAGTCTGGGGGGCTCTCAGAAAGCAGTCTGGGGGGCTCTCAGAAAGCAGTCTGGGGGGACCTCAGAAAGCAGTCTGAGGGGGCCTCAGAAAGCAGTCTGGGAGGCTCTCAGAAAGCAGTCTGGGGGGGTCTCAGAAAGCAGTCTGGGGGGTCTCAGAAAGCAGTCTGGGGGGCTCTCAGAAAGCAGTCTGGGGGGACCTCAGAAAGCAGTCTGGGGGGCTCTCAGAAAGCAGTCTGGGGGGCTCTCAGAAAGCAGTCTGGGGGGGCCTCAGAAAGCAGTCTGGGGGGGCTCTCAGAAAGCAGTCTGGGGGGGCCTCAGAAAGCAGTCTGGGGGGGCCTCAAAGCAGTCTGGGGGGCTCTCAGAAAGCAGTCTGGGGGGTCTCAGAAAGCAGTCTGGGGGGCTCTCAGAAAGCAGTCTGGGGGGGTCTCAAAGTCTGGGGGGTCTCAGAAAGCAGTCTGGGGGGGCCTCAGAAAGCAGTCTGGGGGGGCCTCAGAAAGCAGTCTGGGGGGTCTCAGAAAGCAGTCTGGGGGGCTCTCAGAAAGCAGTCTGCGGGGGTCTCAGAAAGTCTGGGGGGGTCTCAGAAAGCAGTCTGGGGGGCTCTCAGAAAGCACTCTGGGGGGCTCTCAGAAAGCAGTCTGGGGGCTCTCAGAAAGCAGTCTGGGGGGGTCTCAGAAAGCAGCCCCACACTCCCATTTTGTGCTTTACCTTCACGGTACTCACTCTTGTCCTGTCTTATGAATGGGAAATTCAAGTCTCAGAGAGATTAAGTAACTTGCCCCAAGCAATTATTTAATAAGATGCAGATAAACCTTCAAACCATTGTCTATGTGGTTCAGTCATCTTAGTGACATCCTATCAGAGCTTGCGTTCCTCACCTACTTTCAGCACGTTTTCCAGTTTGGGGCCTGTTATTCTAATGACGAAGAATAGAGACAGCATCTGCATATTTCATTAAAATTTTCCATTTCTAACTTAATATTTAGTACCATTATTTTAATCCAATTATAACATCTGGTAATAAGAAATTGACCTCTATTCCCTAATTTCTTTCTCTTTTCTTTACATATCTTTTCTTTCTTCCTTCCTTCCTTCCATTTTTTTCTTTTTCTTTTTCTTCCTTTCGTTCTTTCTCTTTCCCCCCTCCTCTCTCTCTCTTTCTTGTAACTTTTTCATTAACAGATGCTCCAACAGACCTTAAAACAACATTTACAGATGAAATAAGGAGCAAAAAAGAATTAGTCCTTATCTTATTCGCAGTTAATATTTAAATTGCGCCAGTAACAAATAGGTTTGAGCACTGTTCTCATAGAGAAAAGCTGTGCTGGGTATGGCAACCCTTCATTACAGGCATGCTGTTTCTTGAAACATCAGATCAGCCACCAAGAACTAGTTTTTCCTTCTAAATATCATCAGTGACCAACATCTTCCTTTATTTACTTAACTTCTCCATTTCACCAAAAACTGTCGTCTGCTTGTTTCTTAAAATGCATTCTTCTCTTGACCTCTACCTGGTTCTTTGCTAAATCCACCATTGGGAGCATCCCATCTTTGTCTAAGCTCTAAATGTTGGAGTTTCTGAACTTGGTCCTGACACTTTTCTTTATATAAAATAGAGGAAGAGTATCTCATTTTACTTCTAAAACTTGAATTATCATTTATAACATATATTACTAAATTTTTATTTCTAAGTTAGCCTTTCATTTAGACATATAAATGCAACTTCTCATTCTATGTTTCCCCACAGATATCTCACAGATACCCTAATTTAACCTATGTGATCTAAATTTTTGAGTTTTTGTCCCCAAAATGCTTCAGTTACACAGTTTCTTGCAAATGCTCCTGACAGCAGTCTAGCTGTCACACCCACTCCACTCAGCCTATATCTGATCAAGCACCAAGTTCCCAATATATGAAGACTTAGAAAACAATCAGAGGTTATTTTTCTCACTTAAAGTATCTGGCAGTAGGCGCTGTTGGCATTGGATCAATGGCTTAACAATATCAGGACCAGCATCCTTCATTCTTGTTACCTCATTGCTAAAAAATAGTCTACTTCAACTCCAGGCATTATACACCCGTTAAAAGCAGGAATAAGAGGGAAAGACATCACTACTTTCTCTGTAACTTTCATCAGGAAAGCAAATGCTTTCCCAGAGCTTTCGCAGTTTCCTTCTGCTGATGTCACCCCCACCCAGAACTTATTGTACCTTCTCCCTCACAGCTAAAAGGGAGCCACACATAAGCAGCAAAGGAGAAGGTGAGGTCAGCCAATCTCTACACACAGATGAGGAAGTCATGGGGCAGATGCCAGGTCTGCACTGAAAGAAGGTCTGTTTGATTTTTTTTTGCAAAGGTCTGGTTTTACGTATCCTTCAGCTGTGTAGGATATTCTCTGCTCGCCCTCTAAAACAACTCTCTGCCCTTCTCACCCTGCTCTCTGCCCTGGCAGTCTGACCAGGAGGGTCTGCAGGGTTATGGAGAGGGGAACCAGCAGGATTCCTGAGAGCAGCAAGACAGAGAGGTCTGCCTGAGGCCCTCTATGCCAGACCTGGGGGAAGACCATTGCTTTCCCCTGCTCCGGTTTCTGCCAGACAGCCCTGTCCTACAGCTGAGCTCTCTTTTGCTTTTGAGAACCGCTCTCTCCCCTTGCCTGTGAGGCCACGGGATGATGATGGCGCACCCTGACCCGCCCCTGTTTCCGGCCCTGCAGTAAGGAGCATCACGTGTCTGTTTCCCTAACCAGTGCTGCACCTTTGTAAACAGCTGCTTCACTCAACCTCTTCAATCACTCCTTTTGAGCAAGCCATCTGTTTCCTGCTCAATCTAGTAATCAGTACTCTAACATCATATCAGTCATATTATTAATGATAACACCACAGCGCACACAGAATGAGGCGAAAACTCTGGCTGAACGTGGGCGTGGAAGCGGGGGCAGCGCGCGGCCCCGGCGTTCGGGAGCGTGGCGCACACACGGCCGTGAACTGAAAAAGATGCCTTTGAAGTTCCCTTTCCTCCCACCAGATTCTTCACAGCCACTGAATGAGCAGAAAATGCATCCTCCCGGTAATTTGTCTTCAGTTTCAAATATCAACTATCAATTTTTCTTATGAACCAGCCCGAACTTGTCAGGTGGGCTTGCGCACAGGAGAAGAAGGAAACAAGAGATTTAGCGCGACGCGGGTCATCACAAGGTGCAGCTGGACACACTGGTTGAAGGACATCACTCCTGAAGCCCCCCGTTCCTTGGGAGCAAATATACTTCTAGAAGGTAGTACACAGAGGGAAGGACTTTCCTCCCAAATCCTCACGAGTTACACAGTATTCCTTTGGAAGCCCACGCTTTGCAAAATTTCCTGAAGTCTTTATGACACTCCTTTCCACTCTTCTCTGCAAATTAGTTGACCCCTAAATTACTTGACCAGATACGTGTGGGGTTTTGTCTGGGGTCTCTATTCTGTTCTGGGTCTGCTAATGGGTTTGTCTCCACATTTTGGTTTCTTTCGTTTTCACATCCTTTAACGGTCTCTTGGGGTAAAAGGGGGGCTGATCCTTGTGTTCCAGATTTGAATGTGCTAGAAGTAGGGGGAGACCAGGGATACTGATGCATTTGCATTATATAACTCTTTTTCCTATACAAACTATTACTGCCAGCTATTATTTAGATCTACATTTTCTGTTTTCTTTTTTCTCCATGCTTTGTATATTATTGTTAATGCCCATATTTAAAAGTAAAAAATAATAGGTACATATCTGGAACTTCAATGCCTCATCCTCTGGCTACTATGCACCAGCCCCTCCTTATTTGTTATATGCTCCCCCTTCCCCAGCCAAAGTTTTAATGTAAAAGTCTGTGTCTTTGTGATTACCCTAGATATAGCAGTGTCTAGGGTGTTTTTTTTTGGGGGGGTAGGAATAAAATAATTCATTGAGAATCATATAAATGCTGTAATGAGAATTTTCAAAACATAATTACTGTAAAAATATTTTCATAGGTTTCTCTGCCAATGAATAAATAAGTTATATTTCCTTAAGGCATTTATTAATATGCTGATGAAAATTACAGGATACAGTACTGACAGTCACAATAATGAAATACCTGAGACCAATTATACTGTTACACTCCTGCAGTATCTTAGATTTAATCTAAATGACTCACAGACACAAAAGTAGAAAACTTAATGCACTGGTGTGACAAAGTACAGTTTTTTAAAGTGGAAATGACTTTATTAAGGAAGTCGGAGCATTATTTATGAATAAAGCAGGGTTATACTTCAATATCTGTATCCCATAATCAGGGAGGATTTTATTTTTTATCTTATAACTCTTCTCATGATTTATTTGCAATCGAGTATGACAGATCAAGGAATGCTAGAACTTTGTAGAGCTGGAAGAAATGGTCAAGTACATCTAATCAACCCTCTTGTTTTATAATAAGGAAGAGAGGACCGGGGGGGGGTCAACTGTTTGACTCAAGTCACACACTTTGCTGAGATCAAAGCCTAAGGCGGTTTTGCTCAAAGCCTAGTGCAATGATTATTAATATAAGGCATGCTTTGAGTGCTGGATAAAATGTAGATTCCTGAGACCCACTGCCGTACCTATTAATAAGAATTTCTAGGCTAGCATCCAGAAATCTACGTTTGTACAAAACTTCCCTAGGATGAATCTTACCCACACTGATGTTTCAGAACCACTTTCTGGAATTGGGTTCTCATCCTCCAGCTGTGTTTCCCACGTAGCTTAGAGATTGGTCAGGGGGGTGTACAGAGAAGATACCCAGGGGGTTAAGTGGTGGTATGGGGCAAGGGGACAAAAGCCATAGAATAAAACAGAATATCAACCCACAGGGTCCATATTACTTGAAGATTTGGGAGAAATTTTATTTTTATATTAAAGCAAACATTACATATAAAGTGGTACTGAAAGAAACATCTGCTAATAATGCAAACATTAAGATTAAACCAGAATTTGGGGGGGAGGGGCAGAGGATGAGGCTGAAAATTCCAGCCCTCTAATCCCACGGTTGGTTTTTCTCAGTCTTCATCCTCAAGCTACCTAGAGCCTCCTCTCATTAGCATAAACTCAGGTGTGGTTGAAGGGAATTCCTCATGAATAATAAAACACCCCTATGACTTTGGAAATTTCAAGGGGTTTTGAAACTCTATGCCAGGAACCAGAAACAATGAACAAATTATATATATTATATACATACACAATATATACACACACACATATATAAGCACACACATACACACAAATATGAATACATATGTACACACATATATATAGTATTTGTATATTTTATATGTTATTGTAAATATATATTACATATATATATATATTTTTGTGATGCCACAATGTAGTAATATGTTTTTCCTAATGTACTTTAAGTATGAAAACATTAAAAATATCAATGTGTCTATATCCTCTTTGACTTTTTTGTCCACTATATGTAGACAAATCCTGCTTCATCTCATTTCCATACCAGGGACCATAAATGCTCAAAAGAAAAATTTGTATTTTAATGTATTTTTTTTTCTTTTGGTTTTAAGTTCTTATGAGTTAAAGTCCTATGCTCATCTTCAAGTGAAATCTTGATTGTCTCAGATTGGGCTTAAGAACTGTATTAGTCAGGGTTTGCCAGAGAAACAGAACCAATGTGATACATTGGTTGAGAGAAATGGATTGTAAGGTCTTGACTCGCATGGTTATGGAGGCTGAGAAGTCCCATGATTTGCCCCCTATAAGCTGAAGACCCAAGAAAGCCAGTGGTGTAAGTTCAAAGGCCCGAGAACCAGAGAGTAAAGGGTGTAATTTCCAGTCAAAGATTGAAGGCCTTCAACAAGGGCACTGAGGGCCGAAGGCTGAGATGCACGTCCAGCAGTCAGGCAGGAAGAGCAAGTCCTCCCTTCCACCGCCCGCTGGTTCTTTGTATTCATGCCAGCAATGGATCAATCCCATGGTGAGCGTCCACATCGGGAGGGCAATCCACTTAACTCCGTCTACGCGTTCAAATACTAATCTCTTCCAGAAACTCCCTCACAGACAGACCCGAAATCCAGTCCAGCTGGCACATAAAATTAACTGTCACGAGAATCAAGCATGAGGTTTATAAGTTAGGATGTCAATACTTTTTGAGAAGGAATGTAACTGATCACTAAGATCTACGCTTACACGTCCGAAATTAAATCTCACTAGACTGTGAGATCTTTGAGAGCAAGGGATATATCTTATTCTTCTATCTCCAGAATTTGGCTGAGTATCTGGCACATATTGAATGTATAATTACTATATTTTTTGAAAATATATATTTCAGGCTATTAATTTATAAACTCAATACAAACAATTACTTTGCTTTGGTATCCAGACATGTAGCCAAATTCAAACTGCTAAAACAAAATGATAATTGGTCCTCACACAGCACTTAGCTCTTCAAAGGTTAACTGAATTAAACTTGAATAACTAAGTGTTGTACTTTAGATTTCAAATAATAATTATTATTATTACATCCATATTTGACATCAAATTAACAGGTGTTTTGACATCTTAAATAATAATCACATTTTCAAATCAACTACCCAATAACCCAAACTGCTACAAGTGACCTGAACTATCAGAATGTGTTTTCTCCACTTTCGATTCATTTGTTATAGAATATTGTCTTGCTTTTGGTATGTGAAAAGACAGACCGCACAGTCTGAATATTTTACAACAGATTTGAAACCATCTTGCTGGCCATGCAAAGGATCTCCCAGGTTTCAGCTTAAGCATTTGATTTTTCCAAGTATCTATCTCTCCTAGAATTATTTTTGAAGGGGCTATTTAACATAAACCGGGGCTTCCCTGGTGGCGCAGTGGTTGGGAGTCCGCCTGCCAATGCAGGGGACACAGGTTCGTGCCTCGGCCTGGGAAGATCCCACATGCCGCAGAGCGGCTGGGCCCGTGAGCCGTGGCCGCTGAGCCTGTGCGTCCGGAGCCTGTGCTCCCCAACGGGAGAGGCCACAACAGTGAGAGGCCCGCATACCACAAAAAAAAAAAAAAAAAAAAAAAAAAAACAGAAAATAACATAAAGCGATTTGTTGCAGTATTAGATAGTCTTAAAATATATCTTAAATTGATTTAGTGTTTGGGATGGAAGCTTGAAAGAAACAGCAAGCAACACAATTTTAGATAGAAATAGTTCTGTGTCTTTTTTAGCTTGAGTAATATCAGATACATACGCGAGAGGCTTATAGTTAAATTTAAAATAACAACAACAGTAAAAATGATATCGACTACAATTTCAGTTACTATTGACTGAGTGGTTGCTATTTAGCTTCTAAGGACTCTACCAAATGGGGATAAGCTAGTACCTAATTCACGCAGTCGAGTGGTCAGAATGAGATAATGCGCGTACAGGTCCTGGCCACTACCTGACCCATAGTAATCCTCTCATCTGTACATTCCTCATGACCCTGGTGAATGCTGTCTCCTCTGGGGCTTTTCACGAAAACAATCCTCTGGTAACTCTTTCAGCCTCACGCATCCCCTGAATGCATATATATTCTAGTGTGCCAATATCCCTGAGCTTTTTATCCCCTCATCTGTCATGTGCCGTGGTACTCAGGCATTTCATCTTTATCAGCAAAGGTCACCAGTCTCTCCAGGCTTCCTAGACCTACCCTAGCATTGAGTCTTTCCTAGCCTTTGGCCTCCCTGCCTGAGTGTTAAATCCTATATCTCTAGAGAATGCCTTCAGGTCAATGAATTCTTGCTTTTACAGTTTTACTCTCCAGTCCTCTTGATCAAGATCCTTAACATCCAGGCACAAGGGTGTTCCCTAGATCCTGATAGTACATGCTAGCTGATCCCTGCAACTCCTTCAGGGTGTAATACCCTTCTGCCCCCCGCCCCCATGTCCAGCAGGTTACACTGGGACTTAGCCCTACTTCATTGGCTTGGCATCCAAGAAAGGTGGTGGCACACTTCTTGAGGCGGGGTGGGGCGGGGGCGGCATCTGTTGCCTTGCTGGGAAGCCTCCACAGCGTCTTCCCACACTGGGAAAGTGCCAGCTCCTAGAATGGATGAGGGCCATCTCTGTAACTGTGGCAGGTCCAGAGGAGTCTACAGAGACATAGTCTTCAGGGACATCTGTCCAGATGTCCCCAACCATACTTCAGGGTCTTAAGTTTTTTCAACCAGTAGCCTGGCCTCCATGTCACAAACTAATTCAGTGCTATGCTTGCAGCTCAGCCGTGTCTGCTCTCTACTACAGGACATGAAGGCCTCTTTGTAAGCTGTTGAAGAGTCCTTCAGGTTCTTACATATCCTGTAACTTTTCATAAACCACCTTCAGCTCGTCATTATACCTCTGCAGGCCATCAATACAACTTCGTCATAGCCAGCCAACTCCACTGTCATTATGCACTGTCCCCCCAGATTCGGTGAAAGGTTGAGCAGTCAGGCCACCACCCTGAGCCGGGAACTATCTGTGCTCCACACGTACCTTACAGTGGGACCCCCACTGAACTTTCTAACAAGCCCAATGGGGAGTGGTCTGGTCCCCCAAATCCTTCTTGCCTTCTGCTTTCCTAGTACCAACTGTGTCAGTTAGGGTCCTCTGGGAAGAAGACACCATGACAGAATTAGAAGTGTGAGAGATTTATCAGGGAAATGCCTGTGGAGGGTGAAGGGGAGAGAGGGAACGGGCGTTAAGTGTGCGAGCCTCAAACCACAAAGACAGTGCGACACAGAATGAGAATTTGGTCGACTGCAGTGCAGCTCTGAAAAGATCATGGCCAAACCTGTAGGGGCCCGAGAGCAGAGATAGGCCATTAGAGGAATCCTGCATTGGGCAGGAATGGTCTGGTTCAAGGCTTCGGCCATGTGTGGTCCTTGGCTGAGAGCAGCCCAGGGAGACAGCTGCCTTGGCGTCAACCCTATGGTGCATCCGAAAAATGCAGCAGCTGGAGGCTCTCCGATAACTCCACGGCTTGTAACAGGTGCTCTTGGAGGAGATCTGAATGAACAGGGCATTTGAGTGCTTAGAATGTTCTATATTCTGACCTGGGGGTGGTCACGTAAGTGTGTGCACTTTATGATCATTAATCTAGTTGTGGACACAGAACGTGAGTTCTTTTTACATGCATTTTATGCAAGTACATTTGTCATGTAAATAAACTTACTTTAAAGGTGTCAAGTAAAGAATTGAAGTCACCATTCTGAATAATTCTACCTAAATATTCTAGAAAAACTTACCCCTAGAAACAACCACATAGTGAATTATAAGTAGTTTTGTTTTTAATGTGTATTATTCAGAGAATTGTCTCATTTCTCCCACCGCACTTTCTACAATCTCAATATAATGAGTTATCTCTGCATACTGTACAGTAACTGAAGACACAGGCTCTTTTCTTTTTGAACCACAATATTCTTAGAACTTCTAAACTTCTTAAATACTATTTTCTTCCTGCATAATTTTAGTCTATATTGAAGCCCCACATTTAATGCATTCTTCCAGAGTTCCTGCCCAGGCCTGTGGTCTGATTGTTGCTGGGATGGAAAGTGAGTAGCTGAGATTTCAAGTTCTCTTGTACAAAATCTGTAGCTGTTCAAGTGCCTTAGACAGAATTTGGATCAGGAGCCTGGAATAAGGGCCAAGGTACATCCCCAGTCCTGGAGATGGATTACTACTACTACACCAGTAGTCCATTGACTGCTTTCTCTGACAGCCACAACTTAGAGTCTTTATCTCAAAAAAAGTCACGGTAATAAACGGAAACATAGTAGCATAATGTGAATTCAGTACCAGCCAGGAAGCATTTACTAAATGTGGAAGTAGGCTGCTTTAGTTTTGACAATTTGGCATTAGGATCTCTGCTTTAGGTCTTGAAAGACACTCTGTTATTCTGGTCATGGCCCTCTCTCCAAAAGCAAGATCAAGACATTCTCACAAAAGTGAGAACATTTTCCCTTTTCAAAAAAGAAGAAGCAAGAAGTACTTTCAGAATTTTCCAACCATTAAACTCTTATGTGAATGATTTAGAAAAATAAAATGTAGAAAACCTGGTGGAAACAGAATAATTGTCCTTTTTAGTACTCTTGGACATCTTATCAGTCTCTTTTTCAAATTACACAAATGCCTCTTAATTAATGGGTATTTCATTAATAAAATGTCAAAAGTAAAAAAATAATTAAATTCGTTCTATCTTGAAAAATGACCCCCAAATCCCATAAAATGAAGTTAAAAGTAAAGAATTACCCTTCCAAAGTGTGTTTTGATGGAACTACTTTTCAAAATGCAATTATAAAGTTCTAGATAACTTCATCGTTGTGACATAAATTCAACACAAGCATTTTAGAAGGATTTTTTTTTTCTTTCTAACAAATCCACATTATTTAAGATTAATGTGACAGAAAACGTACTCTCTTTCTGCCCTGCTTCTGTCAGAGAGAAATTTTCAAGCTGGCCTCATCAGGTTTCCAGGGCAGATGTCAGACCCATGTTTTGGGGTATTTGTTAAATAAAGATTCACGTCATGATCTGGCCTCAGCAGCAAGAGTGTGACATAAGGGAGTTTTCTTCAGTTGAAAAGGGAAGAAAAATTTGGAAGAAAAATTTGTAATATCCTAAAAGAAACTTCATACGTCACTGAAAACAAAGGATAAAGCTAAACAGGTTGGGATTGGAGCTCCTTTTTCAATTATGTCAGCCTACAGCGTTCCTGCCAGTTGTCTGAACACACCACAGATGAGGACAGAGTTACCACTTGAGTCCACTAAAAATCTCAAAGCTTAAAGCAATCTGTGTAAAAGGGAAATAGTGAAGCTTAATGCATTCTGATTTTTTCCAAAGACAGCATGTTGCTTAAACATGAATTCTCAGAATGTAAAATGTAAAGATAAAGTAGACTATCTTGAATATACAACGAATTTGGAAACAGGGGGAAAAAAAAACTGAAATAGTACCCAGAAAAGGCATGGAGTCTTTCTAGAACAAGAATGTAGAATAAAATAAATGCCTAGGGTTTTGGCTTGGAGCTATGTCTATATAACAAGACTGATTCAATTATTCAGTGGCTGTTTCCCTTTTTGTTTAAAATAATCCAATAGCTACAAAAGCAATCTGAGACCTTCATGGTTCACGGGATCCAGTTTTGAAGACAGGAAAATAAACGATAACCAAATTGCATTTGCTGATAAACCATTTCTGTAATCAAAATGTCTATGATTAAGGTAAGTAGGGAAACATTTGTTACTGTCCTTGTTTAATCCAAACTCCTTTTCTATCAAATTTACCTAGAGTGCATGCAAACCAAGTTAACAAATAAATGACGCCCATTTCTGTTTCAGGGCGCTGTGCTAGAGAAACTGTCGCCTTAGACGGCAGTTGTCAAACTGACTGCTACCTGGAATTGGTACTTTGTTTTCCATGAACATTTGTAACATAAACTATATATAAGTAGGATAAAATAATTAAGTTGTACTTCTAAAAAAAAAAGTTGTACTTCTTCCTTTCAATGGAATATATACATTTCATATAACCTGGGAGTGTGGAGGAGGGGAAAGGGTGTTTGTGAGATACAGAACCGATCATAGATGATAGAGCTTCTGAACAACAGAATAGATACTTCCAGCTAACTCATAACCAGGCTGCTCATCTTCTCCCAGTCAAAGGTAGGGAAGGCAAGACCATCTTTCCCCAACATCCGTAAAAACGACGCGCAGGTATTTGAGCTGAAAGCACCAGCCCAGCTGTGGACGGGGAGCCACTCCCCAGTTTTTCCGCTACGTAGTCAATCTTGGAAATCAGCCATTAGAAACAGGAGCAGTGCAAACAAAATGTAGTTGATGAGATGTGCACGATCTATTGCAAGACAAAAAGTTCTTATGTGGAAGAAATACGTTTAAGCCATCACAGAAAAAAATTCTTTGCCTGAGTATATGAGCTCCAAGCTTTGACATTAGTCAACATGGAATGGATCATCGTGGCACGTGGATTAAGGTGCAAGCAAAAATGACCCAGCGGAACCTGGGGCTACAAAAGGACAAAGGGATCCGGTGGGAAATGCTAGTCAAGCTGTTGGGAACACAGGGTTCTATGAATGTCCAATTGAGAAGAGGCTGCTAGCATGGCCGTCATAGCCACGCGGTATGTGTAATTGTGCAGATGTACAGACTTGAACGTCCACCTGCCACTCTGATTTGCTGGTCAGATTACAGCCTGAGCAGCAACTGTACTACAATGCAGCCAGTCCAGATTCCCCATCAGCGTAATGGGATATCATCCCAGTCCCTCATGATATCGCCAGGACACTCACTCTCTTACTCTCAGGCCTCATCATTTGAGCTGCTGCCCACCGACTCTGTAAGGCAGTCACCTCCCCTCCACCACTGCTGCTCTGTCCTATAGAAGTGAAGTCCAGAGGGCATGGCCAGCACCTCTCCCTTTGAAAACCTTCCGGAGCCCTGTGATTGCAGTCACTGTGTTCTGCACAGAAACAGACGATGTTCTTCTCCTGAACTCTGTGCAATATCGTGAGGCCATGAGCAATCGCATGCCTCGCGTCAAACGGTCCCTGCAGCTTCTCAGGCGTCAGAGCGCGTCTCTTGGGCCAGCTGAGGAATGGAAACACTCGGCCCTCATCTCCTCGGCCATCATCTCTTTCTGTTCAACACCCAGCTCTCCCTCGCTCCTCACTGCCACCCTCAGGTACCGCTTTCAGCCAAAATGAGCAAACGGGGAAAAGCTGCCATGCGCGGGAAAGGCAATCCAGCATGAGTGATGAAGGGCCGCCAGCCTGCCACACCCAGTCTCTACACTGCTGTTTATGCCGTGACGTCGTGTGAAGAAACTGCCCTCAAAGAGTCGATTCCTGTTGGGGTGAGTTTCAGAAAGGCAAGGCACCCACGGTGACAAGGCGTGCGCCAGTCAGCCGCTGGGAGCTGCTCCTATGGCTCTTGGCCCAGGGGTAACGGCTTTCAAAGCGCCAGAGGCCAGCACTGCTGCTCATTTTCCAGGATCTGAGTAGGCTTAGGGTGGACCTGGATGGGCTCACCTGCAATACCGGATTCCATGGTGCCTGGAAGGCATCTAAGTGGACGTCTCCGGAAAGCTTGCCCCTTTTCATCTGTCATTTTTCTAAGACGTGTATCTGACAGAACCTTGAGATCGTGATGTGAACTAAGCAGAGCAGGGAGGAGCAGAAGCTCTGGAGACAGTCTTGCGCGTGAACCCTGGCACTGCCGTTTAGCAACTGGGAGCTTAGGCACTTTGCTTAACTATCCTATCCAAGCCTCTGTTTTCTCATCTATAAAATGGAGAGAAAATAATAACGAGAGTTGTCCGTGAAGACTAAATGAAATGATGCTTATAAAGGGTTGGCCTCCGGTACAGTAGGCAGTCAATAACTGTTGGTGACCATTTACCAGTACCATAGACTTAAACACAGACAAGCCTGGAACTGACTAATGCAAATGTTAATGTCTCCTTCTGAGAACATGTTCTTTAAAAGTCATCTTTAAATGAAAGTAGGAGCAGACGCTAAGCACTGTCACCTGCAAAGAGGAAAGACAGATGCTGCAGGCACGGCAACGAGTCTCCCGAGGGCTGAGGGTTCTGATAGAAGCCTGTAGGAGCCGGGCCAGGACTGCAGCTAGAGTCGCTGATTTGCAAGGCATTAAAGAATGTGATGAAGGCTTGGTTCCATGCCGTCTTATGTAGTTGACTTAATGTGAGAGCAACAGGAAGAGGTCTGGTTACATCTGGAAGGTATCAGCAGGTCTGAGTTTAAGTTAAGAAGCACACGAAAGTCACGTTAAACACAAGGGGAACTCTTGAGGGGTGGGTGGCTCTGTGCTGCTGGGGGACTGAAGGGAAAGCGATTTACTGACACTACAAGGACCCTTGGAGGTAGAACTGACTGGCTTGGCTGGACCCACTTGATCTCCCGCCGTTGAGTAGGGAGGTGTGAGCAGGAGTGAGGAAGAGACCCGGAGCGGCCCTCACAGACTTGCTGAGTGTCCCAGGGAGGGTCCCCCATCCTGTTCTCCTGAGGGCACTGCATGCATCGTGCAGCTGTCCAAGAACACAAAGCCAGCCTCACCGCTCATCAGCTCAACTGAACGTAAGGCACTGACAGCCTACAACCTATGGGAAATGGGATGCCCTGTGTGTCTGAGGGGGACACAAGGAGGAGACTCACAAGGCCTTTTCCATTACTTAGACAGTAAATGGAATAGTGTTGAATGAAAAGCAACTGTCACTCCCTCCATTTTGCAGGTTGCAATCCATGAAGGGTAACCAGTAACAAAAAACAATAATAGAGACAGACATTAATGGGGTGAGATTTTGAAACTATGAGTGCGAATTTTTCTCTGCCTCTCTGAGTTCATGGTCTTTACCCAACTTGGCTCAAGACAACCACCTGCACGGGAAACTGAGTTTCGCTCCAGAATGACCAGGGAGAGACTGAGGTTACACCTGGCTTCTGACACTCACCGCAGGAACGTTTAGCAGCGTAGAACTTTCCTAACGCTCTAAATCCCTTTATTCTTACATTTCTTCTTCCACAGTATAAAGAAAATAACCCTGCTGGCTATGTTGTGACGAGCGGAGCAAGGCAATAAGGCCTATGGTTCTATGTAGACCTTACACAGGAGGTGGGGTGAGAGACTAGAGAAAAAGAAAGGGAGGAGGGGAAGGCCACTGCATTGTGTGACCGGTACATTGTACAGCAGACACTGCCTGTCTTCTCCGAGCTTCAGCCTCGCCTGGGTGTGGATATCAGATACCAGACCACGGACGTTCAGGCCCAGGGCAGCTGGGAGCTCCTGGGAGTGCAGAAAGGTCCTATACCAGCCTGTACACAGCCACACCAAAATCAACTTTGTTCGGCAAAGTTAGGCAGAGACAGGCCTAAGACTTAGCTTCCCTGGACCACTCTTGGTTCCAAACAACATAGACAGGACCCAGGGATACCAGAGAGTCTGGCTGGGGGCCTTGGCAAAGAGCAGCACCTTCCCTGGGACCAGGTGGCCCTGCATTGAGGGCTTTGGAGGATGCGGCCTAGACAGGAGCCAAATTAGAGTCACCCTCAGAACTCAGAAGGCTTCCTAGCACCCCTGGGAGAGGAGTTGGAGGCTAAGTGTCCTGCAGAGTGTGACAGACATTGACCAAGACAAAGAGGAAGAAACAACAGCCAGGATGCAGCTACAGAGGTTCACAGGATGCGAGAACTCATTCCAGAAGCCAGGGAGCCGAAGGACACCATGTCTAAAGACCTTGACTTTGCTTCCGCCATGAGATCTTGTCTCACTATTCCTACCACGCACCCAGACGACTTCTTGAAATGAAACTGGGTGCTAAGCAGATGACACAAATCTAAGAGATAGTGTTGGGTTTCTCTTCCTAAAAGACTGAGTTGAAAATGCTTTAAGATTGCAAATCAGAATCCAAGATATTATAGTTGTCAGTTGTTTTGGTTTGTTTGTCCCCAGGTAACTAGCGGCAAGAAAACCAAATTAGTTACAGGAAAAAAAAAAAAGAGTTACCTATTCTCTGCATATCCTAGCCAGAGCGTGAGTGAAATTTGCAGTCCTCCTCCACAGCCGAATCAAATGAGAAGTGGGGAAAGGACAGACGAACCAGTCGATGTACCAGGAATTTGTACCTCATCAAGGTGAACCCGTGGCAATAACGAGGAGTGACAGCGCTGGAGGCCGACGATGCTCTTGTGCGCATTTTTTGAAAGAATATGTGAACGTGGAATGAATGTGATTAATGAGCTCACCCTAAGAGGCGAGGCTGATATCATTTAAAAAATAACGCTCGTGTTGAAGTCATGGTCAGCAACTAAGCAAATACATCTACTGCCTGAATTCAGGAAATGACATTTCACAGTGCTTCTCAGTCATTACTTATGTGCAGGAGCCTACATCAGATATCTGCTGTGGATTAACCAAGCCAAAACTGCTAGCTTAAAATAACAAAACACTTATTATCTTACAGTTTCTGAGGGTCAGGGATCCCAGAGGTAGTTGGGTGGCTCTGATTCAGGGCCTCCCAGTTAAGCTGTTGGTGTTGGTGCAGTCTGCAGTCACGTAAAGGTTGGGCTGGAGGTTCTGCCTGTAAGACGCTCACTCACATGGCTGTTGGCAGAAGGCCTTAGCTCCTCATCATGTGAGCTTCCCCACAGAACAGCCAGAGAGTTTTCGTGATGTGGCAGCTGGCCTCCCCAAAAAGTGACCTGAGAGAAAGAGGCAGAAGTCACACCTGTTTGACGACTTAGCCTCAGAAATGACGTCCCATCATTTCTGCAGTATTTTATTAGTCCTACAGATCAACAGTAATACAGTGTGGGAGGTGATTACACAGGGCTTGAGTACCAGGGGCTGGGATTACTGAGGGAATCTTGGAGGCTGCCTACTATGAGTCCTTGTAAAGGAAAAACAAATCCAACACACCTCCAATAAATTATCTGTGACTTGAACTTGCAAAATAAGTACTTGAACTTGCAAAAACATGAAACTAAATACAAACCTCTTTGGCATAAATAAGTTGTACAAAAATATACTACTATTTTTTAAAGCTTTGTTTGCTCATTCAGAATAATCAGGCCTCATAAAAATCCAAAATTTTGTCAATCCTGGGATACACATTTTAATAAGTTATCCCTTGATAACTCTACAACCATCTAGTTTGTTCACTGGAAGATAAGTTTCACATTGCAGTGTTATTGAAACCTGCATTAGATATCTAATCCACTTACTGTTAGAATCAACAGAAAATTCTGCATTGCTTTCTTACTGCTACATTTTTCGCTGATGAATGGCTGCAAGTTTGCCTGTGCAAAAATGGAATCTGCATAATACATTTGCTCCCAACATAAATATGATACTGGCTGCCACAGCACAAATTCTTTGGATTCCAGCATGCCTATATTCTGTAGGTCCCAAAATGATTCGTTTCCCCTATCCCCTTTCTGATTTGAATCACTGTAAAATCTTCCTTTTCAGAATGCTATGATATCATTTGCCTTCACTTGGCATAAAAAAGATCACAAGTGAAAGTGCAAAGCAGTCACTGAAATCAGGTGGCAATGCTCAATTTGAAGGCGAATCTCTAGATGGTACACAACATGCTTATATTAACTCTACCCACAGAAATTGAAAAGTGACCACAACTTGTGACCTACTAACACAAATGTTTTCTCAGCATGTAACAGTTTCCCGAGGTTTTGGTTTATGCTGAGAAGCCCAATCGAATGAAACAGTGACAGTGTTCATTTACAGACATATCAGGATGTTACCCCAAGAGAGAGGAGCTAAAAGGTGTCACCAGAGATCACAGCTGTGTCTCAATCAGCAGCATGTCTCCATTAGTCCTGCAGGCGTGGGGGTCATGCTGAGACCCAGGGGCTTCTGTTCTGACACCCTCTTTCTCATATTCTGCCTAGACTGTGAGACACCCCCGTGCCACCACCCAGGTCCAGCCAGATGACAAGTCATCATTTCAAAGGCATAACTAAAGGGGCAAAATGACCATGGATATTAGGAAGCTGCTGCCACAGTAAAGCTGGCTCGGTATCAGAAAACAGTATCCATGTTTGAGGAGATTTTGAACCACTCGGCACTTCACTTCCTTTGACCATCCAGAGAATACCCTCTGGGCCTGAAAGCTTAACAAAGGATTCCTAGCACTGACACTGAGCGTGGCTTTCAAGGATTAGATGGAGCCTCTGACCTCGGACATCAGGATCATTAGCCACAACCTGTTACGTTCTAACAGTGTATCAGGACCCCTTGCCCGTCTGAGCAAAAGAATTCTCGAAACATGCCCCCACCTTGGCCCTCACCCCACAGGAACCAGGAGAAGGAGCTCTGACATCTGCTTCCCAGCTCTGTCTGCTGGTTTCTCCCAGCTGACACCAACACCAGTCGTGGAGAGACATAGCTCACGGCTCCTCCTCTCCGGCGTGCCGTTAGGAGATGAACGGCCACTTACTCATTGAAAGAGACAAACGAATAAAATCTCTCACACACAGAGCCAGGCACGCACGCACCCTCTTTAAGCCTCTATCAAAGCGCAGCTGCAGAAGGAGAAAAGACCCCACCCCCGCTCCCATTTTCTGGCTACTCGGGATGTGGTTTGGGGGCTACTTTTCAGAAGGACTAGAAAGGGCTGTAAAGCCATGCATGCAAAGTGCTGATGTCGACTTTGCTCCAGGACCTTCGCTTTTTAAAAACATGCGTTCAAAACACTAAACATTTTTTTTGGTCAGGGGAATGGCTGGAGACCAAGAGAAACTGCTTTGTTATGAAATCCCTTGGTATAATTCTCCGATATACTCAGGATTCAGATCTGGTAGGGAAGTTCTCAGCAATCCATTTTACTGGGGATCATGTTCATTCTTTACTGCTGAACTGATGCAGGGGATTCGAACTAAAGCATCCAAGGAGAAAGAGGAAAGCCTCACAGCAGCAGAGCAGATGAGGGAGGGGTGGGGGGGCGCCCACAGCAAACACCGACCTGCCGGCAATAATCTCAGGTCCCCTGGGCAAGCCTCTCCATGCAGCCAGGAGACAGTTCTATTCCCCTTTGACTGCTCATGCAAATGCATCCTACAGATATCACAAAAGGGATCACTGAAAACGAACTTCCTGCTCTCACTTCAGCTGCCTGCCGCCTGGGCTGGGAGGAGCCAGCAGGGCCTAGAATCTCATTAGACCTGAAGCCAGGAAGTGGTTTAGAGCATTACATCATGAGGTTGTCAAGGTAACTGGCCAGGCTGCCTCTCCGGAATCCTGTGGTTCGTGATGACAGATTCTCCCAACCAGGTGAGGCGCAGAGGGGTGGCCTGCAGCCTGAAGCACAACAGCTAGCGGCCCCGGCTTGAAAGGTGATTGCAGGCTGGGATGTAGCTGCCGCACTGCATCATGGGCGGGGGGGGGGGGGGCGGTGGCAGTAACAACCCCTACACCCCCGGTACAAGACGAAAGACTGTCCCTGGTGTTACCACTGCCCAGAGTTCCAGAAGAGCGCCTCCCGCCCTGTCATCACCCTGACATCTGAAAGAGGCTCCGAAGCTCGTGGAGGGAACCCTTCACTCCCTGAATGCTCAGGCCCTGGTTTCCTGTCCTTTCTAGAATGGGACCCTGTATTAGTTCCCTCAGGCCTTATAACTAAGTACCACAAACGGTGTGGTCTTAAACAGTAGAAATTTGCTCTCTCACAGTTCTGGAGCCTAAAAGTCCAAGATTAAGGTGTTGGCAGGGCCATGCTTCCTTCAAATCCTCTAGGGAAGGATCTTTTCTTGCCTCTTCCCAAAGCTCACAGCCCCAGGCGTTCCTTGGTTTGCAGCAGCCTCCATCTTCACATGGCTGCCTTCCCTCTGTGTGTCTTTGTGTCTTTACATGATGTTCTCCTCTCTGTGTCTGTCTGTGTCAAAATTTCCCTCTTCTTATAAGCAGAGGGATTTGGTGTTTATCCCCAAATTCTTTCCCACATTTGGGGATTATTTCTGTCTCACATCCTGAAACCAGCTTGGTCCTCAAACTATTGTGTCACTTGCTGGGTGCTTTCCATATATGGTCTCACAGACCCCTAAAGAGGTGGTATAACATCACGGCAGTAACTCCGGTACCGGGGCCAGACGGTTAGGCTCCAGTCCATACCCCCGCCTTGCACCTCCCCGCTCGACTCTAGGCAAGCCGGTGAGTCTCTGTGCTGTGGAACAGGAGACCTGAATACCGACTTCATAGAGTGATTGCGACGAGTAGAAGAGAGAACCTGTAGAAATGCTCGGTAAATGTTAGCTCCTATTGTTAGCTACTGTAACTATTCCCACTTTATATAAAAGGAATCTGAACTTTAGGAAGACTGAAATACACTCTGGTAACACAGCTAATTGTGGAAGACAGGATTCAACCCCGGATTTGAAAGCCGCCCAGACCCTCACCATAGCATGAGTATTATGCACAGCTGCTTCCCTGACAACGTGGGCCAACATCGCCTTTGGGACTCCCTGACCTCCATTTTCAGTTCAGCCTCCTGCCTTTCAGTTTCTTCCTGCAAGTCCAGTACCCTCCTGGCTTCCCCCTTTGCCCAAAGCTCAGGGCTCCCCTTTGGAACCCATTTTCCCCAGAGAGCACCTCATAGTTCAGCCCAAACCTCTCCCCTCAACCAGATGCTTTCCTTGGAATCCCCTTCTGCCAGCACCACCTTTGAATTTCTAACGCAACAGTGGCCACGCATATCTGCTGAAATATCAACAGCTGATGGTGGCTTAATTCCTTGTCCTTCATTCATTCGACAATAGTATAAAAGACAGGCTTTCAAGCCACTATGGGCCAGGCACCATACTTGCACTGCTGACACAGTCCAAGCTCATGGCCCCAGTCCTCACAGAGTCTATGGTCTAGAAAGGAAGGAAGACATGTAAGTGGTTATGAACTGGGGTACTGTTGATGGATAACGAGCTATGGGAGTGCCAAGGTGGGATGCTTTGGTTGGATCTAGAAGATTGAATCTGATTTCATAAAGAAGGTCCCGGAATTGCAAAGCCTCCTGGAAAAGACGAAAGTGCAAAGAGAGACAGAATGGGTATAAACTTGAGTAAGCATGGGGGTATGGCCGGTGTGGCTGGAGCTTACTGAGCCTAAGGGAAGATGATGGGGTATGGCTGGAGATCTAGGCAGAGTCCAGTCCACTTGGAGGAGTACCTGAGTAAGCAGTTTGGTTCTCAAACTTAAGCCTGCATCAGAATCACATGAAGCCTTGATAAAAATGCAGATTTCTGGCTCCTTCCCAAAGTTTTTGATTCAGCACATCTGAGACGGGGCTTGGAAATTTATATTTCTAACATTCCCAGGTCCCTGCTCCTACTAGGACCACGCTTTGAAAATTAATGCGGAAGAGAGTGGATTAATGGAAAACTGTCTGGAAACGTCTGCATTGTGAGTTGAGGTGCTGTACAACGCACAGTGCTGAACGTGGTAAGTACAATGCCGGCTGAGGGCTGCTGGCCTCCCCTGCAGCCCCACTCCCACCCCAAAGCAGTTGCTAATAGTTCCTCGATGTTTATGGTTGTTGCTGCATTTAAGGAAGAGTGCCATACAGCTTTTCTTCTCATAGATGCTGGGATCAAAGTCAACTCCACTGCCTCTTTCCAAAGGGAAGAAGCCCATTTCCAAAGTGGGTCGAAAATTCCCTCGTAAATGCAAAGAAAATTTCTTGAAAAAGATATGTCATTGAGAAGTTGGAAATCAAAATATAAAGGTTGCTGCATAGCTCTCTGTTCTCATGGCTTTCCCTCTCTTTTTTTTTTTTTTTTTTTTTCCTAGCCTGGTCTCCATGTTATTTGTCTCACATACCAGGCAAGCCTTGGGGCTTTGCACTGGCTACTCCTCCTGCCTGGCATGTCCTTCGCCCATATCCACGTGGCTCACTCCCTTCAACCTTTCAGGTCATCCTCCCTCCCCAACACACACACACACACACACACACACACACACACACACACACACACACACACACACACACACACACACACACACACACACACACACTCCCCCTAATCCTGCTTCATTTTTCTCCATAGCACATATCACCACCCCTCACACTGCATATTTTACTCTTTTATCTGTTCATAGACCACGTCTCCCCCACGAAAATGTGAGCTTCATGGAGGCAGGGATTCTAGTCTTATTTCTTCACTATGGGGTATCTAACACCTAGAACAGTACTTGAAACACAGAGTAAAAATACTTTACTATTTCCAGAATGAATCAATCAAATTGGTTCTTCCACACACCCTGGTTTTAAGACCTGGGCTTGGGCTTCCCTGGTGGCGCAATGGTTGGGAGTCCACCTGCCGATGCAGGGGACGCGGGTTCGTGTCCCGGTCCGGGAGGATCCCACATGACGCGGAGCGGCTGGGCCCGTGAGCCGTGGCCGCTGATCCTGTGCGTCCGGAGCCTGTGCTCCGCAACGGGAGAGGCCACAGCAGCGAGAGGCCCACGTACCGAAAAAAAAAAAAAGACCTGGGCTTGTTCAGTAATTTTCCTGCCCAGGACAGCCAATGTCTCTTATTAATAAAATGGGAATAATAAATAATAATAAATAAATATTTTTATTTATAATAATAATAATAATAAATAAACTGCTCTATGTCTCTTATTAATAAAATGGGAATAATAACATCTGCCTCACCCAGATTTCAGAGTTTTAGATCTCAGTTTTAGCCAAAATGAGATCTAAATTAGGAAAGGGCTGTAAAACATTAACTGTAATGCAAATGCAAATTATTTTAAATTATTTTCCAATTCCCACAAAAGAATATAACATACATATGTAAAGAAGCCATTACTATGACCAGTATTTATTTTTCAGGCATACTTGAATAGGCAGATTTCTTTGTTTCACTGTGTGTTCATATATAACTCTTTGTATGTGCTACAGAAATAGAAAAAAATTACGAAAGCTGCTAGCAGTGAGAAAAATAAATAGAAACAAGTCAAGTGTAAGATTACTCAATTGAGTATATTTAGTTACTGTATAAACAGTAATGAGTGACATTAAGTTACAAGGCAGTTCAGGGACTGTTAACTCACTATCATCTAGTAAAGTAATGGGGAAAAGTAAATGTTCATCAGTTTTATTAATAGATATAACTCAAATGTCCCCAGGCCACCCCAAACTATGGGTTCGACTGAGATCACACTGACACAAATTCACAGTCTGCTGGCCTACACGATCACAGACCACCCTGTACAACAACAGACCATCTGCACAGACTGCTCCACTTACCCCGAGACTCTCTGGGGTGTTTCCCATTTGCTTATGACTATTTCTCTCAGGGTTTTCGGAAGCTCCCTGCTTACTGATGTCCAGCACCCATAGCCCTTAGAGAAGGTGCTATAGGAACAGTGCTTTCGAGACTTGAGAACAATTTCTCATCACCCCTAAGTTACATACTCTGCAAAGAGCCTGTGGGTCCAACCCGAACTGGAGCCATGCTGCATCAGCTTCTAGAATGCGGAGGTTGGCCCCTCTCTTCAGGTTTTGCATCTAGGCCCTGGGGATGTGCTAGAAAATGACAAATGAAAAGCCAAAGGCATTTTCCCTTCCTCCGTGTCACTCAGTTTAAGCAAGTCTTATAGAATGGCCGTTATCAGAAAGCATGTCTTCACTTGACCTTAGAAAACTCCTTACTGTTGTACAAGCCATACATAGACTTGATCTCAAATTTTTGAAAGCTTTACTGTGCTTTTAGTGGTTACTCTGGTGTATTAACTTCTCTAAGAAAGCAGACAGGGTGCTGAAAAACAGGAAAAAAGTACAATACACTCTCCAGCTTCAAGAGAACTAGTCACAATTACACTTGGATTATGAGCGTGGTGCTACACACAAGGCTGTTTTCTAAAGCACTCCTGGCTTCCCCTTTGCCCACTCTGCATTCCAGGCAAGTTTGGCCCAGATGTGCTTATTTTCTGCTTGCTGGCAAGGGGACGTTTGTGCAATTCTCCATTCAAGCAGTAAAGAGTGCCTCTCAATTTTTTCACCTTTGATGGGAAATAAACAATCAGGACGCCTTATCTTCTAGAGAAGCACAGTGGAGGGAACATCTCAGGGAACAGCCCTCGTGATGATACTCCCAAAAGGAATGCTGTTCCCGCTCCATTTCTCTACTGTGCAGGCCGCGATGCCTTTACTTCACTCCAAGCACAGGAAGTCAGTGGGCTTTTGCGTTTATTCTTATGGGTATTCCACATCTAATAGATGGATATTTTCTTCTCAATTAATAACTCATTGGAAGGATCCTGAAACTCAAATGCTATAGAAACTTTCCCTTGAAAACATGTTTTTATTTCATTTTTCTTGATTTTCACCAAAAACACCCCCCATATAAATTCACCTATGAGCTGTGATCTCTGCAATGCTCATAAACTGAATATTTGATGGTGAAAAGCCCAGGTGTTATCAGCCCAGCCTGGAGGTCAGTATGAAGTGCAGCCACATGAGGTGACAGTCAGGACAGTCACTGCGAGTTAACGGGAGTTTCCTCTTTCTCTCATTCATTTAAGGAGGAGACACAATGCCACTAGCATTATTTACCTCCAGATTTAAGTTCAAAATCTCACTATTGTTTTTTGTGAATAACTTAACAACTTTACATCTTGTAAACTTAAAAAAATGATAAGACAAGAAAAGGAAATGACAGAAAATTGAAGTCATCTTCTTTGATTTCTATTTTGTGTGATATTTAAAAGCAAACTGGGCTTAAGGGAGATGCTGGACTGGAGATTAAAAATAACAGCAAACTGAGGAAGACAGAAGTGGGGAGGTAAGATGAATAAGGAACCTTTTTCACCCACAGCTTTGTCTTTCCCTATAACAAACAGGTTATTTCCAGTAACCTATTTGTTTGCTCAAAGGTCTAGCACTTTTTAAGAAGCCCAAGAATGATTTGAGGGAAACTGTAAGCCATATTTCTGCCGAACTCCAGTCTGAAATTAGAGGTTTGGAAAAAAAAAAAAAGACACATATAATGGAATCCAACTCATGGAGGACATCAGAAAGGGAATTTTTAAGTCATTTTTTTACAACCTAGCTATTCAAATTAGCATGCAATCATTTCAACATTTCTAAATAAAAAGTTTTTCCACCTTTAAAAACAAAACAAAACAAGAAAAACATGTTTGTGAATAATTTAGAACTTTTCGCAGAAGTGTAACCTTGGTGCATTTCCTTGTAATTTGTAAACTTATGGAAATTAATGTAATTCATTAATGTCTTTTATATCTTGAATATTTCCTTTCAATATTCAATTATCTAATTGCAAAGTAATAAATGATTATTCTTCAAATCCTTCCACTTTTCCTAATTCTTTCAAAAGTAAAAACAAGATGTTGTCAATAAATGTTATTATTATTTTTTTTAAGATGTTGGGGGTAGGAGTTTATTAATTTTATTTATTTATTTTTGCTGTGTTGGGTCTTTGTTTCTGTGCGAGGGCTTTCTCTAGCTGTGGCAAGTGGGGACCACTCTTCATCGTGGTGCACGGGCCTCTCACGTTGCAGAGCACAGGCTCCAGATGCGCAGGCTCAGTAGTTGTGGCTCACGGGCCTAGTTGCTCTGCGGCACGTGGGATCTTCCCAGACCAGGGCTCGAACCCGTGTCCCCTGCATTAGCAGGCAGATTCTCAACCACTGCCCCACCAGGGAAGCCCTAAGTGTTAATTTTTTAAAAATTTTGTTTATGATATTAAAATGTTCACTAAAAGTAATCACAAAGTCAATAGATGTTGGAAGGCATTTCTGAAATGGGGATGAAGCAGTTTAAAATTTGACAAAAATAGGCATCAGCATCTCAATTCTAATAGATATCATGAGTTCCTGAGTATTCTCCTTGTATCCAGAGGAATAGAACAAATAGGACATACAGGTAGTGAGAGGAAGGGAAGTTTTAAAGAATTGACTCATACAATTGTGGAAGTTGGCAAGTCTAAAACCAGTAGGGCAGGGCAGCAAGCTGCAAACTCAGGTAAGAGTTAATCTTGCACTCTTGAGGGCAAATCTGTAGGGCAGGCCATTAGACTGGAAACTTAGGCACAATTTCTAGGTTGCAGTCTTAGGACAAAATTTCTTCTACCAGAAACCTCAGTCTTTGTTGTTAAGGCCTTCAACTGATTGGATAAGGCCTACCTACGTTATGTAGAGAAATCTGCTTTACTTAAAGCTTCTTTACTTAAAGATTACATAAGTTAATCATATCTAAAAAATACCTTTACAGCAACATTTAGATTTGTATTTGACACTATAGCCGAGCCAGTGTGACACACAAAATTAACTATCACAGTCCTGAAGGTAGGCAGTGTTCTCGAAGGGAAGGTAAGAGGTGAAGTCCCCTTAGCTTACTTGCCCACAAGCAGCGGTATCTATTACTAATTTGGTCCTCATAGAAATAGATTGCTGTCTTCAAGAATAAGAATGTGTCTGTGTATGTGTGTAAAAGGGAGTTAGAAAAATAAAACTCATGATTAATAATGACTTTAAGTTATGATTTCTATTTGATTATAAATTTAAAGAGTATCTTTTATTCACAAGCCCAAGGATTTGACATATAAATAAATTTATATTACTGTTAGAACTGTAAAAATTACTCTTAAAAACTGTAAAAAGTAGTTTTAAAATCAAATGGCAGTCTGATAATGGTGGTTTATCTTATAATGAACTAACCTTCACACAGATAATGATTACAAATTCTATTAACAACAAAAACAACCAAAAAATTCAACTATTTCAAGGTACTGAAAGCATCTAAAGCAGAAAACAACTGGGGACAGGGAGGAGGGAGCCTGTGAAGGAAGGGACTGCACAGGTGAGATCCACATCTACATAACCTCTCCTGAGGACACTCCCTTCTCTGTGAAGCAAAGGATGGTTACAACTCAAGCAGAAAGTAATGTTCTTATGGTTTGAAGTGTTCTGACATGGTGGTGTTTGAGGCTATCAGAGTACAGTAGCTGGAAATTAAGGGGAAAAAATCCTGGAGAGGCTGTAGCTACCAAGATACTCAAAATCTACATGTAAAGCACTGGCACACCCTTGGCTGACCTGCAAATGTGCCTGCCCAGAGGAGACTAGAGAGGGTCCGGCAGAAAGCAACAGCTGGAAGGCTCAAAGAACTAGGCACATGTTCCAGGGTCTACCCAGCACAGAAGACAAAGAATTTGAATTTGAATCCTGCCAATACCTTGTAGACTAGAAGGAGAAACCTGCGGTTTTAAAAGGCTTGCAATCTAGTATAGCCGTGTGACTTTGTTGTGGCTTTGGTTTTTGTCCAAGAAGAGCAGAGAAGTAAAACAGTGGGAAAATGTGCTTTAGGCCACTTAAGTGTGGGGCTGATGCATCATCATGGTGAGCCATGACGCCAAATAATTACCAGTGGGCTCCCAGCCATGATCAGTCCGTGCCAAAGGTGAGAAATATTTTCATCGAGATGCTATCTAATAAAATAGGGAGCAGCATTTTTCATTTGTAGAGTGAGCAAAAATGGGGGCAAGAGAGGGCTTCCCTGGTGGCGCAGTGGTTGAGAGTCTGCCTGCTGATGCAGGGGACACGGGTTCGTGCCCCGGTCCGGGAAGATCCCACGTGCCGCGGAGCGGCTGGGCCCGTGAGCCACGGCCGCTGAGCCTGCGCGCCTGAAGCCTGTGCTCCGCAACGGGAGAAGCCGCAACAGTGAGAGGCCCGCGTACCGGGAAAAAAAAAAAAAGGGGGGGCGGGGGAGAAATAGTGAATCTTGACTCATAAAGATCCAGATCCAGGGCTTCCCTGGTGGCGCAGTGGTTGAGAATCCGCCTGCCGATGCAGGAGACACGGGTTCGTGCCCAGGTCCGGGAAGATCCCACATGCCGCGGAGCAACTAAGCCCGTGAGCCATGGCCGCTAGGCCTGCGCGTCCGGAGCCTGTGCTCCGCAACGGGAGAGGCCACGACAGTGAGAGGCCCGCATACCGCAAAAAAAAAAAAAAAAAAAGATCCAGATCCAAATGGCCTTGATAATTTGAAGAAATGGTTATAATTTAATAAAATACAATTCAGTAGACAAATTCTTAGGAAAGTGAACCAAAACACAGAAATAAATATGAAAATAAGGCAGGAGATAGACTAGGAGAATGGTTCTTTAACTTTTTGGTCCCAGGACACCTTCATTCCCTAAAAAGCTATGGTGAACTTCAAAGTGTTTTATTGGTATAAGTTATATATATTAGAAATTAAAATTGAGAAAATTTTGAAATATTTTATTCAGTTTTAACTAACAATAATTCCATTCTTTATTAACACATAACTTTTTTATGAAAAATAAAATAGCGGCTGGTAAGCATAGCATTATTTTACATTTTTGCAAGTCTCTTTAATGTCTGTCTTACTAGAAGACAGCTGAAGTCTCATATCTGATTTTATAGTCAACATGTTGAATTGTCACATATCTTGTAGCCCCCGGAAAATACCACCCTATAATCGTGAAAGATTATGAGTGAAAACTGCAAATAACGTCTTAATATTATTATGAAAATAGTTCTGAATTTGTGGACCATCTGAAATGTTTCAAAGAGCCCTGAGAATCCTCTTTGCAGAGAATTCATGTGTAAAATGAATATTCTCAGACTCTGGGTCACCTCTGAGACTTCATTTGTCATACTTCTTTTCTAGGCCTCCTTATCACCAATCCTACCGTATCCTTCCCTTCCTTACAAATATCAGGCCAGCCCACAGAGTTATTAACAGCTTCCCATGAATCTACAGTTCCACACCTCGGCTCATCTCTCTTTCTAAGCAAAGTGGACAAACATATGTATCATGTGAAATTCTGACCACTGGGAGAATTTCCCTTCCTGGTCACACTTGTGGGATATCCCTCAGGTAAGGTATAAACCTGCAGCATCCCACTTCAGACTGGTTCTAGCATATTGTACACACATATATCTAAATCAGGCTTGAATATTCTCCTCGGTTCCCATGATGCCTTAGGTGTAGGGTGAGTGAGGGAGAGGTAGGCAATGCAGCAAAAGCAGATGCATTAAGACCACGAGCCACCTGACCATGCAACATCCTGGTGCCTTCAATACCTACTCAAACCTAACTTTGTAACTGATGATGATCCACTATCCAAATTTATGGCTCAGTGGGTCATATAACACCCTGCTTGTTATGGAAATTCGATTTGCGTGGCCACTTGGTATCTCTAAGGCTCAAGAGCAAACCAGGCGTTATTTCTCTAAAAGACAATAAATATTTCTTGAAAACAAGTACAGTTATGCTCTGGAACTCAAGAGACTTGCACTGCAATTCTCCTAATGGGGCTTCCCGTGTATCCCAGTCTATCATAGTGAATATTGAATTAGATTCACTATGACAGAAGGTCCAAGTAGTAGAGCTTCTTATGATGCAGCAGGGTTTACTTGCTCCCAAATGTGATAAACTGTTGCCTTCAAAACCCCCAAACCTCCTTTCTTAACTGGTGGGAGTTTTGCAAAATACAGAAACTTGTCTTCACTTTGGATGTAATACCTTGACATGCCCTGTATTACAAGAGTACCAGAAATTTCTCTGAGATGACAGGCACATACATTTTCATTGGGTTTATATTCCACCCTGGACAGGTATATATCTTATCAAGTGTTTGGGGTCTATCGTTGTGTAACAAATCACTCCAAAATTTAGTGACTTAAAACAACAACAATCATTTCATTATCTCTCAAGGTTTCTGTGACTAGGAATGTGGGAAGGGCTTGGCCGGGCAGTTTTGGCTCAGAATCTCTCATGTAGTGGCAGTCAGATTGTGTCTGGGACTGGAACAGATGGGGTGCTGAGGCAGTTGGAGAAAGGCCAAGTATCTCTCCCTGAATGTGGTCTCAGGTCTCTCTGTATGATCTTTCTATTTCCTTACAGTATAGAGTCTCTCTGCTTATATGGCAAGTGAAGGCTTCAAGCACAAATATTCTACCGAATAAAATGGAAATCATTTTATCCTTTATGATGTAGACCAATAGGACACATAGTACCACTTCTGATGTGCTCTTCTGGTTGAAGCAGTTAGAAAAGCCCACCCAGTTTCAGGAAAGGGAAGATAGAATCAACTCTACTTTTGAGTGGGAGGAGTGTCAGAATCCCATTGTGCAAAAAAAGTATGTGGGATTGGAGATACTGCTGCAGCCATTTTGGGAAAATACAATCTACCAAATCAGGTATCCAGGGCATCTACTACTTCTTGATGCAAAAATCCTCAACAAAATACTAGCAAACAGAATCCAAGAGCACATTAAAAGGATTATACACCATAACCAAGTGGGGTTTACCCCAGGAATGCAAGGATTCTTCAATATACACAAATCAGTCAATGTGAAACACCATATTAACAAACTGAAGGATAAAAACCACATGATCCTTTCAACAGATGCAGCAAAAGCTTTCAACAAAAGTCAACAACCATTATGATAAAAGCCCTTCAGAAAGTAGGCATAGAGGGAACCTACTTCAACATAATAAAGGCCATATAAGACAAACCCACAGCCAACGTATTTCTGAATGGTGAAAAACTGAAACCATTTCCACTAAGATCAGGAAGAAGACTAGGTGGCCCACTCTCACCACTATTATTCAATATAGTTTTGGAAGTTTTAGCCACAGCAATCAGAGAAGGAAAAGAAATAAAGGGAATCCAAATTGGAAAAGAAGAAGCAAAACTGTTACTTTTTGCAGATGACGGTACTATACATAGAGAATCCTAAAGATGCTATCAGAAAACTACTAGAGCTAATCAATGAATTTGGCAAAGTAGCAGGATACAAAATTAATGCACAGAAATCTCTTCCATTCCTATAAACTAATGATGAAAAGTCTGAAAGAGAAATTAAGGAAACACTTCCATTTACCACTGCAACAAAAAGAGTAAAATACCTAGGAATAAACCTGCCTAAGGAGACAAAAGACATGTATGCAGAAAACTATAAGACACTGAAGAAATAAATTAAAGATGGTACAAGCAGATGGAGAGATATACCACGTTCTTGGATTGGAAGAATCAACATTGTGAAAATGACTCGACTACCCAAAGCCATCTACAGATTCAATGCAATCCCAATCAAACAACCAATGGCATTTTTCACAGAACGAGAGCAAAGAATTTCACAATTTGTATGGAAACACAAAAGACCCCAAATAGCCAAAGCAATCTTGAGAAAGAAAAACGGAGCTGGAGGAATCAGGCTCCCTGACTTCAGACTATACTACAAAGCTATAATAATCAAGACAATATGGTACTGGCACAAAAACAGAAATATAGTTCAAAGGAACAGGATAGAAAGCCCAGAGATAAACCCACGCACATATGGTCACCTTATCTTTGATAAAGGAGGCAAAAATGTACAATGGAAGAAAGACAGCCTCTCAGTTAGTGGTGCTGTGAAAACTGGACAGGTACATGTAAAAGATGAAATTAGAACACTTCCTAACACCATACACAAAAATAAACTCAAAATGGATTAAAGACCTAAACATAAGGCTGGACACTATAAAACCATTAGAGGAAAACACAAGCAGAACACTCTATGACATAAATCACAGCCAAGATCCTTTTTGACCCACCTCCTAGAGAAATGGAAATAAAAACAAAAACAAACAAATGGGACCTAATGAAACTTAAAAGCTTTTGCACAGCAAAGGAAACCATAAATGAGATGAAAAGACAACCCTCAGAATGGGAGAAAATATTTGCCAACAAAGCAACTGACAAAGGATTAATCTCCAAAATATACAAGCATCTCTTGCAGCTCAATATCAAAAAAACAAACAATCCAATCCCAAAACGGGCAGAAGACCTAAACAGACATTCCTCCAAAGAAGGTATACTGATTGGCAACAAACACATGAAAGAATGCTCAACATCACTAATCATTAGAGAAATGCAAAATCAAAACTACAATGAGGTATCACCTCACACTGGTCAGAATGGCCATCATCAAAAAATCTACAAACAATAAATGCTGGAGAGGGTGTGGAGAAAAGGGGACTCTCTTACACTGTTGGTGGGAATGTAAATTGATACAGCTACTATGGAGAACAGTATGGAGGTTCCTTAAAAAACTACAAATAGAACTACCATATGACCCAGCAATCCCAGTACTGGGCATATACCCTGAGAAAAGCATAACTCCAAAGGAGTCATGTACCAGAATGTTCACTGCAGCTCTATTTACAATAGCCAGGACATGGAAGCAACCTAAGTGTGCATCGACATATGAATAGATAAAGAAGATGTGGCACATATATACAATGGAATGTTACTTGGCCATATAAAGAAATGAAATTGAATTTTTATAGTGAGGTGGACAGACCTAATGTCTGTCATACAGAGTGAAGTAAGTCAGAAAGAGAAATACAAATACCGTATGCTAACACATATATATGGAATCTCAAAAAAAAAAAAAAATACATGGTTCTGAAGAACTTAGGGGCTGGACAGGAATAAAGACACAGATATAGAGAATGGACTTGAGGACATGGGGAGGGGGAAGGGTTAGCTGCAACGAAATGAGAGAGTAGCACTGACGTATATACACTACCAAATGTAAAATAGATAGCTAGTGGGAAGCAGCTGCAGAACACAGGGAGATCAGCTCGGTGCTTTGTGACCGCCTAGAGGAGTGGGATAGGGACGGTGTGAGGGATCTGCAAGAGGGAGGGGATATGGGGATATATGTGTACATATAGCTGATTCACTTTTTTATACAGCAGAAACTAACACAACATTGTAAAGCAATTATACTCCAATAAAGATGTTAAATAAAAATAAATAAACACAATGGATAACCAACAAGGACCTACTGTATAGCACAGGGAATTCTGCTCAATGTTATGTGGCAACCTGGATGGGAGGCAAGTTTGGGAGAGAATGGATACATGTATATGAAAGCCAATTTTTTTAAATGAATTTTCCTAGGGCACAGTAAAATATTTCAAAATCACATAATAACCTTAAGTAATCCAAGCAGTTGCTGTCCAGTGAGTAACTGTTGTTGTCAATGGTGTGATGGTGTGGGCATTTATCTCACTGGAAAGCATTTTTCAAAATAAGGGCTGAGCCCACATTTCCTCTCTCTATGGAAATTCCTATCTTTGAATTTCTTTAAAGCTAGAAAAACAGCTCATCTACATTATCAAGAATGTTACTTGGATGTAGAGATTGTCATACTGAGTGAAGTAAGTCAGACAGAGAAAGACAAATATCATATGATATCTCTTATATGTGGAATCTAAAAACAATGATACAACAAATGAACTTATTTAGAAAACAAAAATAGAGTCACAGATGTAGAAAACAAACTTATGGTTACCAGGGGGAAAGGGAGGGAGGGATAAACTGGGAGATTGGGATTGACATATACACACTACTATATATAAAATAGATAACTAATAAGGACCTACTGTATAGCACAGGGAACTCAATACTCTGTAATGATCTATATGGCAAAAGAATCTAAAAAAGAGTGGATTGTATATGTACAACTGATTCACTTTTCTATACAGCAGAAACTAACACAACATTATAAATCAACTATACTCCAATTAAAAAAAAATTTAATAAAATTTAAAAAAAAGAATGTTACTAAAATAAGACCTCCTTTAATTCTCTCATCTATCACTGTCAAAGTGATTGTCTCATCTTGGCCACCCTGCTAGAAGAAATTTAACAATTACTTCACATTTTCTGCAAAAAAATGCTCTACCTCATGACCCGCTTCAAATTAGTTCTCCCAGTTAGTCTACTGGCCATATACTCTTCTCTATAATACAAAACTAAGAGGACAGACTTTGAGACGGAAAAAGAAAATATTTTTACATTAACCGTTGTCCATGACATATACCACAAATGTGGCAAAGAGATGAAAATGATGTTTCTCAGTATCTCTCACAGTTCTTAATGTTTTGTTGAAATGCGGTATTGGACAGGGCCTTGAATTGAGGTTCTGTGACTTAGGTTAAATATCGAAACCTTGCTAAGTCTTGGTTTCCACACACAGATGGTGATAGGTAATAACAGAACGTGAAAAATAATCCGTGATTATTTAGGGGAGCAAACATATGTGTAAAAATTTTAGTAAAAATTACGAGTATTCAAGTTATAATGAAATCTATTATTGCAGTTGATGACTAGGTAACTAACTCTGCACTGCAGCAAAACCAGACATGTGTCTAATCCTGTTTGTGGACTGTTAAGGGGCTACTGCATAAAATCTGAAGAGGAAAATCATCCCTCAGTACTTAGAGAAAGACACTTGTGTACTTTTATCCTCCTATGGTATATAGACACCCTTCTGACTTTAAAGTCAATAACTTTTTTTTTTTTTAACCACCTTGAATGTGAAAGGCACTGTGAGAGATGCTGAGGGCACCCACATAAATCAGACACTTAGGTCAATTTCCCCCACTGCCCACATCCTGTCCAAAGAGCTCACAATTTTCTACTTTTTCCTTTAGATTCAGGGTCAGCAAAGGTATGAAAACCAAGAGGACATGAAAAAAAAAAAACAAACAAACCTAAACCAAAATAAGCATTAATCTGGCAGAAATTTGGTCTGTAAAGGGAACTATCTAATGCAAACCAAAGCATGTACTTTGATCAGATTTAAGCAGGTAATGAAGTTCCTCTCCACAGAGAAATGAACAAACTCTGAAGGAGTATTGTTATCTGCAAAGTTGTTCTGGAGGCTAGAAATCAAATCAAGATATTGGCAGGATCATGTTCCCACTGAAGGCTTTAGGGCAGAATTCTTTCTTTTTTCTTTCTTTTTTTTTTTTTTTTTTTTGTGGTAGGCGGGCCTCTCACTGTCGTGGTCTCTCCCTTTGCAGAGCACAGGCTCCGGACACGCAGGCCCAGCAGCCATGGCTCACGGGCCCAGCCGCTCCGCGGCATGTGGGATCTTCCCGGACCGGGGCACGAACCTGTGTCCCCTGCATCGGCAGGCGGATTCTCAACCACTGCGCCACCAGGGAAGCCCCAGAATTCTTTCTTGACTCTTCCTAGTTTCTGGTGGCTCCTGGCAATCCTTGGCATTCTTTGGCTTGTGGGTACATCACTGAAATCTCTGCCTTCATCTTCACACAGGCTTCTCCCCTGTGTCTTCTCTGTATCTCTGTATCCAAGACTGCCTCTCCTTTCTCTTATAAAAATGCCAGTCATGGGTTTTAGGTCCCACTCCAATCCAGTATGACCTTATCTTGATTACATCTGCAAAGACCCTATTTCCAAATAAGGCCACATTTACAGGTTCTGGGAACTAAGACTTAAACATATCTTTTAGGGGGACATAATTCAACCCATAGCACATAGTAAAAGAAGGACTGTACTCAAGCGTCAAATATGGGGGAAACAGTGGATAAAACAATGTGATTTAAGAATTGGTGATTAAAGATTAGACCTATGTGTGTTCCTTGAAACCTGTTTTATTCTAAGTATGTAATCTTTTAGAAAAGCACTATACATTATTTACATTTATATCCACAGAAAATATTAAAAAGTTGAGAGAAAACATTAAATATGAACAAAATAATAGTTGAAATAAAGAACACAATAAATAAGTTAAGTAGTCAGATATATTCCATGAAAAAGGAATTTATGAATCAGAAAGATCATACTATCCCAGAAATCACCAGGAAATGATAAACAGCCAAAATACAAAAGAAAAACTGGGAGATACAGAAGACTGAAATAGAGTGTCAACATCCAGAAGACAGAAGGCCTCAAAGGAAAGAAAAATATTTGTAAATTTTGTCAACTCTTGATTTCTACTTCAAGTGGTAGAGTATTAAAGATTGTTTGGACTGACATCTACTAGTTACGTGTGCGTTACAACCAATTCCAAATATGATTCAGCTTGATCAATCTCTTACTAGAATCAGAGGTGGTTTTTTGTTTTATTTTGTTTTTTTACCATGAGACTGCACTACACCAATTTACATTCAAATAATTTTATCTTCAACACTGAAATGTTTAACTAAATTTACAATAAAATTTACAGTAATTGCACATATTTTATCTTCTCTTTAATGAGCATTCAAAGCTTTATGTTGATTGCATAAATTGGTCGAAAATATTGAGCTATGATTGGAATTAATTTGACTGATTTTTCTATTTGAATCATTTGATGGCACTGATATACAAAAACTCACATTCCTCAATGGTTTGCCAAGTTCTTCTTCCAAAAATACAGCCAATTTACTAAGAGCTATCTTTTACTTTTCATGTATACAAAGGAAACCAAAGAATCTAAAATGGGTAAAAATAAATTTAGAGGAACAATCATTTGATATAAATGAAAATTCATGGAATAAAAATTAAACACACTTCCTGCCACCGTTCATGTTAAATTACCATCCTTGGACATTTTTTAATAACTAGCAATTTTTGAAGTATATATTGTTGTTTCTTTCTTTTTTTTTTGGCGGTACGCGGGCCTCTCACTGTTGTGGCCTCTCCCATTGTGGAGCACAGGCTCCGGACGTGCAGGCTCAGCGGCCATGGCTCACGGGCCCAGCCGCTCCGCGGCATGTGGGATCTTCCCAGACCTGGGCACGAACCCGTGTCCCCTGCATCGGCAGGCGGACTCTCAACCACTGCGCCACCAGGGAAGCCCCTATTGTTGCTTTTTTAGAAAATTTTTATCTTCTGGTTTTCTTATAGTTAGTGATATCACTATGACACCCATAATGGATGGTAAATGTTCATAAATATTTTATGCAAGTCACACAGTTATTATAACTTCCTTGGGAAACAGAAAATCAGAATTTCATTTTAACTAAACATGCACTTTCATTTTTCTTTTAGCACTTGGCTGTCAAAAAGGTTTACTGGGGGAAAGTATTATCAAATAATGAGAAGCAGTTAATAGAATTATACCTTAAAATTACTGAGAAAACCACTGAAGCAAGGGTGTTCAGATTGTTTTTGATATACTCTACTGCAGAACTTCTCAGCCTCTATTTCCCAGACATATTTCATGTACACCTAAATCATAACTTCCCATGTTTTTAACTGACGCCAACTGTCTCTACCAACTGGCAGCCTGGTATCTTCGTGCATCGCACAGGCCACAGCACACCTTGCTTCACCCCCACCATCCAAGTATTTACCAATGTCCAAGTACACTTCCTTTTATCAGTAAGTGCCCTGTTTGCTGTCTGTAAAATGGAGAAGTTAACTGAGTGTGTCTGGAAAAGAACATGGATCTTATTCCGAATTCAGCCATGTGTTATGTTAAACTGAGAATTCCGTTTACTGTATATACCTCTCACACATTAGAAGATAACACCAGCTGGAAAGACAAAGTGAAGGTCTATCAAGCCCAGCCAGCTTTATTCTAATAAAACTATAAATAAGAATACTATATTTAAAAATAATTAATCCATAATGAAGGTGAGATAGAATAATGCAGAGCAGTAGACTTAAACCTGTGAGCATAGGCTGTCTGGCTACTCTATGTTTAAGGTTCATGTAATAATTTTGTACTAAAGATACCAAAGAGGCTTAAATTATAACTGAACAAGAAAGCTGCGAATATCACCAACTCTTGGAAGATGAGATGAGTCCCAGCTGCCCTCTTGTTACATTTTATTTTATCACAGGAAAAGTTTCTAAAAAGAAATAAGCAGTCATTTAAAAACTACAAACTCAAAAATGGCAAATCTCACAGTACTAATTTTAAAATAAGCTTTTGCAATAAAAGAAATCTTATTTGAGGATAGCAGGTTAATAACAGAAGTATTAACCATCTAGTAATTTTAAGTCATCCAAAATTAAACACGTTTCAGACTGGCTATCAGTTTTGTTAAAACTGAGGCTAGAGATTTTCTCTATATCCTGGAGTTTATACAGGAAAATCTGCAGTATAAAAATCCCTTTTGTCAATTCCTCTCAAAGGTATTAGAATCGTGGTTACCTGGCAGCTTTTATGATCCAAAACATCATAATTCTGCACTTCAAATTCCTAATTCAATAGAGTAGACATGCAGGATGAAACATAAGCCATTATTACAATAAAATCTGTTTACTAACTAAATGTAAAAGAAAACAAAAGTGAGTTTACTGAGATAAATAGTTAACCAGTTTTTAAACTCGGGCCATTCTGAGGTCATCAAGTTTGTTCCCATATGTCTCTTGTGACATGGGCTTCAGAGGACAGTGCATACCCATAAGTCCCTGAAGCATTTTAAGACTAAAAGATGGTCTTTTGCTGGGACAAGTCTTGACAGAGACAATTAGGCCATGTAAGGCTGAGACTTTTACAGATCCTTAAAATTTTAATTTCTTTTTGGGGAATTTGTGATTTCTTGCTTAGTTTCATCATTAAGAAGTTTCTCTTTAAGTTAAGGTGATGTAGCTTCCAAGAGCTATGCAGTATCAACAACAACAACAAAATAGGTAAACTTACTCAAAAGATTCTGTTTTCTTACTCAGAAGCTACAGTCCTCATAAAAGCATTAGGTGTTTTCCCTGTATGTTTTAAATAAATTTTGTGAAATGGTATGTGCCCACTAGGGATCCCATCCTGTGAACCACAAGTTCACCTTGTGAGCTCATAGTCACAGCTGAGGAGAGAAGCAGTGGGGTTGAATGCATGACCTCATCCTTCCAGGTTCCACCTTACCCCCAGCCAGACACATGCAAAATGATGTAAGAAATGAAATTTGCAACTGGGGCCTAGAGGACCTATTTCCTTTTCTCTTCTTTTCTTTTCCCACTATGCCATCTTAATGTTTTTTTTCCAGAGAAGTCTGTGAAGTCTCCTGCAGAGAGGGCTTGCTTTTGCCCAGAGTCGAGACATAGCAAACCCTGCTGACAGCTATGGAGGCAACTTATTTGTAAGAAACTCCTATACCCTCTATTCATGCTGAATCGCACCTCAAGAGACTATGACTGGAAGAGTCTCTTTTCCACTCAAGAGGAGATGGGAACCTCCTCTGAGCTTGCGACTGATCCCCTTTAATGAATTAGAAGAGGGAGAACAGGCGCCGGGCGCTCCTTTCCTGCATGTAATGGATCTCTCGATGGCTGTGGTGGACCACTGGAAGAGGCTCACAGAGTTTTAGTTCTTTTACAGAGTAGCCAGGTGTCTTGCACAAAGAACCAGAGAAACGACAGCCCTCAAAGCATGGCCATGGAATGATGCTGCCACAAAGAGGCAGTTTTCTGACTTAGTTCTGCCAAGCACTCCAATTCAATTCACTTGGCTGGCGGAACAAAACTTGACCCTTTCTTTAAGCACCAGATAAGGGGTGAGCCGCTCTACGGGGCTCTTAATATTTCTTCCTTCCGTCCAGTTATAAACGTATCCGAGGAGGCTCCCTGGAAGAATGGAAGGGGCATTCGGGAGTGTGTGCCGCCCAGCTCCTGCTGAGCCAGGAAAAGGAAAATCAGACTCATCAGAAATAGAAAGCACAGTCGCCTACCTCACATGTGCTTCCTTTTGTTGTACCCATATGGAAAGTGCCTTGTAAAGCAAAGTACTTTACAAATGAAGAGCACGACTTCTCCCCAGTGTGAGCTTTGCACACCCAACTCACGGGTGGACACTTTTTCCTATTTGACTTTTTGAAAACTCTACTGTCAAACGTCACAGTACATCAAAAGCAGCTATACATACCCCATAGGTCTGGAACAAAATCACATGGAACTCCAGATCCATTAGCCTTTAAAGGGCAGCCTCCCCAGCAATTTGCTCTGGAAGCCTGACATTAGTTTTCCACCAGTTTAGCCTGAACAGTGAGTTGTGCATTTCCAAAGTCATGGAAATCAAACATCAACAGGAGAGCCCTAGACCATGGAGAGGAAAGACTGTCCAGGATTGTGAGACAGATTGATGTGCTTAAAGCAGTGGCATAGGAGGCAAAAAGGAATTGAAATTTCAAATCACAGCCTCGAATACGTAATTAACAAGCTGACTTCCTTGTATAGGAATCACCATTCTGCAAGACACTGTGCTAGAAAGGCTTCTAAAGCAAAGGAAGGGAACCAGCTTCTACTGAGCATGAGCCATTTGACAAGACTTCAACATGAACTTCTCCGTTAATCCCCATGCTAATGTTAGGAGGTTCACTGGAAGTACTCCTAACACATCTTCACTTAACAGACTCCCTGAAATGACTGATGCTCTTTGTTCTCTCCATATGCCAGCAGATGTCTGCAGCCAGTGGGAGGCCCTTCTTCTGCATGTTCACTGGTCTCTGCTCTCACCACTTGAGTTGCTTGCCTGCCAAACACCAGTTGCATTTGCTCACAAACCAGCTGCAATTATAATTAGGTAATCTAGTGAAACAGTAATATATAACGAAATAGAGTGAAAAAGAAAGCAAACCGTTGTTTCTATGAAAACGAAGCTGCATAATCTGAAAGGACTCGTTTTAAAGTCAAGTCAACAAAAAGAAATTTTTTTAAAGAATTTAATCAAGTTTGTCATAGGCCAAATGAAAAAAGAAAAAAAAAATGGGAGGGGTTGGAAATAATGAGAGTGAGAAGAAAGATCTAGAATGATTGTGTCTAAACTGGAGTCTGAGATATCACTCCATTTAAAAACAAAACCAAAAAAATGAGATCACTGACAATTCATCACGGGTGCTGCTTTTGCAGGATAAAGGAAGGACTCCAACCTTACTCCCAAAAATGTATTAACCCTGTACCAAAATATTGGGTAACAAACATACTTCTCTACATTTAAAAATATCTCAGGTATAAAGCATATACCTGCTTCAGGATGCCCACATGAACCGATTTTTTTTCACCAATCAAATTACTGACTGTGCCAGACATGAGGAATTGCACTGAATTCTGAGCCCCACTTTACAGATGGGGAAACCAAGGATCCAAAAGAATACTTCGATTTCTCAATAAGCCACAGCTACTTCACGGCAGAGGTTAAGACTTGACTTTTTGCTGTTTCTACAATGGAGTTATAATCCTGCGGTTATGCTTTTTAAATCCCTTTTATTCTTTCCTTATAATCTCATCCTGTGTTTCAGTCCTGCTCTGAACCAGCTCAGAGCCTGGCAGGTTTCTTCTCGCCTGTGGGGGGAGGTCAGATGGAACCCAACCAAGTGCCTGAGGAAGCATCAGCACAAAGGGCCTCATCTAAGGCTCCTCCCCTGGGTTCTGTCTGAGCCCTTGGTTCTGGAGTCTTCCCTCCTGCCGACTCTCTTCAGGCTGACCTCTTTGGACAGGTTTACTTAGCTCTTATTGGACCTCCCCTGCCTCATACTTTGTAACTGGTAGACTAATCCTGCCTCCCCTTCAAATCTGACCTGGCATCCTGAAAACTCTGCCTGGATCCGGTGCCTCAAACCCCAGCTTGTCTTGGAGGGGAGTTTAGGCTCCCATTGTTTTATCTCATCCAGGAGGTTCCTTGTGATCACTTTCCTATATTTCATGGAGGTCATGTTTTCCTATACCTTGATGAGAACCAAAGTAGAAATTTTCTGATTTTCTTTTAATGTCAAAGCTATGCTTGTATTCTGAGTC